>NC_135720.1:59224558-59557730 GCF_964656455.1 Halichoerus grypus
TTCTCACTCTACTTTTCAGAGAAGCCTTCCCAGATCCCTGAGTAGAATTAACTCCTTCCCTCACTACGATACCAAACGGTTTTTTCTGACACCTCTATTGTAGATCTTAATATAAATACCATAATGATTTCTTATATATAATTTTTTATTTTTCCCTTAGCATGTGAACTACAGAACAGGAAACTTTCTTCTCTCTCCAACATCTTGTACTGCTTGAGATGGAGTCAGTGATAATAAATTATTTTGAATAATGAACAAATGAAGATTTAAGTTGGTGTTGTCTAGGACTAACTCACCACGATCTTCATGTCCTATAGATTTTTCCAAATATATTCCCCTTTTCTTCCTCAAAAAATCATACACTGGCATATATAATTAATACTGTCATATTTCCAGGCAATAATTTTTGTCCTATCATGTAAATATTCCACACCTTTACCTGCACGTAGGTCAGAATTGTCAAGTCCCTGACAATCAGAGAGCTTGGCTGTCAGGGGTGGTAGTATGGCACCCAACATGGTACTAACGGAGACAAGCCATTTCAGGCTTTTGAAACCAAATAATAGCAACTGGTGGCTCAAGTAGGAACTGGAGAGAGGCAAATGGACCAGAAGATAAAAGACCATATTGTTGGCTTACCTGACTAAGAAAACACGTACTTTCTCAACACTATCTAAGACACAATGCATTTGCAAGCAAGATCATATTTTTAAATTAATATTCTTTGTTGATAGGCCTTGCTTATTTTATTGACAGATGTTTTGGATTTCTCTGGTAATACACTTCAAGAGAAAGTGCCAGGCTAGATATTTCTTCGTGATATACTTGAGTGATTACCGTCATTGAACAATTTCCTGCAAGAAACAACTATGAACATAGTACTCAGTTCAGTGCTAGGAAATACAAAAACACTATATGACATAGTCTTCCCCTGAGGCTAATGATCTTTTGCAGGAAGATATGGCATATTAGGGAATGATTTGAAAACAATGCAGGGGTGTAGAGTAGTATTAAATCATGTAATACAGGCTCTTTGTACTAGCTTGGACTAGAGAGTATTGGGAGAAGATTCTCTATGGGCTGTGAAGTTTCTGCACGTCTTTCAAGCAGAGGCACTGACTGCCTTTGTTCTAAATTATCTTTTCAAAGACTGGAAGATAAAGATAGTGTTTCCTCTGGGGCAAAGAACAGGCTTGCCTGTTATAAAAGATTTGGGTTACTTGGGGCGCCTGGGTGGCTCAGTCGTTAAGCATCTGCCTTCGGCTCAGGTCATGATCCCAGGGTCCTAGGATCGAGCCCCGCATCGGGCTCCCTGCTCCGCGGGAAGCCTGCTTCTCCCTCTCCCACTCCCCCTGCTTGTGTTCCCTTTCTCGTTGCGTCTCTCTCGGTCAAATAAATAAATAAAATATTTTAAAAAATAAAAAATAAAAGATTTGGGTTACCTAAGATCAGGATTTCTCTCATGTAACACAATCCGCTGCATGTTTGGGCATCGATTTCTTTCTCTCTGTGGAACTTGGGAACAAGAAAATGTAATGCAAATATAATGATACTCAGGATGCTTGCTGTGTCATGAGTAATACAGTCCTTCATCTCTGATCCAAGAATCTCATGTCCTCTGCCAACACCTATGAAATTATGGCAGGCTAATTTGTAAGCTTGCAAGTAGTGCAATGTCTTGGGACCTTTACAGCTCTTGACAGAGACTAGGAAGAAAGCTTTATGGAATCAATAGGATTAGAGCTATACATGAAAAATGAGTATGGTGTGGTAGGGAAGGAATGCTATTCACCAAATAGTGAACTATGTAAAATGGGCTCAGATTTTGGAGGTTCTTAAATCAAGTTAAGTGGTTGGATTTGTTCTTATATACTGTATATTTTTGAAGAGGGTGATAAGATGAAAGCAATATTTTAGTAATATTGGTCTGTGTATTAGAAAGGAGGAGAGAGAATCTAAAATCATGGAGACCCATTAGGAATTGTAGCAATCTTCTAAGTGTAAGATTACAGGGAGTGAACTTGATAAAATTGATATAGAAAGAGAAGGAATATGAGAGAAGACAAAAAAGTAATAGGAAACTAAAGCTTCTTATTCTAGGTTAAGTCTTTCAGTGACTAATGGTGAGATGAGTTTTAAAGTCAGATAATATTAGCAGTGTGATCTTAATCTAGTTATTTAACCTCTCTGAATCTTAGTTTTTGGCATTAAAAACTTCTATCCCACACCTGTTACTATAACGATTAAAAAAAATAATGTCAGTGAAAGTGAATAGTCTTCATTCTGCAGCTGTCTCAATCAAATAATGCAAATAAGGGGTAGGATAAGAAATAGTATATTTTGGTAAAAGTTGTTGATTTTAAGCTGGATGCTTTTACCAAGTCATTCCTAGAGAAGGGATTTGATTATTTCAGGGTAAGGAAAATAAAGAATAAAATTATATTTAAGAAAATTTTATTAACAACTGTGTAATCAATTAAAACACAGGAGAAGAAAAGTCTTTATTAGCGGTGGGTGGAGGGGGCAGATAATTGCTTTGGATGACCTAGACTAAGATTATCACTTAAAAGTCACAAAGATCATATCTTTGGTTTTTGTTTTTTTTCTTTCTTTCTTTCTTTCTTTCTTTCTTTCTTTCTTTCTTTCTTTCTTCTTTCTTTCTTTCTTCTTTCTTTTTCTTTCTTTTTTTCTTTTTCTTTCCTTCTTTCTCTCTCTCTTCTCTCTCTCTCTCTCTCTCTTTCTTTCTTTCTTTCTTTCTTTTTTCAGTTACTCAGGAAGAAAAGGGAAAAGAATAGAAAAACCATTCATTGGACTGCTATGTGCCAAGGTGACCCTGAACTGGTTCTTTGCCAAGTTCTACCAGAGATGAATGACCTTTTTCATGGCATTTCTAGACTCTTTGTTCCTTTTATTCTTTACATCTCATTTTTATGCCTATTTCCACTTCTCACCATGTCCATCACATAGCCATTAGAGCAAGAAGAGAGTATAAAGTACAAATCAAGCTGTTTTGTTTCTACTTAGCCCCCTTCATAAAAGCTTTTCTTATAAAAAGAGTCAGAATGAGATCAGGCAAAGAGCCCATGGATTTCAGAATCCTATCCATCCCTGCCACCCAGCTCTCTACACTGAGCACCATGACCAGGTTGTGTGCTCTCTAGCCTAGGAGTTCCCTGTAGCCTCTAATTTTGCTTCTCTGTCTTTCTACACACTTATGTGTTTAACATGATCTTAGTAAATATCACTGAAAAGCAACTGATCAGGCATTAGTGAACAGAGAGACAAGAGAGAACAAAAAGGTTGAAATATTGCACATTAAACATTTGCAAAAATTAGCTACTTCTTATTCTGAGAAAAAATGATATTGGTCTTAAAACTCTAGAGAGAATAAATAAGGGGATACATTTATTGAAATTAAACTTACATCCCTGGACTTCTCAAATAACTAGGAAGTACCCCCACTAGCAGAGTGAGACTGTTGCAACCTGGGAGCCCTGAGGAGTATCATTCCCCAGCTCCAGCACACACTCTCTCATTTCTGCTGGATTTCTCTTCATAGCACTTACCACTTACCAAAATATCATTCACTTATTTGTTATATTGTCTGTCTCTTTCTGGTGGAATGTAAGTTCCACAAGAATAGGCCTGGACCAAGGGACAGAATTTTGGTTTGTTTCCTTTGTTCTTCACTACAACTCTGGCACCCAGGATAGTCCCTGGCCCAGAGGAGGCACAAGGAAACAGTTTTTGAACAATTGCAAATATGGAGACCAAAACATGGGGGAAATAAAATGATGCAAATTATGGGTGCTACCAGTGTTTCCTCAAATTAGCAAAATTCTTATGTTTCTTAGGAAGAAGAAGATGCAAAGAAGGATGAAATGGGTAACTGAAGATGGCAGAGTTGAGAATGTGCCATCAGTACTGGTCTCTAGCATCTATGACCTTTGCTTTTTGACTCTTGCTCTCACGTACTAAGGCAGGACCACTTAGAACAAATTGTGAGAACCCAGAAAGTGTCAGCAGGACAGTTTTGCTCCAGCTCCACTTGAGTAGGCCCCCCCATCCAGTCTTCCCCACTAGTGCCCTTTCTGCCAGCCTACACAATGTTCCCAGGCACATTCAGTGCAGAGGGCTCCAGAAAGCTAAAAATTCCCTGTGCTTGTTTTCAAAGGGGAAACTCACGCACGTGCGTGCATGTGTGTGTGTGTAAGTTATATTTTTTACCTCTTACTTAGGACTGTCTCCCTTATTCTTATTTGACCAGTGATCATCTCTTCTTTTCCTCCTATCAGACACATTTAATCTTCCACTAAAACCTGATTCTATTTCTTTAACATATCTTACACAGGACTCTCCAAGATCTAACTCTTTCCTATGGCCCCAATTCTCATCTCTTACTACTATATCATGTACTGGATCTGGAACCTCAAACTGCATAATTCAGCCGGCAAATATATTTCATCTTTTTTTTTTAAGAGAGAGAAAGTGTGGAGAGGGGAGGAGCAAAGGGAGAGAGAGAGAGAGAGAGAGAATCTTAAGCAGGCTCCATTCCCAATGCAGAGCCCAATGTGGGACTCGATCTCAGGACCTTGGGATCATGACCTGAGCTAAAATCAAGAGTCGGATGTTTAACCGACTGAGCCACCAAGGTGCCCCTGTTTCATCTGGTTTTGAAGACTTCTAAAAATTGGGAAGTTTCATAGGAAGCTGTGGATTTCCAGTTACTTCTGCAAAATCAGAGTTGACCATATTTAGTCTGCTTTATCACAGACAACCATCAGCTGAAGTTCTGTCACTGCTATGACACAAGGTGGATATGTTCCATTTCACCACCTACCCTTCTTTTCTGCTCCAGCTGGTATTGATGATCCAGGTTACTGTTTAGACCAAAAGACAGTGGAAAAAGAGTAGCACAAGGATGTGCCAGGCCATATTCCCAATGACCTTATTACTAATATCTACTCCTTTTAAAAGACCTAGATCAAGAAACTTCTACTCTATGACATTGACTTGCTCTCCTCCATGCAAAAATGCATTCATTCATTCTCAAATATTTATTGAGGACCTAGTAGGTGCTAGGATTCAGCAGTGAAAAGTTTGGGGAAGTGTACAGAACTAGGGGTATGTATTTGACAGTCATTAGCATGAGGTGGTATTTAAGCCACTGGATGGGTAAGTGTCACCAAGAGACAGAGTGTGCATGGAGGAAAAAAGGAGAAGTCTTCTTGGTTTTTTTTGCCATCACTGTTCACTACCACTGCTTTTTCTCATGGCATTTTCATGATATGTGGCAAAATTATTGATTTTTCTCTTTACAATCATTTAAAAAGTTCTCCACTATTTATTTCAAAATAATTCAAACCTGTGGAAAAGTTGTCAAATGGTACTACGGATAACCAAATACCTTTCCCCTACATCTCTACATTGGTGGGTTGTTAGCACTTCATCATATTTGCTTTCTCTCTCCTTCCACCCCAGCGCTCTCTCTCTCTCTCTCTGTGCCCTATTTGAGAATTAATTGTCAACATCACTATGTTTCACTCCTAGATGCTTCAACATGCATCTCCTAATGATAAGGGCATTTCCTTTACAACCACAATCAGAAAATTTAATATTGACACTATTATCAAATATGTTTGTCCCTATTTAAATATCCCCCCATTGCCCAATAATTTCTTTTGTAGTTTTTTGTTTGTTTCTTGGTTTTAGTATCTGGTCAAAAATCACTTGTATTTAGTTTTTATATCTCTTTTGTCTTATTTAATTTAGAATAATTTCCTAGGCTTTTGGTAGGAGGATGGGGAAGTATAGACAGGAAGCTTTTGTCTTGTTGACTTTTTTTTTTTTTTTTAGAATTCTGGACAGTTGTTTTCAGAATGTCTGTTCATTTGAATTTGTCTGACCTGACTGTTTCTTTATGATTAATTTAGGTTAAACATTTTTGGCAAGATTATTACATAGATGATGTTGTATATTCCTCATTGAATCACATCAAAGGCACACGGCATCAGTTTTTCCTATTATTGTTAAATTTGGTAATCTAGTAAGATAGTGTTTGTCAACTCAATTTCTCCATATACTGCTCCCAACAAGGTTTCATTCAATATTCTAGTATCCGAGGATGATCCTAACTGAAAAATTATTTTTATAGTGCTAGTAAAATGATGACTTTTGTTTTTATCATTCCTTCTACATTTATTAGCTGGCTTTTTTATTGTAATAAGAAAGTTTTCCTTTTCTCCCTCTCTCTCAAAAAAAAAAAAAAAAAGCTTTTAAAGTATCAGTTTGGATTCATAAACTTTTAAGAAATATTTCGTGTCTTTTCCCCCATGCTTGCCATTCATTTTCTCAGAAGTAATTATTTATTTACAAGCTGTTTTCCATTTAACCGTGAGCCTCTTGAATGTGAGTCATAAAATCATGTCTTGTGGATTTTTCCCCATTGCCTAACACACATGGAAACCTATAGATGTTTATCAAATAAATGAATGAATATAACTACCAAATTACCTATCAAATTTGTTCATAGCTTTTAGCAATTAAAGCAATGAGATACCATTTATTATTTATCAACTGACAAATATTAAGACATGTATCCATATTTTATATTAACATGTGTTGGGGTTTTATTTTTTTAAAGATATTATTTATTTATTTTAGAGAGAGAGAGGGAGAGAGAATGAACGGTTGGGAGGGGCAGAGGGAGAAAGAGAGAGAGAGAGGCGGACTCCCTGCTGAGCAGGGAGACATACTTTGGGCTCAATCTCAGGACCCGGAGGTCATGACCTGAGCCGAAGACAGATGCTAAACCGATTGAGCCACTCAGGTGCCCCATGTGTTGGGGTTTCAAAAGGATATTCATCATATTCCACTGGAGGATAATTTGGTAACATGTATTAACAATCCTTAAGGAATAATGGCTAAGATTATGATGGAAATTATTAGAATTAAAACACCTTCAAGTTTGGGTGCCTGGGTGGCTCAGTTGGTTAAGCGACTGCCTTCAGCTCAGGTCATGATCCTGGAGTCCCGGAATCGAGTCCCACATCGGGTTCCCTGCTTAGCGGGGAGTCTGCCTCTCCCTCTGACACTCCCCCCTCCTGTGCTCTCTCTCTCTCTCTCTCATTCTCTCTCTCAAATAAAAAAAAAAAAATCTATTAAAAAAAAACACCTTCAAGTTTATAAGGAATAGATAAAAAAAAATACATTTCCTTCAATTCAATAATTCCACTTCTAAAGTGGTATCAGAGATGCATTTTTGAGACATCAAACCAATGTATGATGTGACAATCCCCTTTTTAGAGTAGTTTGGCAGCTGACCCATGCAATGGATCAGTGGAATTCATTGCCTTGTGGAAGTGCGGTGGGAAGCTGCCAAGAACAAGGGAATCATTTCTTGACTTTAAATTTCACAACAGAGGTTGTTGAGTCCATTGTGAATTAAAAGGCTAAAAGCAAGTACTTTTGATTTTCAAAAGCCAGATTTTAATGAGAAATGGGAAAAGTTTGTACATTTCAAATGAATCAGAGCTTAAAAGACTTACCACAGAATAGATGATAAAGCAGGGAAAAATCTAGATTATTATGTAAGCCTTTCCTGGGGCAAGAGAGAAGAAGCCAGAGAGGAGAGAGGGAAGGCATGGAGTCAAATGTCAATGTCCTTGTTTCCACTCTTTAGAAAGGGGGTGTTTTGAATGGGAAGCCAACGCATGTGCTCTGTTTTTCATTTGCTACCCTTTTAGGAGATTGCTATGCTCTACGCCAGTAGGAGAGTAGAAATGGCAACTTGGCCAGCTTAAAACAGAGAAGGGTCAGGTCTCAATGGGCTATCCACGGCTGGCAATAACCAGAGCTTGTAATAGACCCAAGGAAGAATTCTGGGCACAACTGAGAATTAAAATTGTGCATCTTCCAAGGCTTCATGATGGTAGCAGACAAAGGGAAGACCCAAAGGTGGACTCAGAGGGAGGGTGACCACGAGGTTGCTGAGGGTGGGGCATGGACAAGTTCCCAGACCTAGAACTTGTTCTAAAATAATTTTTGAAAATGGTATTTTTAGACATTTCATGGGTTACAAATACTTTCAACATGTATAGTAAAATTTTTGGTCTTAAATCATTTTTACATACGTTATTTTAAAAATGTAGAGATAGTTAGTGTTAAGTCTCACATTAATCCTTTACCAAAAACATATATAATTACTAGATTCCAAAGGTTGAGTCATGAAACATTTGGCAGTCACATTCTGTATATTTGAAAAAGATTCAACTGACTTGTATATTTCATATCCCTGTATTTGTTTCTTTGTCCAGGTTTACTTAAGAGCCAAACTATAAGATGTTCCTCCCATTTGTGACTGGTCATAAGATTATTACATTTTAGGGCTGGTTAAGTCCATCTACTATGAAGTCCCATGCTTAATGAAGTTAATACTTTCTGCTTTGTTTCACTTAGTTTAAAGGAAAGAACAACTTAATTTTTACTATATAGCTGTTTGGGGAAATTTAATTCTTGCTCTCAGAAATTTATTAGTCTTATTGCGATGGTCTAAGATCATAGCAAGGTCTGAAAGGAGTTTTGTGGTTGTTTGTGGGGCGTGGGGGTGGGGGGATTGGATCAATCATAGCAGCTGTTGGCATTTAACAGTAAGTTTCTGTTCCGTGTCCTACCCATCAAATTATAAATGAGGGGATGAGATGTGATTGGCTAGCAAGCTGTACCTGTGTCAAAACTTAGAGAATCGCCAACGTGCACAGTCCTCCAATGGCTATATTTTCTCCTTTGGGAATGCTACGACAATTCGAGAAAGTTCAGTAGTGAAACATTTTCATCATGCTAATCAATGGACTCTTGCCTTTGTTTTTATTTGGGTTTTGTTGTTGTTGTTGTTGTTGTTAAAGTAGATGTGCCTTTAAGTTTCGTTTATCCTTTACAATAGATCTTTTTGCTTCAAAGAAACAAAGCTGATAAAAATCTTACAAGAGGGGGAGGAGTTAAGATTGTGGAGGAGTAGGAGGACCCTGAGCTTGTCTCATTCCTTGAACACAGCTAGATAGTTACCAAATTATTGTGAACACCCAAGGTATCAATCGGAGATCTGAGAACAAAAACTGCAAGTCTACAAATAGAAAAGTGACCACTTTTTGGAAGGTAGGAGATGCGGAAGTTCACTTGGGGAAGACATAGCTGTGGATGCAGTGGATGCAAGATAGGGGATGCAGGCCTCCTTACCGAGGCTACCGCAAAATATTAGAAGCAGTGGAGGACAAAATCTGAACTTTTAAATTCGCTACCATGGGGGCGGTGCCTGGATTAAAGATGCTCAGGTAGCAAAGACAGACAGAATCCCAGGAGTGACAGGGTGATGTAAGGATCCCCTGGGTCGAAGAACGGGTAGCGCCAAGGTGCTACACTGGTCCCAGGCATAGGAGCCAGGAAGCCTGCAGAGAGTAGCGGGTTTGGGTGCCGGCTTTCTGCTATAAACTGTGAACCACCAGGCAGTGGTGTGAGGCTTTCCTGGGATGCGGTCAAGCGAGGCGAGACCCTCCCCCAGAGGAACAGTGTGGGTCAGCGCCCAGGGCGTCCCTGAACTTTGGAGTTTTGAAACTCCATCATGCGCCTGAGACAAAAAGGCTCCAACACGGGCAAGGTGAACTCAGGGTTCTGATAGAAACCAGGGAAACAAATAGGGTGATCGTTTGCTTTTCTGAGGGCTCACTGAAAAGTGGGAGGGCACAGATTTTCAGCTCCGGGCCTAGAGAACAGGGTGCAGCCATTTTCATCCCTCCTACCCATTAGAGCTGAAAGCCTTCAGGGAGCAAAACATTGCCACCTACTGGAGTCCAGAGCCGCTTGCACCAAACCCCGCCTCCCGTGCCCTGGAGGAGCATTTCCACTGAGAATCGGGGCAGCAGGCTCCTCCCCCAGAAGACCAACACATGCAGCTAGCTCACACCAAGTCTACCGATCAGAGAGTGCTGCAAAGCTTCAGCTCTAGGGGAAGTAAGATTGAGCTTCCTTTTTACTCTTATTCATTTCTTTTATTTTTATTATTTTTTCTTTTATTTTCTTATATTTTCCAATTCCTTTTTAAATTTTTATTATTTAAAAAACTTTATATGTATGTGCTTTTCGTTTTTTTTTGTCTACTTTCATTTCATTTCATTTTGTTTTATTTTATTTTATTTTTTTTTATCTTGGGATCTAGATTCTTTTATTAAGCAGACCAAAACACACCCAGGATATAGTGGGGTTTTTTGGTTTTCTTGTTTTGTGGTTTTTTTCCTGTTTTTTGTTTTTTTCTTTTTCTTTGCTTTTTGCTTTGTTTTTGTTTTGTTTTGTTTTTTGTTTGTTGTTGTTCTTTTTTCTCTTCTTTTCTTTTCTGGACAAAATGGCGAGATGGGGGAATTCGCCCCAGGAGAAAGAACATGAAGTAGGACTCACAGCCAGGGATTTAATCAATACAGACATAAGTAAGATGTCTGAACTAGAATTTAAAACAGCGATTATAAAGATAATGCTGGGCTTGGAAAAAGCATAGAAGACACTAGAGAATCCCTTACTACAGAGATAAAAGAACTAAAATCTAGTCAGACTGAAATTAAAAATCCTATAACTGAGATGCAAACATAAATAGAGGCCATAAAAATGAGGATGGACAAAGCAGAGGAGAAAGTCAGTGATATAGAAGATAAAATTATGGAAAATATTGAAGCTGAAAAGAAGAGGAAAAGAAAGGTAATGGACCACAAAGGTAGACTTAGAGGACTCAGTGACTTAGTAAAATGTAATAGCATTCTATCATAGGAGTCCCAGAAGATGAAGAGAAAGATAAGGGGGCAGAAGGTTTATTCAAATTATAGCCGAAAACTTTCCTAATCTGAGGAAGGACACAGACATCAAAAATCCAAGAAGCACGGAGAACTCCTATTAAATTCAACATAAGGCAGACATCACTAAGGCATATCATAGTCAAATTGACAAAATACGCAGACAAGGAAAGAACCCTGAAAGCAGCGAGGGAAAAAAGGTCCTTAACCTACAAGGGAAGACAGATCAGATTCGCAGCAGATGTGTCCACAGAGACTGGGCAGGTTAGAAAGGAGTGGAAGGAGATATTGTATACAATAATACAATAATACAGTAATAATAAGGGACTTTAACACCCTGCTTACAGCAATGGACAGATCATCTAAGCAGAAAATCAACAAGGGAACAATGGCTTTGAATGACACACTGTCAATAGGTGCAGAAAAGGCATTTGACAAAATGCAGTATCCTTTCTTGATAAAAACCCTCAACAGAGTAGGGATAGAGGGAATATACCTCAACAACATATAAAGCCATATATGAAAGATCCACAGCTAATATCCTCCTCAATGGGGAAAAACTAAGAGCCTTTCCCTACAGTCAGGAACAAGACAAGTATGTCCACTCTCACCGTTACTGTTTAACATAGTACTGGAAATCTTTCTCTCCCTCTGCCCCTCTCCCCACCTCTCTCCCTCTCTAAAAAAAAAAAAGAAAAGAGAAAGAAAATCGGCTTTAGAGGAGAGGCCATGTTTGTCCTCTTCAATGGCGTGAGCAAGGGCTTGGCACATAGTAGGTTCTACATAAATGATGTATAAACAATGAATGAATGAATGATACTCTGATATAAACCTTGCAGAAAGCTGTATAAATCTCCTAGGCAAATTATTTTCTGTAATAAATAGAAAGCATTAAAAAAAAAGAGAAGTTTTAATGATGGGACCTCCATGGGAGACTGAAGGCCCCTAGCTTCTCCATGTTCTCTGGTTAATCAAACTTCACCCTTGTGTGGGGAAAGGCCCTGTCCTTACCTTCGCTTAGTGCCCAAAAGAGAGGAAGGGCCTCTGGGCCATTCCTGGAGAGATGGATTAATATCAGGACCAAAGGGCGATGTCACCTGATGAACGATGCTGCTGAAGAGGTGATGCCCAGGAAAGCCACACTGCAAGTCCCTGGGAGCATCCAAGGGGGGGGGGGGTGGATAGCAGGTGATCCTTGTAGAAGCTGCTCACAAGAAAGGCAGGCATGGGAGATCTGAAGCCTGAGTGATTTCACTCCTGGGGCTGACAAGTATGGAAATTATTACAAGTTTTAAAAACCATTACTATTGTTGTGCCACCTCTTAATTTTATTCCCCAGGTTGGCATATTCTGGCCAACTCCATTTCATATTTTCATCCCCCCACCCCACCTCCACTGCTTTAAAGCACAGATATCTCTGGGGTTGTTAGAGTTACATTGCTCTCTGTTTGAATTCAGTACCCCATTTTTAAAATATATCTTCTCTCTCTCATCTTTTAAAAACATTTCAAAAATAAATTGACTTCTCCTCCTTTTGTGTCCTTGAAAGAATTAAATTTGGGCAGCAAAAGCAATACCATTTATGCTTCTAATGTTCACAAAGTTTTTCTTTGAACTTAGAAAATTTTCAGAGTCAGATTTTAACTTCAGACTGTGAAGGTTTTTTGCCCCTAGTAATTTCTATTTGAGGGATTAAATGTATTTGTATGGTTTAACTCAAGCCTTTCTATTTAGGAATAATAAAGTTAATAATAAACAAAGTTCTACCCCTCAAATAACTGGTAAAAGAACGATGAATGTATGTTTTCTCTGTGTTTTTCTCGGTTATAGACTAAATAATTTACTAAATAATAGCAGTGATCAAAAGACCGTTTGCATTTCTTCATTCACTTTAATTTAAAACAAATCAATAAACATTTATTAAAAAGATACAACTTAGCAAAATTAAGATTTAAACACTTGAGAGCCTATGTGTAAAAACAAGTGTGCTAATTTCCACGACCATAGAACATAATTTGGTGGTTGAAACCGACCTTATTTAGTGGGCAGGAAGTTCTAGTCCAACATCAGACTACAGATCAGGGAAGAATCCAATTACAGAATGAAGACGAATGAGAAAAATCAAGGTGCTATTTTGAGTAATCCAAATTACCACTTTCCTTTGGTTTAGAGGCTGCCAATGGGTAGCATTCCATGAAGTGGAAAGTTTGATGAAAGTGGGGATTGTGGCATTATTCTAAATGTTTCATTTCTTGAATTAGAGGGCCATGTAAAAGAAGATGAAAGGGCAGGGTCAGTGGGTGGCAGTGGAGGACCAGTAATCATGGAAATGAATCATTACAAGAAAGGGGCAGAGAGGAAAGATCCCTCACCTGGGTGGATGAAGGTGAGAGCTACTATCTGAGCCAAGCATTTCTTCCTCAGCCTCCATCTCCTTTTTATTTCCAAAATGCTAGAGGAAAGAACACAGGTGGCCACAGCTCCAACCGGGCACAAGTCTGGCTTGCCAGAACCCAGGATATTTGAAGCAGCAAATCCTCCTGAAGCTCTGAGGTTTGAATCATTAATTGATGACTCTTCCAGGCTCAGTGGAGCAGCTAATCAACAGCACGATCAGTGCCAAGATAAGAGGGTCTCCTGTCGGCCACCATCTTAGATCTGCAAGTTGCATTATTTTTTTTTTAAACAATAGCATAATCGTAGTGTATACACCAGTGGCTAATTCTGAGATGTGTGATGTGTTAAGTGTATTTAACTATGACTTTAAACCTGCTAGGGTATCAAATTGTTTTACATCAAAATCAATTGTTTCAAAATAGATTTTTGATACCCAGACAATGGCATGCTTGTTTCAAATAATGTTTCCTACCATATTTCTACAGAAGGGTTTTGGACAATAACTTAGAATTTTCTGCAGTGAGACTTGAATTACCCATAAATTTCCTATGCAGTTGACGTGAAGCTATTAGCAAGGAAAAATTGCTGTGGATTGTGTAGCAAAAATAATATTGTTTGAACTTTCTAATTTTTATAAAAATAATTATTTGAACTTACAATTAGAAGGTCTAATAATCTAATAATTTAATTATAATGCTAATAATTTTTACTATTACTTTTTTACTATTTACTATTACTATTATAATACTAATAATTTTAGTAGTACTAAAATTTACATGTGAACTGGCCAGGTAAGTCCATGCTTAATATACATAAAGTTAATTGTTACCATTTAAATAGGAAGAATATATGTAGACAATGAGGAACATTCTTCATCTACTAGGTTTTAGACACACTTTGTCACATTAAGTCTGGCTTTCTTCTCTTTTTAAGGAAAATCAAAGGGACCTGAAGGCATTGAAACAAATACAGAGGAATATATACCAAAGGAATAAATAACTTTCTAAATCACAATGATGACATTGTTTTTTGGGGTGGGTGTTGTTTTTGTTTTAGTCTGGAAAGGATTCAAGAGTAACTAATTATCTGTCTTCAAGTCACTACATTTCTGTAAAGGTTTGCATTGAAAGAGGCTTTACATGCAAAGAAAGTTTGGTCAAGTAACACAGAGGACCACTGGGGCCTCTCTACCCTGTAAGTACAATGGAAGACTGACTCAGGCCCCAATGTCCTCATAAAGGTGCTTGTCAATTCCAACAGGGCTCACTCACACAGGGTCACCTTTGGCGTTTAAGTCCTGCCTCCACTGCATTCTTGTTGATCTACCATGCGCTGTTCTGTACCTCCACCCCAGTGTCGTGTTGGCCCAAACACAGAATGCAGTCTGTTTCCTTGTTTCCACACACATGCATGCGTGCATGCACATGCACACAACATCTACTGACAAAAGATGCTTTTGGAATTAGCAGACTTTATTGAAGATTTTTGGCAGAAAGAGAGTGGCTTATATAACAAACTCAAACCACTTCAGCTTGACTTTTAGATGTCATAAACCCTTTGCCATGCCCTGCCAATTTACTCACCTGTTTCTTATTTACACTCTCCCCTCTCTATTTTTTTTTTGACTTCCTATTGTTCCAAATTTCAAATGCAGAGCAGTTTTATCCCTTTTGTTGTTTGTCTTCTGCCAACTCTTGCTGACGTGATTATATTTTTCAACTCAATCAGTTTATAAAACATTGTTTTCCAAAACACTTCCTTCGAAGGAATTCTAGCACCAGCTATTTTAAGGTATTGTTTTCCCACTCTTCTATAGTTAGAAATAAGATGAATATATTTATATGTTAAGATAATTAAGTGTAAAACGGACTGCCAGATGAGAAAATGTATAGAAGATCCCTGAAATAGAAATGCACTAATTCATTCTTTCATTCATTCAGGAATATTTATGTGCTGGGTTATTCTAAAAATTGAAGATACAGGAGGGAGAGAAAAGCAAAGAAAGACCTTGCTTTCCTGGAGAGAAGACAAGCAATACATATGCAAATAAATTAATATAGAGAGCCTATCAGGTAGTGATGCATGTCATGAAACAAATGGAGATGGGTACTAGAGAGTAATGGGGATATATGTGTGATATTTTATATGGGGTTCAGCAGAGCTCTGTGGGAAATGAAGATGTGAGCCATGCAATATCTGGGGGAAGATTCTGGGAAACAGAATTAGCAAATGCAAACATCTAGAAGCAGGAGCATAATTGTTTTGTTTTCAAAGAATAGCAAGAAGATCAGAGTGACCAAGGCAGAGTAAGAGACAGATAAAATCAAAGTGTCCAATAACCATAACACATAGAGCTTTGTAGAGAAAGATTTTAGATTTTATTCCAAATGAGATAGAAGCCATTGAAAGATTTTGAGCAGAGGAATGTTGTGATACGAATTTTGTTTTGATGTGGCTGCTGTGTGGAGACTAGATTGAAGGGGCTAGAGGCACAAGTGCAGAAACAGGGAGACCAGTTAAAAGATCATTGCGATGATGTGGCGAGAGATAAGATAGTAGCCTGGACCAAGTCAACAGTGATGAAATTGTGAGACGTGTTCAATAATAAGGCTGAGATTTTTTTTTTTTTTACTACATCCACTAGAAGGATGGAGTTGACATTTACTGCAGGAGAAGGAGGTTTGGGGAAGAAAATCAAGAGTTCAGTTTTGGACATGTTAAGTTTCAGAAGTCTGGAACACCAATCAAAAGCTGTCAAGTGGGCAACTGAATACATACTTCCAGAACTAAAAAGGGAGGCTGGAACTGGATATACAAACCTGGGAATCATCAACATTTAGATGTTATATAAAGCCATGGGGACTAGATGAGATCACCCAAAGTGTGGTTCTAACGACTGGGCACACAAGAGACTCAGAAGATGTGGCCAGTATTGAATGCAATCATCCATTATCCCACCAAATGAGACAGAGAAGGATATTCTTTAAGAACCCTGCCAGCTGTAATTCTTTAATTTACCCTATTTTATAAGTGAAGAAATTTATGGTTGAGAGTCTGGGAGTACTTTTCTAAAGGAGATGCTGAGGAAAGGACCTATTTGAAAGGAAATGGTTGAATTTATGAGAGAAGGTATAATTGGTAATGTAAGTTTCTGAGGGACTAGAAAAGATCAAATCCAAAGTGCAAGTAGAGGGACTGGCTTTAGGAGTCAGAACAGCTCCTGTACTGTTAGATTTAAATAAAAGAATAATATTCCATTGGACAGAAACACCATTGTTTCCCTACTGTTAAACAAACCTTCCTTCCCCACTCCTTATACTGTGATAAATGCCGCAGTAGACTAGGTATAAAATTAATTAAAATTAAATGGAATGTATCCGTGAGATTATTGCTATAACAAAGGCCAAAATAACAGCGGCTTAAGCCAAGTGAAGTTTGTTCTTTCTTACTCAATGGTTTCAGCACGGACAGCCTGGGGCTGCTATGGAAGCTCCACAGTGTTTAAGACTCCGGCTCTAGCATCCTATTGCCTTGCCATGTTGCTTCTCTTTTTGTAGTTTGGGGTAGCCATTTCAGCTCTATAATGACTACAATCGAGAGAGCAAGAGGAGAGAAGGGGAAGGAAAGGACATGAGCCATCCTTCAAACAACCAGAAAGTGGCTCAGAGCACTGGGGTCACATACCATTGGTAGAGCTTTGTTACACAGCCCAGTAGGGAGGCCAGAGATGTAACTTTTGGCTGATTGGCTATGTGTGCAGCTCCATTCAGGATGATGCTGCTGAAGGAGGAAGAATCTATGCCAGGCTGGGGGAAAGAGGTCCAAGAAGTATTTGCAAGACTGAGGTTTGAGCCAAGAACTCACTTTGAGAGTACAGCTTTGGATTTAAATAATATTTTATTAATGACAAGTGATTTAATGACAGTGATTATCCAATATAATACTCATAGCAGCCCTGTTAGGTAATCAGGGCAAATGTGATGATTTCTGTATTACAAATTAGGAAACAGAGACTTGGGTTAAATGACTTGATCAAAGTCATATGTCTAATACATGATCCTAAAATAAACCTATGTTTTCTGACTTCTCAAATCCAATGCTATGGCAGAGAACACAGCAAAATCTGACTCATATCCAGATGAAATGGTACTTAAGCAGAATTACGTCTTATCTCCAGAGATCTTCTCTATTTGGGAACTTTTAGTTGCTTCAGCAATGTGGCATTCAAAATAACAGTTTATAAAAGGAAGTGGAATGATGATAGGAGAAATATAAATAAATTTCAATCTTCTTGAGTTTAATTTGTACTGAGAAAACATCCAGACTTTTCCAAATGATCTGCCTTGGGAGGGGAAGAAGGAGATCAGGGGACTCGAGAGGTCCTGGTGATGAGTCATGGACTCGGTGCCCTGGCTGCCTGTTTCTGTTCAGTGTGAGTCACTTCATTTGCACAGATGACTCTTGCTGCCAACCACTGCCCTCCAGGGAGGCTGTGGAGATGGGTACCAGTGTGTGAGCTTTGCATTCACACCCTCCATAAGCAGAGACTCAGCTGCTATGTGCAATATAACACTGGCTCTGGGTGCCTTTCTTAAACTCTTCATTTAAGTAATATCTTTGGGCCTAAAAACCTTGCAGACAAGAGAGTTTTTTCAGCAGCCATCATTTATGCTCTGACATTGAGGTGGGGTTTCAGCATGCAGAGTTCCTACCTTGTTGTGGGGTCCCCCTTCATATTACACATCAGTGCATGGGTGGTCTTCTGTCACCCACACTTAGCATCTTTTATGGGTTCTCATATTGCTTCCAAAATAAAAGACAAATTTTTATCCAGTTTAACTATTCTTTTTGCAATAATCAAAAAGAATGAAACCCAAATCTATCTTGTGATGTGCATGGCTTCAGCTTCTTTTAGAAGAATATACAGCAATAGCCTTACTCTGGAACCCAAATTCTCCACATGCTTTTCTGCATCTTGTGCTTAATATTTTACATTCTTAGAAAGTCTTTTCTTTGTGAAATCATATATATCAGAGAATATTCATTCAAATGGATAGATAGATCCATGAAAATGGATTCAAAACATGGCAAAATGTGGTCAATGCTATAATTAATTTGTGATTGAGAAGTAATGGAGAAGATGACAAGGAAAGAGAACATAAGACTGAGTAACAGTTGGGCTAGGTGGGTGATAGGTATTAAGGTGGGCACTTGTTATGATGAGCACTGGGTGTGGTATATAAACGATGAGTCACTGAATTCGACTCCTGAAACAAAACTGTATGTTAAGTAACGAGAACTTAAATAAAAATTAAAATAAATAAATAAAGGTATTTATGTAAAAAAAAAAAAAAGACTAACAGAACATCTTTTCATCTGACACCTTGTAGAGTTAAGAGAGAGCATACTGCATACTTCTAGAGTGGACTTTCCTTTTACTCAGAATAATTTTTGCATTATGGTAACAACTTCTGCCTAAACTCTCTTCTCCCCTCTGCTTTTTTTTTTTTTCCTTAGGAGAGGGATATGGTACCTGTTCACAGGGGGAAGGGAAGGCCTGCCAATGTATCAGTGCACCCCCCCATCATCCCGGGTACAAGGAACCTTAAAGGAAACCCTATGGGCATTCCCTAACTTTTGTTCTAACCAAGGGATATGATGGGAAGGGAGACAATTCTAATCTGGGAGAAGCATGAGTTTCCTGTCAAAAGAACTTGAAATCAGATGAAGGCTTTCCATCTGCTGCAAAATGCTCCTCATTTCCGTGTGGGTATGTTTTTCCTCCCCTTCACTTTGGTGTCACACTCTAGGGACTGCTGTGGTCATTATCACCATCATCATCATTGCGGGACATGCAAGACTTCACAGATCCCTTGATCTTTATACCTTGTCCCCAAGGGAGGATATGGTTCTCCTCCTTTCCATCATTGGCCAGCTCTCCTCCCCAGGTAATAAATAAGGTCACAAGACCGGTCAGCAGCTGCTCTCTCTCTATTTGTCACAACTAGTTGGGTTCTTTCTTCTGCCCCATTTGGCTTGAGACCTTCACTCACCTCTCACTTCCTTTCTTATCAGACTTCACTGCTTCAAAATTCTCCTGGCCAATAAATTCTCCCAGATTCTACAGTATTTTATTGTTTCCGACTCAAAGCTTAGAAAAAAAAAAATAAGTGATTTTTTTAAATATTGAATTTGCTGAAGATAGTGATAATGGAAGTATTTTTCAGAAAATGAAAAAATTTTTGGAGACTTCATTCTTTTTTCATCATCTATCCAGTTTCTAGTGATTTTTAATAAATCATGAGGCCTAAATTTTCAAAGTAGTTAACCAATTAATTATGTCTTACATCTGAAAATAGGAGTATTTAGTTTGATTACCAAATGCCACGGGTAGGTCAGCTGAGTTAGCACTTACTGGGATTATAAAAATTACCAATTCATGATTTTGTGTTATTATCCAAATATAGCTCTCAAGATTTCTGCCTAGGAAGAAAAAGCATATGATTTCATTTATATGTGGAATCTAAAAAACAAAACAAATGAACAAACAAACAAAAAACAGAAACAGATGTATGAATACAGAGAACAAACTGAAGGTTGCCAGAGGGGAAGGGTGTGGGGAGGATGGGTGAAATAGGTGAAGGGGATTAGAAGGTACAAACCTCCAGTTATAAAGTAAATAAGTCACAGAGATGAAAAGTACAGCATAGGAGATAGAGTCAATTAAAAAAAAAAAAAAAAGAATTCCCCTTAGTGAATAGAGCAGGGATAGCTTAAAACTTTCTACATATTTATGTATATGTACCTAATAGTTATAAATGGAAATATTTTTTCTTCATTTAATATAGGAATAGTGTTAATCACCTAAGGTTATTTTAACTCTGTTGCCTTCTTATATTTTATTCATCCCTGTATTTTCCTTAAATTTAACTTACCATCTTAAATGTTGGCCTCTCAGAAGTATTTTTCTGATATATATATATATATATATATATATATATATATATAATATATGTATTTCCATATACATTTACATATATAGCTGGTCTGAAGAAGGCAGATAATTGGTGTTCTTTGCAGCCTGTGTCTGATGCTGTCTCCGATACACTCTTCTCATGGCCGTCGTATCTTGTCAACTAAGACTCCAACACTACCTACTCAGGGAAGCCTTGCCTCTGTATCCACCTAAAGGAGTCTCGGGTCCCCTGCCTCCATGTGATCTTTGGTATAGTTCTGATTTATTTTCTTCATGATCCCAATTTCTTTCAGATAGCATCTTGCTCCTGGTTACTTATTGACCATTCTCAACTACAGTGTAAGCTCCGTTTAATTATCTGTTTTGTCATCACCATGTCCTCAGTTCTTGTAGTGTGTCTGGCACCAAGGAGGTGTGAAATAAACAAGTATTGAATGAATATGTGTTCTGAGTTCCTGGTGGGGCCAATGTCACAGAGAAAAGATAGAGAACTGGTACAAAATTAGAAGGGAGGGGACCTCTCCCAGGCTAATGATATTGGATAATTCTTTACAAGCCACACTACTTGGCACCACAAGGGCAAAATAGTTTCCTGTCCTATCTGTAGTCCACGCTTTTAAAGGAAAAGGGGAGACTAATTAAAATTGTATGCCTGAAGAGACATGGAGAAAAATTGTTTTTAAAAATAACAATTTTTAAAAAGAGAAGGAGAAAATGAGAAGGGAGATGGTATTGCTGAAATGATTGAAGAGTTGACATATGTATTTTAGGGAGACGGTAAATGATTTTTTTTAGTAAAGATTATTTTTCTCCTTTGAACTTTCACTGGGGGAAATTCCATTTCAAAGCAGATTCTCACAAATCATAATTTAAATCCTACACACATAAAGACCTTTCTCTTTCCTCTGTCAGGTGCACATCACTCTTTGGAGGGCTGGGGAGACCTTCACGCTTGGTCACGGCTCTCCCTTCCCTGTGGCTTTCCCAATGACACTGCCCTCTTCCTAGGCCAGCAGATGGCCATGGTGAGCAGGGAAGTACCACCTGGAAAGAGAGAACAAGCACTGAGATGCACTCACTCCAAGTAAAAAGGAAGTTGGAGAAGACTAGACTCTCCAGTCTGAAGGAGGGCAAGAAATGAGAGAAAGCCGGCACGAGACTATACCTTGTTTTTTTTTTTTTACTTTTTGTTCAAGGGTAATATTCTCAGAGAAATTTCACAAGTCCCAAGCACATAACCAGATGAACTTTTACAAACTGAGCACCCCTGTGTACCAGATCTGGAAACAGGACATGACCAGTATCCCAGAAGCTCTCCTTGGTGCCCCTTCCTGTCACTAACCCTCCTCACCAAGAGGAACCACTCTCCTGTTTTGCTTGGTTTGATACTTTATAAAATTGGAATTATGCAAGATGTATTATTTGGTGTCTGGCTTCTTTCATTCTCTATCATGTTTATGGGATTCATCCACATTTGTCATGTATTATGTTGGTTCATTCTTGCTGCTGTGCAATGTTCCGTTGATGAACACAGCACAACCCATTCATTCTGCTGCTGACAGGCAATTGAATAGTTTCCTTTCTTGAGGAAGGGGGTGAGAACTATTCTGAATAGTCTGTTATAAACATTCTAATACATCTCTTTTGATGAAAGCATGCACATACACACATGCATTCCTGTTGGAGATAGAGCTAGGAGCAGGATTTCTGGGTCATAGGGTGTGCATATATTCAGATTTTGTAGATAAGCCAGTTTCCAGAGTGGTTACAAGTACTTACACTCACACCAGCAGTGCATGAGAGTTTCAGTTCCTCTACCTCCTCACCAATATTTGGTATTTTCTGTGGTTTTTTTTCCCCATTTTTAGCCATACTGGTGGATATATATTGAATGTGATTTAATTTCTATTTCTTTGAGGTTACCTTGTTTTTAACTGCTCCAGTCACAGAGTTTTGGTATCATGTCTGATGCTGAAGCCAGGAGTGAGCTACCCAGGGGATTACATCCAGAATGAGACAAGAGAACAAATTCATTCCAAGACAGAAAGGTTAAAGGTTCTTGGATTCAGAACCAAAGAGAAAAAATAAAAGAGGGCAGCAAGGTTACTTTTGAATCAACTTCACTTTCCTCCAGCAGTTCATCAGACAAGGTAGAATCCATCTTTTCAGATAGAATAATTCTGTTCTATTCAAGAAAAATAAGAGTAGATTTTAAAAATGTCTGCAGCCTTTACTAGAGAGATGACTGCATAAATACTAGACTATAAAATTCAGAAGAATAATTACATGATGGACAGGTCTGTGACAGACTTGGTCCTCATGCTTATGACCATTCTAAAGTACTGCGAGAACAAGAACCCAGAAACTCACAAATTAATGTCCTTGATAAACCTCAGAAATCACAGGTCTCATTAACATCTCTGCCAGAGTACTGTTTTTGCTAAGGTGAACAGATGTTGGGGGAAGAAAAAATCACCACTACTAGTTTCTTCCTGCCTTTCTTTTTTGCTAAGGCATCAAATTATGGGCTGAACTCATTTAGGTAAACCAGATGGAAATACAGAGCATTGTAACTAAAATCTTGGGGTGACCCAAAGAATGATGACATTTGGTTTCTGATTCTTTGAGACAAGTGGTGGGGCTTGATTTTATGTCTTTATAACTGTCCTGCCTCAGAGGGCACAGGACCGTCAAAAATCTCTTCACTTTAAAAAAGCCCACTGAAATACTATAATTATATAAGATTTTTCCATGGGAGAAGCTGGGTAAAACATACCCAAGACCTCTTTATTTTGGTAACTTCTTGTGAGCTACAGGCATTTCAAAGTAAAATTTAAACATCCTAAATATCCGTCTTCTAAGACAGAGAATCCGTAAAAATAAATTTCTTTGGTTTTCAAACGGATATAAAAATGTTCTGTAATTTTTTTTAAGATTTTATTTATTTGACAGAGAGATAGAGAAAGAGCACAAGTAGGCAGAGAGGCAGGCAGAGGGAGAGGGAGAAGCAGGCTCCCCGCGGAGCAGGGAGCCCGAAGCGGGGCCCGATCCCAGGACCCTGGGATCATGACCTGAGCTGAAGGCAGCCACTTAACCGACTGAGCCACCCAGGTGTCCCAAAATGTTCTGTAATTTTAACAGCAATCGCATGCATTCCTTTAGGTTAAATACAGTAGCGAAACTCCTGTCCAAAGTGCCTATTAAAAGATTTTTACACGAGTTGGAAGCATTGGCATACTAAGCTATGATACTAGAGCATGACATCTCATGTTTAAATGATGGATGTATGATAGTGATTTTCACTGCTTTATTTCTCCAACCTGAAATTGCCACTTAGCTTTCATAAAGATTTTAATGAAAAAAATAAGAACATAATCAAATAGTCTGCAAACAAATCAGCAAACTAGTTGGATGTAATGGCTTGCGGTAGGTCAACTATGTTAGCCTCACATAAGAAAGATAAATAAATAGAATTATTTCTAAACTCCCACGAGATGATGATTGAACAGGAAGATATAACCAAATTATTTTCCACCCCCTTTAGCTTCTAAATTATTCCCAATTTTAGTCCTTCAGACTTAACTTTAAAAATAAATGACTAGATTTTTAAATGTGAAATGGAAAGCAATTAAACACTTAACAATTTTAATTGCTTCAATTAAAACTGAGAATAAAATAATGAAGATTATGCACTTAGATTTCACTATGACCACTATATGAGAGAGTTTTCTTTTTATACGTTAGGAAGAAAACAACATTTTTGAGAAATTAATTATGCTTTACTTATTTTTAACACATTAATTTTTCTTCAGGCAAAGTCTGCTATGAGTTTCTTTGTGGAGCTTGCTTTCCTGGAGACTCTCACATATCTTTTTTTTTTTTTTTCTTCACCCAACAGATACTTGTCTTCAGTGAGGAAAGACAAAAAGCAAACAAACAAAGAATGAGTGATTACGTAAATGCCTAGCTGTAGATAAGCACCTCATAAAAAGTGATAAATATACCAGACAATAGGATGATTTAGTGGAAATGTTATGCATATTGTAAAACATATGTGAATTTATCCATAGGATAAAATAGAGTGACAGAAAGCTAAATATTCCCACCAGGTAAATAATACATGTGAAGTTGGATAATGCAAACAAATTCTAAATATGCATAAAACATAACCAACTAAATACATATTTATTTAAGAGGTCCCATAGAAATTTATACTATTCACTAATATTCATATAATATTAGCATGGAACATATTAAAGGGCATTTGGTCACACATACCAAACATGCAAAGACTATGATGAGTGTTATGTATCAGCTAATGTTAGCTTTTCACAAAGGAATGTGAGACCCCCCCAAGAGAGGTAATTAGACATTATGGTAGAAGGAGGAGGTTGGAGCCTTATCTTACAAAGGAAGTGATATTTGTGGCACTATGATAAAGTTATGAACACGCTTGCTCTCAGCGTCAAACAATAAGAACTTCAATCAATATAGCAACCTTGAAGTTACTGACTGAAGCAAATCATTTTTAGGTGAAGCTTAAAGAACAGCAATGTGCACATTATGTCACTTTCTTTGGAGGGAACTTGCATTTCTTTCCTTTGAACACTGCAGGTATGATTAAATTTAAGGCTCATTTACTCTTGTATTCATTCATTCGCTCATTTATTCTTGCATTCAGTAGCAGTGAACAAAATGACGGAAATCCCTGTACTTACAAGGACAGTAAACAAGTGGATAGTAAGACATATAATATAGCATGTCAGATGTGGAAAATAAAGCAGGAGGGAAAGTGGAAAGGGGATGGTGTGCAATTAAAATAAGGTCAAGGAAGCAGATATTTGTGAGACGAATGGAAGAAGAAGGAGTGAGTCATGTAGTTACCTTGGGGCATAATGTTCTAGGTAGAGGGAATAGCAGGTGCAAAGACCTTGTGAGGGTAACAGAGTTGAAGTGTTGGAGGAATGGCCTTGAGGGCCAGTAGGGCTGAACTAGAATGAGGAGCAGAGACATAGAAGAGGACAGAAGGGTGAGGCTTATGTGGTATAGACCACTTAAAAGGCTTCAGCTTTCACCCTGAGCTGGAGGAACATGTTCTTTCATGGAAAATAGCAGCTGGGCTGAGGTGGGGGATGCAACTTAGCTGGAGGGAAAAATTAGGGAGGGGGGCAGCAGACATCACGGTTGGTCAATCTGGTTTTCTTCTGCTTGAAACCTTATCAATTATCCCTAAATCTGCCTTCATGGGGATGAGTGAAATAATAAGCTAGGGGTCCAGTTAGGAGATGTGAGTTCTGTTCCCAAGCAGGACACTGATACCCCCTCCTCTGCTTCCCGGCCACCACAGGATTCTTTGGCTCCTTCATTTCTGTACAGGAGAATACTGTGGGCAGGTGGATTTTCTCTCTTTCCCCTTGTGGCTTTTTAATGACCTCCCACACAGAAACACGAATGGACAGCAAGCAAATATACTACACATGTCACGTTTCTTCACCCAGACACACTGGCAGATTTTATATTGATGAAATAGAATTGAAAGATAGTCTTTATTTTGTTGAAGTCTAATTGCTGTGCACTTTCGCTCCCTCTGCTGGTTGTGAGGAATGTGGAAAACCACAACTCTGACATTGCTCTCCTGGAAGAGGTCAAGAGCAACCTGCCAGATGTGGTTTTACCATGGTTTTACCATGGTTTAAGCCAGAGGAGAAAGAAAGTTGAGCAAGTAGCCTGCATCTAGGCAGACAACCACACGAGGGAAAGATTCATTCTCTGCCCTGCTCATGATAGAGCTGCAGAATCATGTGGAACCTCAGGGCTCCAGAAACTTAGGGCAGAATCAGGACTTGTAGAAATGCACTCACTGCTCGTCATAAATAAGGAAACTTCATGGACAATGAGATTGTGCTGTTAACCAAGAGTTAATGTAGCTCTATCTGGAGCACCCCTTTCTTGTGATCTGATCCTAATTTCAAGGTAATAAATGTTGTGTGAGTGGGGGGGGGCTTATTTTAATGTTCATTTTTTAATATGTTAGTAGGGCAATGAAATTCCAGCTTAAAGTCATTTCAGTTATTCTCTGAACTCATTTAATGACCCTCTAATTGGATTTTTAAAATGTAGTTCTGTAAAAATTAAGTCTTAAGGGTTTTCTTGGGTTTTAATGCCTTTCCTCTGTGAGACCAGAAGGAAGTCATCACCACCAGCAAAGCATTTATTTTCAGGTTTTGTGTGGGCCTGGTGTGACCTGAGGTCCTGTGCCAAGTGAAATAAAAGAAGCTTGGACATAGTTTGTGAAGAAATTAACTTGTATATTTATTGTTTTAATAGGTCAAACCTTTCCTACTCCCTCACATTCAATGACTCCCACCAGAAATAAAAGCAGATCCATTTAACGCACATCACATTTCCTAGAAAAGCCACCAAATACAAGACCTCCATCAGTCAGGATCTTTGCACAGTGTTTATGGCTCTGCTTATCTCTGCAGGAGGCAGAGGGCTGGAGGAGATCCCACCTCCATCCTCCCTCCTGCAGGTGAGTAGGAGTTGTGTTGATGCAAGTGGTGGAGGAGAAGAAAATGCCTGGTCCTCGCTTCCTGTGAGCACCGCCGGCCATGGGAGTCATGATGTTGGTCTTGTAAGTCAGTCACACGGTATGTTTGCCTTCTTCCTTGTATGACAGTTATTTATATATACTATTCTTATGGAACTTCTTGATTGTAAACTCACCAAGGTCTAATACAATGTCTTATTCCTTACAGCACCTAGTATGTACTAGTTTCCCAGAAGAGATTGTTGAGGAACTACAGTTATTTACTAGGTTCTGAGTAAACGTGTATTGAATGAAAGAATTAATAAAGGTATTCATTTGAGACTTTTCTAAAGCATACCAGAATCTATGGATTGCCTTTAATCAATAACATTATTACTATTAATAGCTACATTTGTTAAGCATTTATAATATGTTATGGATTGTGCTCAGCTTTTCAAATACTTTCTCACTTATTCTGTATAGTTGAATGAAGTAGGTCCCAGTTATTTATCTCCATTTCACAGATGAGAAAAATGAGGTTTAAAGAGATTAAATTACTTGCTCAGAGTTACCCAGTGAAGCGCTGTGCCCCACCCCACTGACATCATCTTTGATTATCGTCTTATGAAATGACATGGCTTCTATGGGGCGGTGGTAACGGGAAAATGGGGTCTCATTCTACCAACCTGAAACTATTTTGAGCCCCCCTTTTCCATACCAGGACAATCAATAGGAGCTATTCGAGTATGAATATCTTCGGATTTATAGGGATCCAAATATCTGGAATGCTTTTGAAAGGACTTTTACAACATTTTCATTCATTTAATTAAAATATCTTGCTGTCAAAGTGCTGCAGATACGGAGATGGTAGAGACACTTCAACTCTAATGAGTCAATCATTAGAATTAAAATCCAGTATGCTAACGGCTTAGCTAGATGTGTGTAAAAGGCACCACGGAGCTTAGAGCATCAGCACAAATCTCTACCTGAGGCTGGTCTAGGCAGCCCACTCCGGGAAGAGGACATTTGCGAGGTGTTTCAAAGGGCAGCTGAGAAGGAGGTGGGGGACCAGAGACACACTGACAGAGGGCCAGCATGGGGGAAGAGTGAACATGAGTCCACAAAATAGAAGTTGGCTCCCCTGAGCTCCCCATTCAGTTCACTTTTAACCAGCCTTGGTGAACACAATGCAGTATATGGTTTTTAAGGATACTGAAGAAATCCAGGGGCAGATAAGTGCTTTAACAGATAAGGAGGCATTTTTTTCATAGAAAAATCCATAGCACTAAACATAAAGTGTCTTGCTAAAGGCAAAATAAGGAATTGTTGAATGTTGGTGGATTGATTGAGACTGGTTACTGGAGTTGGCTAGAACACCTTGCAGAGGGACCAGTCTGAAAGCCCCCCCGTGCTGTTGGTCTCAAAAGAACCTAGTGAGAGCTGATAAATGGAACAGAACAAATGAATCCTCCCATGCTAATCCCAGTGCCAATCCCAATACATGAACAGCAACCACACATATGTCTTTGTCTTTGAAAGACAGAATTACCGGGAAGGCATGAAATTGCAAAGGTTAACGTTTATTTTTGGCTACTGTGAAGTAGTAAATGCAAACTGCAAAGTTAAAAAAAAGAAAATTGCTATGGCCCCTCTCTCAGTTTCTTGAGAATAGTCTTTATACTGCTTTAAACCTTCAGAGTTGGCAGAATAGAAAAAGTACGGTTTTTAAAAGTAGTTTTTAAAGATAATTAGCTATGATTTTGATGTTTCCTTTCTCTGTCAAATTTAATTAAAATGACATATTTATCATTATTTTGTATTTAAAAGTTATGCTAACAGCTTTTATATGGCATATATATGATATAGGTATGTCTCCTTTGACAAATGTTTGAAGTTTCTTTGTAAAGCCTGTGAAATCTGACTGCCCTATTTCCAAATTATTTAGACACTCTTTCCTGCCCACAATTTTAATTGCCTGTTAACATTATTTTTAACATACATTTTTTTTCATATCAGAGACAAGTACTGCCTTAAAAATAAATGCATATAGGGGTACCTGGGTGGCTCAGTCAGTTAAGCTTCTGCCTTCGGCTCAGGTTATCCATCATCTCAGGGTCCTGGAATCGAGCCCCACATCAGGCTCTCCACTCAGCAGCAAGTCTGCTTCTCTCTCTCCGTCCCCCTCTGTGATCTCTCTTGCTCTCTCTCTCAAATAAATAAAAAAAAATCTTTAAAAAAATAAATGCATATATAACCTGTTAGAATCTCTACATGAGATCATATCCATGTGAGCCAGACCTTAGTTCAGCATATGTTAGGGTGATATATATCAATTTCACCATGCTCTAGTAAAAACATTTCCTGGACACCATTCTCATTTCATATGATAATTAGCAAAGCATCAGACTGTTTATTCCCTTAAACATTATTAAACCTCAGTGAGTCAGAAAACTATTTCTCAAACCATATTTATAGGCATTTGTTCTCTGAAAGGCTCTAATCATAAGATTTGGTATGTGATAATTATTAGTATAATTTTTTAAGGAAAGACTATTTGCTGCACATTTAACACTAAGTAACTAGTATAAATAATGTGTGGATTGTAGGCTGTATGAATTCTAATAAATGTGAGGTCTAATTGCCCTTAACAAGACCAGTTGAAAAAAGCACGTTTCAATTGATAAAAGAATATGCCACTTTCATGGTTCTCTGGCAAGTCAAAGGGCTTGTCCATTTTCTTGACATTGTATTTACTTAAAAGAGTTTATCTAAAGGGAAAGAGCAAGGCTGCAGGCAGCTTAGAACAATGTTGTAATTGTCACTAATTAAGTGCCCTCAGCTGTGTCTATACTGGGCCACTGTTTACTTGCCTTACACATACTCAGCTGTGGGTAGCCACACTAAACATTCCTCCACTTATTATCTTCCTTTCTGTTTTCATTTCTGTGTGGTGAAATATTGACAAATATGTCACATTGGACTTTCACACTTTGTTCCGTCAATAGGTAAATTGAGGATGCAACTATTCTCCCTTCCTTTGAATTATCTGTGGAGAGAGTGGTTGGAGTTGGGGGGATACTGGAAGTTGCTCAAGTACTTAACTGATGCAATGATTCTGAGGAGCGGAAATGCAGCAGAATCATGCTTGGAGTGCATCAACATATTCTCAAACATGTTCTTTATAGCCATAGGAAGCAATTCTCAAAGCTGGCTGGTATTTCAGCTAATATCTAACCACCAACAAAGTTAACTGTGACTGTTATAGACCTAATCCATTACTGGGATCTATTTAGTATCATATTTTAACCTCTGTAGCTTTCAGCCTTAGAGACCCGAGAGAGTTCATTTTTGCCACCTTGAACAATTCTTAAGCTTTCTTTGCCTTAGTTGCCATGTTTGTAAAAAAGGTAATGAAAGACTAGACCAGTGTTCTCAAATTTTAATGTGCACATGAATCTTCTGGGCATTATATTAATTCAGATTTGGATTCAGTAAGACTTCAGTGAAGGTGGAAGGTCCACCTTGGTTCCCAGGTGCTGATCCAAGACCATATATTGAGTGCCAAGGAGCTAGCTGATTTCTAGTGAGCTCATCAACTCTGAAATTCTCTCATTAGGTCTCTGCTTATGAAATATACTTTATCCTAGATTATGTGATAAATTCACAATTCACTGATTTTTTTTTTTTTTTGGATATCATCTTATAATGTCAGTGAACAAGATAATGAATGAGGGACTAAATTTAACCCTGGACTGTTAAGTTTCATAAATGTACAAGAATTATAACTATAGAAATTAGGTGCCCAAGCTGTGTGCCTATGATTTTATTACTAAATACTAAATAACAGAAAAGTAGACAGCATCACTTTGGAACTTCACAGGGCCCTATGGGGTACCCATTAGTGTTAGCTATTTCATTTCTTTTAGTGTGGATAAACACACATTCCAAGAATAGAATGAGCTTTCGAATATTTATTTCTGAAATGTTTCATGGATTTCATTTTGATGCATTGATTTTCCTCAAGATACCTCAGAATTCTGCCCATCTCAGTTTTTTTCTCCACTCTTGCCTCTGGCTACATTTCTCCCATATACCACAATACCACTCCACTCAAGCTCCCCAGAATCAATTTAGGTGGAATTTTACTGAGGAGAACTCTCCTTCTGGAGCCTTTTTATTTGATTCAACTGAACAGGTATGTTTCTAAGAGCAGCAGAAATACACTCACAAAATTTAGAAGACTCTATGGCCTCTTGTTTCTTGGGATGTTATTTTTTAGTATCTGCACTCAATTTCAAAATCAGCTTGACTATTTCATATTCTTATGATTTTATAAATCTTGAACAACATTTATACATCTTGCTCTCTTGGTTTTATTGTACCAATTGCTAAGTGATGGTATGGATGATTTTAACAAAAATATTCATTTCATATTTTTCTTTAAGAGAATAAATGTGATAGGAGCAAATATTTTTTAAAAAGGGTTTCCAGCGTTGTTCAAAGCATAATATGAAAGGCTGGAGTAAGGGTTTATGCAGATAATGCATTCATGACTGAACAATTTGGATATTAAATATGGTCGTGGGATATAAATTAACTTAAGCTCTTGAAATTTATAGACGAATTCAAAAATGTAAATCTGCTCAGAAAAAAGCTATTTATCTCATCCATTTGTATGGTAATTGGTGGTTCATAATGAAATAATCTGATGCACAGAGTCCAGCTAAATTAGCCTGCCCATAATGCACTATCTTGAAGTGACTTCACATTCTCATTAGAGCCTTTCTAATTTCTAAAGCAAAATTAATGCAATTAGTGATCAAATCAATACATATTGATCATGAGTTTCTTCAATATGGCATGAAAATATCAGGTCAAAAAGAAAGGGCTTTTTTAAATCATGGAATTAATAAAAGAAATTTAACTTGTGGGGGGAAAAAACCCAGCTTTGTGCTATTTTCCACAGTTAGTTATTATTTATGAGAAAGTAGCAATATCACTTTTACCACTGTTTGGATGAAATTCAATATAATGTGCTATGCCCCCAACCCTTCCCCCCAACATGTCAATACTGTATTCATTGTCCATATGGATTTTTCTCCCCATAAATATCCAAAAGCAAATTTTTTCCTCATGGTGCAGAATTTCAGATGACTAATTACTCAAAAGCATTTCTTTCTTTTCACATGCAAATGTAAGCAAGATTCCAAAGAGAAGTACACCCCCACAACCCCTCGACCCAGTAAATGTACCAGTGTTGGAGTAGGCTGCAGTTAAATGTATGCAGGAAGGAACTTGAGGCCCAGAATAAAAAATCAAAACACATTTGTGGAAATCGAGAGACTGTTGCTTTTCTACATACTAATCAGCTTATTTCAGTGTGAAATAAAATGATACTTCCAAGAAAAAAAAAAAAAAAAGACTCAGTCCCTGGAGTCCCTCCCACCCCTACCCAAATGGGTTCTGAGATGTGTTCAACTGGTGTCTACGGAGGTGGTGAGGGCAAACTAGGGATGAACTATCTCAGCTGTTCAACTTCTGGTTCTAAAAGTCACCAGGCTATATAGATTGTGGGGGAAATTTCTGAGTAAACTCTGAGAAAAGGATCATATTACTGGGTTAGTCTACCTTTGAGATCTTCCACAGGGCTAAGCTGGAGAGACCTGATCCAAGGCCGCAAGCCTATGGATTGTAGCTATGGCCAGTTAATTTGCTTCTACATCTTGAGGACATGTTAGAGCACAAGCCACTCTTCCTAGGTCTTATTTTATGACTGTATTTCCAGAAGTTTTATGGCTTGTGAATAAATTCCCTTTTTGTTTGTGATAAAATTAAATTGCTTTGTTTTAAGAAAGGTAATTAATTTGAAGTTTTTCCTGCAAGTTTCACACCATACGAACATGAATAAAGCTTTTCATGGCGTGTAAATTTATAAACTGTGATTCTGGAAATGAATGGCAGTGACAGGAGTGCATTATATTTTGTTTACAGACTGGTCCCATTTACTTGAAAGTGATTTCACAGATTTTGGTTGAAGTTCGGATGCTTTTTCAATGGTATGAGAACTCTTTGGTGCTTCTGATGGGGCAACCTGGCAGAATTGATTTCATATCCTCACCAATGTCACAGTTCTTAAAATTAGAGAGTGTTTTGGTGAAAATAATGGATTTGTATTTGCAAAGTCATTTTTTAATTCTCCTGAGGGGAACAGTGCATGGGTTTATAGGTGTTTCTTGAATACTATTTCAGAACAATATTGTCCTGAGTGTGTTGTATGGTTCAATCAAATCAGCACTTTAAAAAAACCATTAAGACTGACAATAACCTTTACCTGTACCACCTATTCTGTAATCTCCCACTTTCTGAGGAAAACATAAAATAGCTCTTAAAAGAAATTAAATAATACACACTCATTATAGAGATTACAGAGAAGTAAAAGGGAGAAAAAATTACCCTTGATTCCTATAAATATCTTGATGTATATTTCTCCTGTATTTTTATTTGAATATAACTATGTATCAAATTGGATTTGGCACATACTATTTTATAACCTACTTTTTTCCGCTCAGTGATACATAGTGAATATGTTTCCATGTCACTCATCCATAGCATCATTGTTTCTTCATTGCAAGCCTGTGCCATACCTTTTAAAAGACACAAGACATGGAGCGTCCGGGACACAAGACATGGAGCGTCCGGGTGGCTCAGTCGGTTAAGTGTCTGCCTTCAGCTAAGGTCAGGATCCCAGGGTCCTGGGATCCAGCCCCACATCGGGCTCTCTGCTCAGTGGGGAGCCTGCTTCTCCCTCTCCCTCTGCCTACCACTCCCCCTGTCTGTGCTCTCTCTCTGTCAAATAAAAAAATAAAAAATAAAATAAAAGGCACAAGACATATAGTCAGTAAAGAGCGGTGTGTTTAAAGGGCTTCCGTGTGTTCTTGTTAGGTATGTAGCAGGGCCAGTCCTGTACAGACACCGCTGCAGTGCTGCAGGGGTGGAGGGGTGCAGGGAGGTCAGTTCTTCCTGGAGAGGAATCCCTCCGCAGAGGGAAAGCAAGGACCACGCAGAAGCTGAGCCCTCCATCTGGGTCTGCCATCCTCCAGGCCTCCTCTCCCCAACTCATCTTCCCGAACATCTCCCCGGGCATGGCTCTCATTGTAAGTGCACCTTTCTCACAGGTTGGAGGTGATATTCGCCTTAGAGATGGTCTCTGCCGGGTGGAGCGCACACTGCCCTCCCTTCACAGTCCTCCAGGGCAGGAGAGTCAGTGCCTCTGCCTATTAGGATGTCTAGGGTGATCAGAGCACCAGCCAAGCCCACCAGCCAGCCAAGGCTGCTCTAGAGATGCCTAATGGCTACACCATATCAGCAGCTCCCCTGAATTTCCCCGGGTTGGACCCTGGTTTCTGGTCAAGCTCTGGAAACCTGTGTTCTGCTGCTGTGAGCCCTGATCTTTCAGCAGCCTTAACAGGTTGCTACTAAGGGTGGTGCTAATTTGATTTGATTTGATATTTAAAATTATTCCTTGTGGACATGCTGTGCACACTTATGCCAAAGATTACAAGAATGCTTGCAGTAAAACAGGGGGACAAAGAACAAGATTTTCTAAGGAAATGGAAACCAAAACTCTGACATCTCTCAAGACCCCAGTCTGAATTAAAGGCTCCCTTATTTACATTTCCCAACTATTTTGCACATTCCTATGATTCCTGTCACCCAATGGTGTTTGCCTATTTGTCACTGTCATGTGAGCCCCTGAAGAAGATCCCACCCTGTCTTATTTGCTTATTTTTAATTTTCTGTAATCCAGCAGGGACCCTAGACACTAGTTGTGGAACAGGGAGCTTGGGCTCTCGCTCCAGCTCACAGAAGTGGTTGAAAGCATGGACCTTAGAGTTCAAGTGTCCGTTTGCTGTGGACCTTGGGCAAGTTATTCCATCTCTCTCTGCTTGGATTTCTCCACCTTAAAAAAGTAGATGATAATAGTACCTGCTTTGCATGGTTATTCTGAGTAATAATGAGTTTGTATTTATAATGCACTTTGAATAATGTCTGGCAGATGGAAGGATTGCATGGCTATTAATTTTACTCTGGTCGTATCGAATTGCTACCGAAGCCTCTGTTTCTTTAGAGATGCAAGTATATATATATTGGAAGTGACCAGGACAGAGCCTGAAACATGCCACAGGCTGGGCAGACACTTCCTGGGCCCCACTCCTAACTGCTGTGTCTGCTCATGAAAGGTTTAGATGGGGCAAGCATGAAAGTACACTAAAGGCGTGCCCTTTAGCAACTTCTTGGGGCTCTTGCTTGCGAGCCCCCTTTCCTGCACATCCGTGGTGGCCAAGCAGTTGGCTACTTCATTTAAGTTATACCGCCAGGCTGTTGTGGTCGTTTCTCAGGAGGAGAGATCAGAATATGTATGCGTGTAGCGGGGGGGACTCGTGTGAAAACGGTAAGAAATGCTCAATCCTGTGTTCCCTGGACCTTTCTCTCCTAAGCCATGCCACTTTGTAATGTAGATAAGAGAAGAAATCATAGTGGGGCTTCAGATTGGAGATGCGAAGGAGGCCCACTTTTAATGGCATTGAAATAAGAGGTAAGCCTAAACCCACCATTGCTTATTTATGGCCGTAGTTATTTCTCCCTGGTCCATCCCAGAGGGTTACTTTCTGTTGTTAATTGGAACTTCTAAGCCATTTTTATTTACAAAGTGTTTTACAGTCATTGGTATTGATGACTTGTAATTCCCCCATGAGTCAGGTGTCAGGATGAGGCATGGACACAGGCTCCACTCTGAGGAAGCTGAGACGTGAGGGTGGATAAATCGGCCCGCCCCTCCCGCACAGCAGCCTTGCCCCTCCCCCCCCCCCCCCCCCCCCCCGTGGCTTTGTTGTGGCTTGTCGGATGAGTATCACCTTCTCCGTGTGCTCTAACAGCAGCTACGATTGGATTCCTGGATAAAGGGCCTTTAGAAGAGGGACGGAGAGAAAACAGCCACACTCGGCAGGCTTATTTTGTTTTTTAAAGAAGTAAAACAAATAACTGCCTGTTTATTGTTAAATTTGTAGTGCCAGTCATGACAGGCATAAGGATAGTAACACTTTGGCCAGCAGGGTGCTTATCTGGTTTACTAGTTCAGAAGGACTTGATTGATGTGAAAGGCCAAGGTCTCAGTGAAGATAATTTAGCCATTTCCATACAGTTTATGCTTGTGTTAGTTGTATCCTGCAGGGGAGTCCCAGGGGGCGGCTTCCCTGACCTTCCCTCTAAAAGGTAACACATAGGAGTTCCTGAAGGGACCATCATCTAACAAGACTAATGATGGCTTCCATGCCTATTATCATTCAGAGACATAGAAAGAGGCTTTAGAAATGCAGTACTGCATTCCTCCCTTGATGTTGCACATGATCTATTAAGGCGTTATGTGGCAGATAAATTAATCATTAAAAACTTACTGTTAAGTCTTTACAAATAATAACCAGGTGTACCTTGATTATCTTTGATCTCAATATATATTTTTTCTGTCACTAAACAGATGATACATAGCAGTGTGTCTTACTGACAACTTTTCTGAGGGACTCAAAGAAAGGAGGCTATTTTCCTCCAGCACTTTTTTTCTCCTTTTTTTTTTTTTTGTAAGAGAGAAGGGCTAAAAAGAAGTTTTTCACTCAGTAATAGCTCCTGACAGCCAGGATCACTTTTTCATATTGCTTTGCTGGGATGTGAGTATGAAGCATCTTCCCTGTTTATTATTCCAGCCATCTTCCCATTTGATTTATTTCTCCCATTCACTGCTACTTAGTATTTAAAAGTTCTGACCAAGGGACACGCTCCACATCTTGTGTGCATTAGGTTTTCCATGATACACTGGATTCCACTTAATGCCATCACTTTGGATTGAGGTGGATGGTTTTTTTCAACATAATACGTTTTTTCGTCACATTAACCACTTCCAGAGCTAACAGTTTCTACATTCCAAAAAGAAAAGGAAAAAAAAAAAAAAAGATGAGAAGAGGAAATCATACAAATGCAACAATCAAGGTAGATATATATAAGGCAAATGAAAATGCATCACAACACAGGACAGGTTTAGTATCATAAATGATTTCATGATTAAATCATTTAAGAATGATTTAATATGCTTCTGGGGAAACTCACTTTAGTGGAAATTGCTCGAGTAACTGATAAATTCAGGAACAGCCCCAGGAATGTGGAGATGGAGACGAGTGGTAACAGGAGAGGAAAAAGTGTCCTTCTGAAAGCAGTAGGTTTGTAGAGCTTAAAAGACAGGAAGTTTGGTGGAAATTCTTGTTCGCACCACAGATCTCTACAATCTACTCCATTAAGTTATGCATGCTTTTATTAAAGGTCAGTTTAGAGAGGCAAAAATGTTAATTTGGCCTTTCAAAAATTATTTCAAAAATCCTTTCTTTGGACATGTGTGATCTTCTTTTGTATTTTGTTCAATATCTTAAGGACTGTTTTATGGTTAGCTATCACAATATGGGGATTACTTGGGAGGGGGAATTAAGATTATTTTTTTCTGGTTTGTTAAATACAATATATGTGAAGAGGATGTCTTTATTCCCTCTGAATTCTGAGAAATTGATGTTGATGATAAGCATTTTTACTTTTGAAAAGTTTATGCAGGACATGATTAATAGGAAGCAAAAAACAACCATATCTTCATAAAGATGCCAATTACAAGAACTTACTAGGGATATTGATGTAACTTAATATTTTCTATAAAATCAAAATGTTTTGGGGTGCCTGGGTGGCTCAGTCGTTTAGTGTCTGCCTTCGGCTCAGGTCATGATCCTAGGGTCCTGGGATCGAGCCCCGCATCGGGCTCCCTGCTCCGCGGGAAGCCTGCTTCTCCCTCACTTGTGTTCCTTCTCTCGCTGTGTCCCTCTCTGTCAAATAAATAAATAAAATCTTTAAATAAAATAAAATAAAATGATAAAAAATAAAATAAAAAAGTTTTTGAAGGGACTAATAGCTATTATTAACTGTGATTATAGCTAAAATCTACCAAACATTTATGTGTCAACACTATTCTAAGTTTTTCACATGTGCTACTTCATTTTCTATCATAATATCATAATCCAGTAGTTATTATTTTTTCCTGTTTATAGAGGCAAAAAGAGAGGGAATAAATTTCCCAAAAACATAGGACTAGTGAGGAGTAGAGCAGTGATGGATAAAAATAGAGGTTCTCTACTGAACAAAATATAAGGCCTTGATGATGATGTTTTTCTTTTTCTTTTCTTGGTAAGACTGACAATCCATCCAGCACCACTCTAGGATCTTATTTTGATAAAACTGAGGTCCAGAAAAGTTAAGTGATTTGCCTAAGGTCACACAGCAAGTTAGTAAACAGGAAAAGCCCTTTAGCACTCTACCACGCTATCTGAATTGGGCCTGTTTGGCAGCCTACACTAGACGGAAGCGGTACCAGTGGTGAATGAATTCCACTCCAAGAGCAGGAGGGAAGGGCATTTGGTTAAATAAAATCAACCCCCTCTTCAGTTACAAACAAGACACCTTGGGAGTAGAGTAGGGTCATGAGTCAGGATGAACCCAAGGTGCATTTATGGGGCAAATGACATTTTTCCTGGGTATGATCCTAACTTCCTACTACTAACAACATCCTCATCCTTTTCCTGCACTATCCAGTGACTTGAATTCAGATTTCTAATGCTTATGCTGACTGAAATCCAGTCTCCCTCTACGGCCATCTACTTTAAAGTGTGGGTGCTTTAATAATCCCTTTCTGGGGATTTAAAGAGACCAGCTAAAAAGATCATTGCATGCGGATCCTTTAAGTATTGTAGCATCTAGAGACAGAAACTAATTTAACATAAAAGAGGTTTCCAAGTGTTTTTCAGCTCAGATAGTATAAACAATGAACTTTTCCATTTGTGAATATGTCTGATCCTAAAAAAGGTAATAAAAATTTGGGGGGAGAACATTTACAAAATGCATAGTATTACATATTTATTTAAAGACTACCTATCTTTGAGATGTTCGATGATGGTCAGGTTTTAAAAATAAAATCAACTCTTACACTATTATCCAATATATGGTAGAACCTCCCCAGTTAAAATCGCTGGAGATAAAATAGAAGCATGGGGAAGTTATTTCTCATAGAAAGAAATCAAGGCAAAGATGGAACCTTCCTGATTCCGATTCGCATGAGCCATTATGCCGATTTATTTAGTAATAGTTACATGGATGAGAGTAGATGCTGGGAATATATAACCCTTGGAATTCAGACTAAAATAATTATTTTGAGTTCTTAGATCTCTGGACTAGTCTGACTAAATACTAATTTTCTAGGTTCTTATTCCTGTAAATGAGTGAATGTTCACATGGAGAACACAGACTCACAAGCAAAAAATCTTATATCCCTTCCTATCTTCCCTAAACCCAGTGAAGAAGAAAACGAAGGATTCCTATCCTAAGAAGGAAGTAATTTCCCCTTACCACAGAAATAAAGTTGTCAGATTTACTAAAGAAAACCACAGGACATTCAGTTAAATTTGAGTTTAAAACAAAGAATGATTTTTTTAAAGCATGTGTCCCATGAAATATTTGGATGTACTCTATCTTATCTGGCAACTCTGAAGAGGAACTCTGAGCTCACTGTTGGTCAAAGGGGGTGTGGGCATTGACCAGCAACCTATCGGTCCCTGTGGAAATGGCTGCCTCATCAGGGCTGGGGAAGAACAGCACTTCTGCCAACAGATATTGGGCCATGCAATAGTATAGGTGCTGTCCTAGTGTCTGTCCTGTTGTCTCGGGCTGTGCTTGGAGAGATGGTCTTTGCATCCTCTCCATGTATGAGGCCAAATTCATGTAGGGGAAGTGGCCAAGCATTCAGGAACTGGGCCACAGAGGCAAAATTAATCCTTCAACCCTTTTACACTATTTTGATGGAGGCCATTCTTACATGTTAAGCATGGCATTGATGTCTATATCCAAACTGCTGCATTGTAATCCAGTTGTATTAGCTGGATTATATTCAAGTTCTACAGGCTTCATTTAATTTAGGGCATAATTTGCTGACCAAAGAAATAAATTTTATATACAAAGAAGTATTTGTTGTGGGCCTCCTGCACAGTCTTCCAAAGGGGATTTTTCTAAGTACCCCTCCCAACTCTATGGTAACCAAGCCAAAATCATTTGTCCTTCTCAGTCTTGGCTTTCTTACCATCCTTATGTGAAGTATAGGAAGTGAAGGTGTTTGAGGGATAAGACTTAGCTGAATGCTATTATAACCAGAGCTAAGAAGTGATGACTTGTCCAGGAAGTACTGAAATGAAAATCAATGCTGATTTTTTTTTAAATGGTAAATCAGTTCCCCCAGGAGTGATTTTATTCCCACCACTGGCTATTTATTATTATTTTTTTAAAAAGTATAAACTAGAAGATGCAAAACATGTATAAGGATTTTATTTTTTTTATTTTATTATGTTATGTTAATCATCATACATTACACCATTAGTTTTTGATGTAGTGTTCCATGATTCATTGTTTGTGCATAACACCCAGTGCTCCATGCAGAACGTGCCCTCTTTAATACCCATCACCAGGCTAACCCATCCCCCCACCCCCCTCCCCTCTAGAACCCTCAGTTTGTTTCTCAGAGTCCATAGTCTTTCATGGTTTGTCTCCCCCTCCGATTCCCACCCTTCATTTTTCCCTTCCTGCTATCTTCTTTTTTTTTTTTTTTAACATATAATGTATTATTTTTCATTTTCAGAGGTACAGGTCTGTGATATAAGGATTTTAAATGTGTAGTGTAAAAAAATAAACCCTCATCACCCTATTAAAAAAAATACCATCTAATGAGTTATTTTAGCCAAGGACAGTAAATTAACACAGATTGGCCTGTGGTTTGAACAACAAGAATGATAAGATTTTGACAAATCAATACCATAAAAAGCATGCTAGGACCATCAAACAAAAGAGAAAAGCCAAAGGACTCTCTGGCAAGGCTTATTTTCCGGCATAGCTGTTTTCAATTGCTCAGTGTGCTTTTCCTGCAGCATATGAAGGGCTCCTAGCGCCCCCTAGCTGAGGACTCTGTGTAGTCTCCCGCCCTTCCCCCACTTGACAGACAGCTGGCGTTCTTGGCGCCTCTTAGTTCTTGGGAGAGCCGCTCTCCCGGCAGCAAAACGCCCCGCTGATGTAGGCTCTCTCTGCCTTGTCTTTTGTGTGTTTTAGCAATCAAAACTAACATCCTCTTGTCTCTCTTTTTTCGTGATTTGTTTCCCTCCAATACTTACATCCAAAAGGAAGATGCTCAGAGTGATAAAGTGGTCCGGAGCCTCGGCCGCGGCAGTGATGAGGCGCAGAGGAGCGTGCATTATCCCCTGGCAATCAAATGCTTTGTGAGTCAGGGCTTGGAAAAGCAGCCCAGTGTGTCCCTGCAGGTTGCCTTACCAGTGGCTTCTCACCAGGCCGTTGTTCTATTAATTTGTTAGAAATTAAGACAAGTGACTATATATGGGGAAAGCTTTTTTAAAAATCTTGCAAGAAAATACACCAAGATGGATGGATATTTTTGGGTGAGTGACTATGGTTGATTTTTTTGAATTGATATTCGCTATCATTTTAAAGTGTTCTAAAATGAACACATAAAACTTTATAGGTAAAAAAAAATCGAGTAAACCGTAACAAAGCAAAAGGAATTTGGGGTTGTGTATTCTGAGTTTGTCTTTCATTAGGTTTCAGGAGCTCAGTATAAACTTGTTACCTTTGTGAGCTTCCGCAGTAGAAGCAATTCAGTGCATTACCATGCAGCATCAGTTTCTAGACTTCAAAGACCTAAAGCAGGAGAAGATTGCAGAGACCCCTTGGGCCCTTACAGCCCTAGATATAGGATGTAATGGGTGTGCCTCTTGAATTAAGAGAGTAGTGGTTGGCTCTAAATCACCTGGGTTGAGCTAGCTTTGGAGCACATCATGTGGCAACTGAAGAACCAATGTGGAAGTTACTTTCGAACGTACACAAATGGGTCCGTTAAATGAAATGCAAAATTATTGGTAGTAAATGGATGGCCCAAATATATCCATTCTCCTTTTCTTCTTGAGTGCTGCAGAATCTCTGCAGTGAAGTCAGGGGCTCTAGGTATCTTGTACCTTTCTCCGCCGGCAGTGGCTGGCACATAGTAGGCATTCGGGGAACTTCTCCTGAATGAAGGAACTGTGAGACTGAATCAAAACTACATCATCACATCTGATCAGAATCCAGTTACAGGAGCAAGCACATGCTAAGACATCTAGCACAAACCCAGGACAGGTATGGGCACTGGGTAAGTGCTAGATAAATGTCTAGAGACTTCAGGTTTTTCTGCTTTCTATAAATTTGTGCTCTTCCTGTAAGATAGTAGTTACCAAATGGCAACATTTGTGCCTTTGAAGATGTTAACAAGTGATTAAAGGAGTAAATATAAAAAAGTTCTAGGGCCAAATAAGTTTGGGGAATGCTGCTTACCTTATTTTGCCCTTAGAAAATTTCCACTTATAAAACACTTGAAAAGTACAGCAGTAAAGCAGCTCGTTTAACCATTTTGTAAATATTTTTATCTTTATGAAAGTTATACAAGCACATAGTTCTACAGTGTTCATTATGGAAATTAGAAATCCTTCACACCAGCTTTACATTTCCCACTTCCCAGAGGCACTAGTGATTCTGTTAGTATTACTCTCAATATCTCTAAATAGCCCTAAACAACTATTTGTACTCCTACTTTTTGGATATGTTGGTTTTAGGTATTATCTATGGACTTTGACAACGGACGTGTTAAGCAAAAGGGCTCAGGCAGAGCTACAGTGTCGGACAGTGCAGGCTGGAACTCACGGGTGGAAGGACTAGCAGGATACACACAGACCCCAGTCTCTTGGCATCATATGGAGAGGTGTGCTTGGGCGAGCACAGCCAGATGTGCTCCGGAGAGGGACGCCTCCATTGCCCCGTTGCTTTCTTTGTTAGAGGCTCTGGGTGGGGGGGGGGGGGGTGTGTGTGTGACAGTGGGTTTTATACAGATGAAGGTGGTGTTGCTTGTGGAGATCAGTACTTTGCAGCTTCATGCCAGTTGCCTAGGGCAGTCGCATTCCAGTCTTGATAGATCCTGGCGGGGGGGAAGCATTGGTCCCAGTTGACTCATTGGACCCAGAGAATACTGCTGGGTTCACCGATGGACAATCCAGTAGGACTCTTTTACTCCACTGCCCCATCCTCCTGGTAGTTATTTCACACTTTGTTTTGATCAGTATTCAGTGTATTCATTATTATGACCATGTGAAATGCTATTCATGGTTGAGCCATGTAATACCTTTGGTTAATTTCTCCTCCTGTCCAACTTCTAGTTTTCCCTGGAGTTAGTTTACTGTTTTCTGTTTGCAGAGTTCTTCATGTACCTATGACTAATTTATCCCCAAACTCTCCCTCAGTTATCTAACCTTCCTCTCAATATATTCAAACACATTAAGCATTCCCTCGGTTTTATCTTCTTGAAGACATCTCTCCCAGAACCTTCAGATCTTCTCTAGTCTGGATGTCTTGCCCTCAATGCCTGTCTCACGCTGGTGGCTCAGGTTCTCACCATCGTAGTGGTTCCTGTTGGTACCCTGCTCAGACGCCCTCACAGGGCTGGGACGCCCATCCTGCAGCTGCTCTGTATGCCGGTTCCTCACAGATGCCCCTTCTCCAGGGAATCACCTGAAGTCAAATGGGAGCCGCTTCAACCAAGAGGTTACACCCCTCTCACAGTCAATGCTGGATTGATCCAGGAGTACAAAATCTGGTCTCCTTGCCTTTAGGTGCAACTTATGCAGCTGAGCTCCCCATGGGATGAGGCTGAGCTGTTCTTCAACTGAGTCCACATCTTTGTTTGTCTCCTTCCCCTGCCCTATCTTGTTTCCCCCTCTTGCTTTCTCCTGAGAGCCCTCCTCCAATAAGTCACAGGCACATGAATTCCTGTTTCAGGCTCTGCTCTGGGACCCTGACCTAAGACAACCATCATCCTGAGAGGTCCTTTCACATCTCTCTTGAGTTGAATTTCTCATAGTTCTCCCTCATTTTCTGGAGTTGTGTCTTCCTCCCTCTTGGTTTCTTTTCTTGGTTAAAGGCATCCTTTTGTCATTTCCTGAGAAAAGTTGCATGGGAGATAAGTTTTTAGTTATTGATTAACTTAAAATATTGTAGGCTACTCTCACATATGATTAATAGTTTAGCTTGGTATAGAATTTTATATTGGAAATCATTTTCCATCAGAATTTTAAAGGCAAGCTCCCATCCCTTCTAGTTTCCAGTGTTGTTGAGAAGTCTGGTGACTTTTTGATTCTTGAATCTACTTTCTGTTACCTTTTTTCCCCTTATTGGATTCTCCTGAGATCTGTTCTCTGCTCCAGTATTCTGCAGTTTCTCAGTGATATGGGTTGATGCCGGTCTGCTTTTTGTTCATTGTGTTGAGTATGCAATGGACTCTTTTAGTCTGTCAACTTATGGGCTTTAGTTTGGAGAAATTTTCTTGAATTATTTTTTAGAAGGTTTTATACCTAACTTTTTTTCTCTTCTTTCTCTCTGCAATTCCTATTACTTGGATGTTGGAATTCTTGAATTGATTCTTTTTTTAAAAAAAATATTTTTCTCTTATTTATCATCTCTTTGCCTTTTGCTCTACTTTCTGGGAGATATTTTTCAATTTTATCCTCCAGCTCTCTTTAAATTTTTTATTTCTGTAATCATATTTTTAACCTCAAAAGCCATAACTGTTTCTGTTCCATTTTTAAAGTATTCTTCTCTTGCTTTATGAACTCAAGATGTTTATCTTCTCTATCTGAAGAGTTAGTGATAAATTTTGGATTTTTTTCTTGCATAGTTTCTTTTTTCTCCAAATTTCTTTCTTATTGTTATCATTATTGTTGTGGTTGTTGTCTCTGTCTTTTATGATAGCTCAAAAATCTCTCAAATTTCTGGTAGTTTTGGCTGACCTCTTAACTTTGAGAGTGAAGCTCTATAAAGCTGTTTGTTACCTCCATGGGCTTGGGCAGGGTTCTTCAACCATGTGCTTCACTGTAAGGTTATTGGGCTATGCCATTTCATTGAGGAAGCATCTTACATTATTATATTGCTTATTATATACATTCAGTTGTATGTAGCATAAAGTTTAAAGAAGAGTATTTTAAATAAGGCAAAGCTTATTTGTATCGAATGCAGGTTTGGGCTTAGCATAGCACTCCAGAGTTTCCAGGACAAAGAAATCCTCTATCTTGTTGCTTTACTATTTTGTGAAGGTTACACTCCATGGTACAAGAAGGTTCAGCACCATGTCTACATTCTAATCAATGAGAAAATGGAAAAAAAAAAAGGGAAGGAAAGATATATATCCTATCCCTGTAAGTTGCACACAGAACATCTGCTTACATCACATTGGCCAGAAATTTTGGCCACATCTCATGGCAAAGGAGATTGGCTTTTTACAATATTTGTATAACTATATGACCAACTAAGAATTATATTACTAAAGAAGAAGGGAAGAATAGATATTAGGATACACTAGAAGATGATGGCATAGTGAGTATCTTTAGGGCATTTCCCTTGGGCTGGTCAAATCTCCCAGAAAAGATTCTTCCAAAATCCTGACTAGAATAGCTATAGCCCTGGTTGTTAGAGTTCTGGGGATTGAATGAGAGCAAAAAAAAACACAACAAAATTCAACAAACAAAACAAATAAACAATAACAAAAAACAAAACAAAACAAAACTAAAACCCAAAAGTAGCAATAGTGGTAGTAGTGGGGATTGGGACTCATTATTTATTTATTTATTGCAATTATTATTATTTAATTTACTTTAATTGTAATTTTTAAATTTTATTTAATTATTATTTATTACATATTTATTATTTTATTTAATGTGGGTAATTCTGATTCTCTAATCCAAAGACCAGTGCTCTAGAAATAATCTAGCTTTTATTTGGGAGTGGGGTGGGTTGTTTGGGTTGTTGAAGAGTCAGTCGCTTTTCTTCATGGAGTGGTGAGGAGGTCTGAGAATCTAATTTTCAACCAATCTTTGTTTTCAGTCCCATCTTCACTTCCAGTTTCAGAAGTGTTGCCTCCAACTTCTGAGTACAGCAAAAATTGAGTTGCTTCTCAACTTTCCTCACTCTTGACTTAGAAGTCAACTTTCTCAAGTCTCCCAAGTCATTAACCACTCATTCATCTGATTTATATCTTCCAAAATTTGGGTTTTGTTGACTTCTCACCCATTCTCTTTGTCTAACAGGTTTATGCTTTAAAAAAAAATCCCTTACTTTTGTTTTAGTGGGAAGGAATGGAAATAACTTCAGAGATTCAACCCATCATCATTAACCTAAAACCTGAACTGTTCTTTAAAGCCATTTGTTTTAATACCTCACTTCTTTTATTCTTGGAGTATCTATTAACATTTCCTAAGGAAAGGACAATTTGATGTGATGATGATGGTGATGATGATGATGATATCCAACATATACTGAGCTCTTACTGGTTTATAGGTAATGTGCTAAGTACTTCACCTTTTATTTCCAGGACTGACATGAAAACCAATTATATAGGTATTACCACCCTTAGACTAGGCATGTAGGCTCCTGCACCAGGTCCCAAGACCAAGGGGTCCCGTACTTTGGGAATGCCTTCTTTGACAACTTTTAAGAATTTCTCTAGGCCTTGGGACCAACCAGGGCTGGCACTGCCACCCAAGCCGGGTATTGCAAACTCTACTTAGGACCCAGGCGAGCTCTGGCTTCAGTTTCTCCCATTTAGGGCATTCTCTGGTCCTCTATTCCTTGTGTTAGGTTGACCAGATGCACTAAGGAGCCTGTAACTCACACCAGTAGACTCATTCCAGGGCCTGGTGACCAGGCCGGTTCCAGTGGGCTGCCCTGGGGAGCTGATCCAGCTGACTGGAGCAACATTCTTTCACAGAATCATGTAAGATTAGATCAGAAGAATGTGGCTGACATGCTAATTTGGGGGGGACTCTCAGTCAGAGGATAAAGAATCTGGACTTGCACTGGTAGTGCAGTAAACAAATATGCATATTCCTTTTCTCTACCATTATTAAATCTTCATTGATAAATCACTATACCTCACATGAACCTGTAAAGATTCTCCATCCTGTGTCCAACTGAGTAAGAGTTACCTCACACCAGTATGTCAAAGGCAGGTCTTACCCAGAATATACAAGAAAATGTAAATTATAGTTCATTTTATGGCTATGTTAAACTTACCATTTGGAACTTTATAGTGTAAAAGTAGAATGACAAAACTTCCAACCATGTTTCCTCTTGAACTCTTTAGACTGCAATCGCTGCACTCCTAGAATGTTCTCTCTCTCTCAACCTTGACTGAACCTCTGACTTTCCACAGTGCCACCAAGGGGGAGGTTGGCAAGGATTCTATGGGCAAAGTGAGAAAAGGTGTCTCTATACATACCAATAGCCTCTCCTGGTGATTTCAGCTGGTTCTTCTAATCATTGGGTGCCCTGTGCTCTCCCAATCATTGTGTATTCTGAGCATCAATCCTTGTTATTTCATGTAACTTTGTTTTATTGTTCTTGTTGCACTATTATAACTGAAGGTCAAATGGATGAAGTATTTTGTCTAAATTTGCAAGCTAAGAAGTAAATGACAGAGCAGGGATGTTACCCTAGGGCTGTCTGACTCTAGAACTTGCTTTTCAGGGTATACTCTACTACTTCTAAGATCAAAAAACACCGATGCAGGGTTTAGCTATTTCCCCACACACGAATCCATTGCACTTTTTGGTACCCTCCAACTCAATTAAAGTAGTTAGCTTGTTGTTTTATACTTTAAAATGGTAATTCCATGTATCTGAAGTCTCTAAAAAAGAGAATAAAATGGACATATATGAAATGGTAAAAAAAGCTCAGAACATGGTACAGTGAAAAAGCGCTTGGGCCTCTGATTCACAACTAAGTGAGCCCCAATTCCAGAAAATTACTGTGACTTTATATGTGTCATTTTTCTCATCTGTAAAAGAGAAATTTTAAATATCTATCTCAGTAATTAGTGGTGGGTATTAAATAAGATTATATGGATAAACCATAGCAACTGTACATGTAGGCATTCAGTGAATGTATTTTGTCTTCCCCAACTCCCAAACACATGCACTTAAGGATATGGATAATTCTGGTTTACAAACCTATCTAGGGAAACCAATGTCTGAGTGTCAATGTATACCCTTGAGTCCTATCAATGATATAAAATGAAAGAGTCAGTGACATAACACACCTATGTTATAGTTTCTTATCTTTGCTTACTTAATTTTGCCAAATGGTTTAATGACATACCTAGATTTCTAGAAAACTTGTCAAGTATAACCTGTGACTGAGTGACTGTTTTTCAATGTTCAGATCTTGGAACAAGCAAGAAAAAAAATCAGAGAACACTTATTAAAGACAAGCTTTGAAACTTTAAGAAAAAGAAAGAAAAAGAAAAAAGTATGGATTTTTAAAATATCTATAGTTTGGGAGATTTACATTTGGAGACATTTTGAGCATGGAAGACACAGTGAGGGCAAAAGTTATTTTTTATGGTAATTTAGCTCCTAGTGAGTTTGCAAAAGCAAAGTTGGAGAGTTTTTTGAGATCCAAGTGCCAAGATTTATAGACAGCAGCTGGCTAGTATTAGCCTCACATTTCCGAGCACAATAGACATATAGAAACAAACTAACTTATGAATACTAATCTTGGAAGAAAACCAATCAGAAATGTTGCTGCTACTCTTTGGCATCTGTATTGTCCTCTTCCCTTTCCTGCCACCACTGTCCGCTTGCAGAACATACTATCCTGGTCACTAGGCCTATGAGAGAGGTTTTTCACATTCATGCTCCACTGGCTTCCCCCATCAAATGTGAAGGTGGATTCCTCTTGGAGCTCTCTGCTCTCCACAGGCCTGGTCATGGGTGCAGAGAAAGAGTAATCACTCTGTAGATTCTATGTGGGCAAATACTTTTGCTGAATGTTTACTATATGTAAAATAATATTTTATTGGTGGATGGTTAAAAAGCCCCTTTGGGGGCTTCTATTGGAGCTAAATTACATGAATTCTCAGCCTTTTCCATGGGAAAGTACCATTTTTATTTTTAATGTAATTTTCCCATTTATTTTCATTCTTAAAATCTAAGTCATCATACCAGTGATGGTCACCCTGCTTTACCACACAAGTAAAGACATTTATATTCATGATGATTACATTCTGACTACAATTTAGTGAACAAGAAAATATTCTGGAAGAGAGAAATGTAGCATTCTATAAGCACTGTAGAAGTAGAAATTTTCTTTTAGTTTGGTTCTAACATACACATTCTGTATAGGAAGTATCTTCTGCAAAGGCAACTCAGGAGACCTAAAATTAGCACCATCCCTTTGATTTAAATAGAATACAGTATCCAAAGATTAGAATATAACGACACTACATATTTTCTCATCAGTCCTTTCATAAGGGAAATAGAGAATTGAAAATTAAACTCTTACTAATAGGATGCTGAATATTGGCTTTGTATCTTTTGAAAAAATAAGAGAAATTGAATTATAAATCAAATCAGCTTTAAAAGTCATAATGGAATCATGCTTACTTGAAATGTGTGTTCATGCACAGGTTCAATAGACTGTCCATAACATTATCTAGCAAAGACAAGAGTCAGAGAGAAAACTGTTTGTTGTGTGGAGTCGCTAAACACATATATACTTCAAAACAGGATGACAGATGTGGAACAGCTGCTCATTATCCATAAGGAAGTGGGAGTCTGCCTTCTTTGAAATTATTTATAAGCTGCTTCATGTTTAGTTCTAATTTTTTTTTCTTTTGGGTAAATAGAATTAAACATTCATGATCAGAATTTTAAAGTATATGTTGATTTGCAACAACAACACTCACATATATCACATTATCAAAATGCTTCATACTTTAATTATAGCAATATTCATGAGGGTCTTGTTGCATCTAGTAATTATAATAAACATCTATCAAATGCTTACTATGTGCTGGGCACCACTTTAAGTAATTTAATTCATTTGATCCTCACAACTACCTTCAGAGGTAGATACTATTCTCATTCTCATGTTACAATGCTCAGAGAGGTTATTAACTTACCCAAGATCACACAGCTAGTAAATGGTGTTGCCTAGATTCAAACACTAGCATTTTGACTCCAGAATCCATACTTGGCTAAATCATCATATTGTATATTGTGTTCGTAAAACAAATCACAGACTATTTCAAGTGTGTAACTTATGTAGTATGTGACAATCATTGCCTTAAAAGAGAAACTTCCTGACCAACAGGATTATCAGTCAGAATAGGCTTGGCTAAGATGTGGGCACAAAATGATCCAATAACATCACATGCCCAAGGTAGGTCAGCAAGAGGCTCTCCTCCCCCCAGTTACCTAAGGACCTAGACCTCCATTTTCTCTGGCAGCAGAAGAGAAGATGGAGCAGGGGCACAACATTCCTAAATGTCCCAGCTCAGAAGTCTCACATTTCACTTTCACTTACATTTCATTGGATGAAACCAGTCACTTGGCTGCATCTACCTGCAAAGCCGTTGGGAAATGTGAGTAATGGGTAGAAAAATATTAGAAAAAAGCCACTGAGCGGGGCGCCTGGGTGGCTCAGTTGTTAAGCGTCTGCCTTCGGCTCAGGTCATGATCCCAGGGTCCTGGGATCGAGCCCCACATCGGGCTCCCTGCTCGGCGGGAAGCCTGCTTCTCCCTCTCCCACTCCCCCTGCTTGTGTTCCTCTCTCGCTGTGTCTCTCTGTCAAATAAATAAATAAAATCTTTAAAAAAAAAAAAAAAAGCCACTGAAGCCAAAGAAGAATAAAAAGATGGCAAGGAAGCATTTAGCTACTCTAAATGTTGACTGAAATTTAGGAGACATAGTATGTCCAAACTTCCATAAAGCATTTGACACCAGTGTCAAGTGGACAAGACAGAGAAACCATGGCTGGGAGTTGTTGTGGCTAAAGAGCAAGGCTGGCCCCTAAGGACACAACTGGACACAGTGCAGCTCCTTGCAGAGGCCTCAGCCTGATCACCAGTTCTTTGTGGTTGTTTTTTTTTTTTTAATGCCATGTTAGTCACCATACATTACATCATTAGTTTTTGATGTAGTGTTCCGTGATTCATTGCGTATAACACCGAGTGCTCCATGTAACACATGCCCTCCTTAATACCCACCACCAGCCTCACCCATCCCCTCACCCCCCTCCCCTCTAAAACCCTCAGTTTGTTTCTTGGAGTCTATAGATCACCAGTTCTAAATCCAGGAGCACCTGATGGAGGGCACATCTGAAAGTTCAGGTGTCTCACTGACGACAGCAATGTTTAAATCAGATTGCTAAATTATTAATTTATAATAATCTTAAAAGTGGAGTAATCTTATTTTGGCTGATAAATTCTCTATTTGGTAGATATATCAATTCTGAATGATATATAAATTCTGCATATATATATCATATAAGTCAGAGAATATATGGAAAGAGCAAATAGAATGAATTGATTATTTTAGTTATCATTGGTTTAAAACTAGGAGAGCCCTGAGCTACGCCAGACTAGAAAGGCAGGTCCACATATGAGAGCTGGTGAAAGGACATCTTGGATACAGCCACGCCTACTTTGAGTCGGTCTGCCAGCAAGTAGAGGGAAGGGCACAGCAGATCAAGGATTCACGAAGGAACCGGTGGATGTGGCTCAGGGTCCTACTCTGGTCCTCGCGGAGACACACCCTGCCATCTCAGCAGATTATGAGAAGTGAGTGTGGATTCTGCCAGGGTGGAGGGACCCAGAACTTGAAGTTCACTGCTTTCATACAGTGGAGGGCTGGGGAAAGGGAACAGGACACAGGGGACATATCAGCCATGTCGTGAGGACCTCACATCTCAGTTCCAGGCTCATCATTTCTCTCTCTCTCTTTTTTAATTTTGGTAAAATATACATACCATAAAGTTTATCATTTTAATCACTTGTAAGTGTACAGTTCAGTGGCATTAAGCACATTCACATTATTAAGCAACCATCACCACAATCTACCTCCAGAATTGTTTCATCATTCCAAGTTGAAACTCTTTACCCATGAAACATAATTTCTTTTTTAAAAAAATAATAAAATAAAAAGATCTTTACTGAAATAAAATTGATGTACAATACCCTATTAGTTTCAGATGTTCATCATAGCAATTCGGTATTTTTGTACATTACAAAATGATCCCCACGGTAAGTCTAGTTACCATCTGTCACTATACAAAGTTATTACAATGTTATGGGCTATATTCCCTATGCTGTACTTTACGTCCCCATCACTTATTTACATCAAAGCTACAAAGACCTAGGTGCCCCCATGTTTTATTTCTTGTCTGTCTGCTGCCTGCCGCAAGGCCGTAGCCATATATAGCTGGTGATACCTGCCTGGAGGGCTGAATGCTCACGCCCCCTGGGTAGGGCTACAGGCACACAGAACAAGTGTGTCTCTGCTCCCTGGCTCTCTTCCCCAGCATGGGAACATCTGCTCCCTCTGTGACCACATTCCTTCTTCCAACTTAGTATGTATAACAAATTTGGACAGTAAATACATTGATTCTGTCTTAGTTCGTTCGGGCTGCTATAACAGAATACCAGAGACTTGGTAGCTTATAAACAACAGAAATTTATTTTTCACCATTCTGGAGGCTGGCAGGTCCAAGATCAAGATACCAGCAGATTTGGTGACTTCTGAGGGCCCACTTTCTGGTTCATAAACAGCGCCGATGGCTGTGTCCCCACAGGGTGGGAAAAGGGCCAAGGGAGCTTTCCTGGGCCTCTTTCACACGGGCACTCATCTCTTCATAAGGGTTCTGTCCTTATGATGTAATCACCTCCCAAAGGCCCCAGTTCCTAAGACCACATCACATTGGGCATTAGATTTCAACATAAAAATTTAGCCAGGGAGGGACACAAACATTTAGACTATGACACATCCTTTTTTTTTTAATTAACATATAATGTATTATTTATTTCAGGGGTACAGGACATTCTTTTTTTTTTTTTTTAAAGATTTTATTTATTTATTCATGAGAGACAGAGAAAGAGAGAGGCAGAGGGAGAAGCAGGCTCCCAAGGAGCAGGGAGCCTGATGCGGGACTCGATCCCAGGACCCTGGGATCATGACCTGAGCCGAAGGCAGACGCTTAACCATCTGAGCCACCCAGGCACCCTCTTTTTTTTTTTTTTAGTAGCACATTCTTTGTAGAGGCTTATGCCTTATTTATCATAAATAAGGGTTTCTCTAGATACCTCGGGGAATTATTTACAGATTACTACTACAGAAGAACTACCTCTATGTATTTCTTTTCTAATTTAATTTTGAAAAACATCTTAAACTTGATGTTAGGAGAACACTCTGTTCTTCCTTCTATTCATTATCTGCAGACGTTAGTCCAGTTGGACAATCCCTATCTGGTTGAACAGCACCAGGGATGCTAAAGGGTGGGTTGAAACCAGTCCCTATAGAGGACAACCTCTGGAGACATGTTTCAGGTGAGACTCAGTTCTTGGCCCTGTTCAACTAAGAAGTTTATCCCTTAATTGGATAAAACTGTAAAATGAATGCTGATCAAATTGTTGAATAATTTCAAGCAAGGAAGGAAATGCAAGATTTCAGAATCAGAATCTGAAAAGGCCTAGTGGGCTGAAATGATGAGATCTAACACTGAGACTGAACGGTGGTAAATTCAAGGTCCTGCACTTGGATCCCAAACTTGACCTGCGTTAAGGGCCGGGCAGGGGTCATGGGGTTTGTAGGTGCTCACTGGTCTGCCTTTGCTCTGTTAGATTTCCCAGCTCCCCGTAGTTAGGTTTGTCATCGCCTGATCTGACGGTGGAATGTGAGTGGGAGTGACATATGTCGCTTCTAAAATGAGGGAGCTAAAGATCAGGTGTGCCTTTCCCCACATTCCCTTCCTCCTTCCCACAGCAGGATGATACCAGGGAGACCATGAAATGACAAGCTGGAGGAGCCACAAGATGAAAGCAACATATTCCCTTAGTCACCTCTTTGAAGTGAGCAACTCAAACCTCCCTGGAATCGGATGTGAGGAAGAAAAAACTTTGATTCTATCAAGGTACTGAGATCTTGGGGTTGTTTGTTTACATCTGAAAAAGCATTTAAGGATTTTAGCTGGCAGTAAGTTTATATGAATCAACTAGAAGGATGCTTCCTATTCTTAACTTCGCAGCAGCCCTCAACCACCAGCTTCTCCCTTGACGTGGAAAGGCCGACCTCCTCTGGAAATCTCAGCATCCTCTAGGCTTTCCTCCTACCTTGCTAGCTGCTCCTTTCTCTGTCTTTCTTTGCATTTTCTTCTCAGGGGCTATTAATTATTGAGTTTCTCTAGATTCAGTTCTCTGGCCTTTCCTCTTTTTATCTGATGTTCTTCCATATAGATCCAATTGCCATTTATATGCAGAAGACTCACAAATTTATATCACCACCTGAGAACACTCTTCTGAGCTCCGGACACACATAATCTGACTTTCTACTTGATAGTTCCTTGTGCAATTTTCAATGACTCTTCTTACAAAACCTCACTCCTACTCGTTCCTCCCAAATCTGGCCCAAGAGTGTTTCCCACCTCGCCCAATGGCACAGCGCCCCTCCAGTCACATCAGACAGAAGCTGTAAGTCCATGAATCCCTCACCTTTATCTAATGCTCTCCTTCCCCACCTTATATGATCCATTATAAAGTTTTACCAATTTTCCTTCTAAACACTTCTCAATTCCATTGTCCTCTTGCCAGTGACACCAAGCTACCTTGCCATTATCTGTTCCCCAAGCTCCTGCAGTCATCTTTGTACTGATCCATATGCATATACACTGGTGTCTTCTCAATCCACTCTTCGTGGTAATCTTTTAAAATTAAAATGTCATCTCCCTCCTGTTTAAAACTCCTCATGGTTTCCCATTTGTTGTGTTAGGCTCAAGATAAAATGGCCTCAAGAACCTGCATGATCTGGCACCTTCTATTTTCTGATTGACCTCACTTCCTGCAGGCTTCCTCTTTCTTTGCTCCATTCGTGTTGGACTCCTTCCCATCCCTCATACCTTCACCAGGGTCTTTACTATCCACTCGCACTGCATATGCTTGTTTCCTTGCCTGAGATAATTTTCTGTCTTCTCATCACCCTATTAGCTCTATCCTTCCTTCAGCATCTGGCTCAAGAGAAGAGAAGCCTCTTTGATCTCCCTGATTAGCTCAAATCCTCCTATAACAGGCTCATAGGACTGTATACCTTTTCTTAGGACTTGTCACAGATGCAATTTTACATTTATTTGTGAGATCATTTGTTCCTCTCAATATTCTTCACTGGATTATAAGCGCTATGAAAGTAGAGGCCAATGTTTTCTTTTGCTCATTTTTATCTCCAGCACCTAATACAGTGCCAGATAGAGATTATGTTCTCAGTATTTGCTAAAGGAAGAACAGAAGGGAAAAGGGTGGAAAGGAAAGATGGAAAGAGAGAAGGGAGGAAAGAAGAAAGGAAGAAGGCAGGTCAGTTTCTTCTCTAAGGTTGCCAATTTGCACGTGGAAAATTGGGTTAGGTTGTGAGTGCCATATTTTGAGACAAAAACAAACCAGAATATATTCAGAAGACAGAAACCAAAAAAGTAAGGGGAGGCCAAGTTGGGAATCCAATTACCACCAATTTCTTGTAGTCAAGGGATCCTATTTTAAAGAAAAATATCATGTACTATTTCACGATGTGAAACAATTCACACCATTCATCTTTTGCAGATAAAGGCATTTAAAAGGAAAACAACTGCAAGTTTGTAAATAATCTTCAGAATCTATTACTGGACAAAAATACATACGAAAATTCTTCAGTGTCTCCACGCACATATATTGATTGGCGCTTTTGTCCCCTTTTCCTGTTCCTATTTCTAAACTAATATAATGGAATTATCTGCTTCAGTAAATCTCATGAGTAGTCTCCTGTGAACATCTAGGGTTTAATTCAAGAGGAATAGTTTATAATAATTGTCAAAACCATTGTTTTATGCTAAGTAGAATTACTGCCTGATTGCTTCTGAGTTTGATTTTTTTTTTTTTTTTGGCTTTTAATGATATTGCATATGGGGGTGCCTGGGTGGCTCAGTTGTTAAGCATCTGCCTTCGGCTCAGATCATGATCCCAGGACTCTGGGATCGAGACCCGCATCGGGCTCCCTGCTCTGCGGGAAGCCTGCTTCTCCCTCTCCCACTCCCCACTGCTTGCGTTCCCTCTCTCGCTGTGTCTCTCTCTGTCAAATAAATAAATAAAATCTTTAAAAAAAAAAGATACTACATATGAATATGAAAGTTATAGTCATGTAGTCATGAATTAAAGAATATATAAATACACATGTGGTAGCAAAGTTAAAATTAATAACCAGATTAGCTGCCAACTATGAACATTAATAAAAGTGACTAACCAAGTTATAAAACCATCTGCCATGGTCATTTATTGGAAATTGCCAAGTTCCTAAAAGTTGCTGATATTTATTATATATCTTAAGTAATAGTTTAGACTTTTGCATTTTTTTCATTTGTACTTCTCTTTTTATAATTCAAAATTTCACAGTGCCAAATATATCCTTCTCACCACTTCTAAGCCTTTAAACTGCATACCAGAGGAGGTTTAATTTGTTTGTTTCAACACCAGTAAAAATAGAGGAAGAATCAAATGACTTGATTCTGGATTAAGGAAGTTATTATCTGAATCAAAGGAAGTGCCTATAGTCTGTAGCACTTGGCTCCCAAAGAATATCAAACTGGGTCCACCTCAATCACTCACCAAGTGCTCCATCAGTGACTATGTTAAGGGAACAGGAGCAAGACTGGGCTCCACATGGCAAATCATGTTGGCAGGAGAGGGGTGGTACCCACTCTGTGTGGGGAAGAGGTCTGGATAGAAGCATTGCTCACAAGAACATGGTTGAGGAACAACTCAGAGAAATCACATGAGACTGGCCTCCAGCTTCAGATCTCCAAATAGGTAAGGGCCAAGGATAAGGCAAGTTGGAAGAACTGGATTTCAGCCGCTGGTAAAATCTTAGGGGATTGTCTTAGAACAGAGTCCAAATCAGTTCCACTACTGAACAAAACAGGGTCTAGAGTCAAGAGCAAAATTGCTTCAAGTGAGCCTTAAGTAAATGGAAGGAATTTAGAAGGAATTTAGAACTTACCCACTGCCCAGGTAGTGGGCAGAGAAGAAGGTGAAAATAAAATGATCGCATTGACTCTATGAAAATCATATGTGAATCAGAAAGTTCATGATGTTAAAAAAAAAACACTTTTGCCTTAGTTACATTCACGTATCTTATGAAAGTATTCTAAAGAGATGAACTTGGACAACAAAAAATTATATGGCTACCAGACTCAGACCCTCGCTTCATCATTCTTGCACAAATCTGGCCATTGGAAGCATCTGTGGAAAGAATAACACAGAATGAAGATTTCAGGTTGCACAAAAACATTGCTGAGATCCCTTTTAAGAAATATTTTTTAAATGTATTTGGCCATCTTATCTGAATAAATACATTTATAAACATCGTTACCAGGTAGCAAGAGGTGATCCTGTCCAATGTTTGCAGAGATTTTTATGGTTGGCAAATATAGTGTAAAATTTGCAAAGATACGGGGCTAGGAGTATGTTTACATTGGATAAGTGAAAAAGCCCAGCTTATGCAGTGAGCTTCATTAATGTCGACAGTCAATTTGAAGCATATAGGCCCGGAAGTTCACTTTTCTTATCAAAAATTTTGGGTCAAAATGATTGAAAAAAATATTTCAACTCACACGTCTCTTGGTTTTTAAGAGAAGAGGTGTCAAATTTATAAAATATCAAATATCTGTTACTTGACAAGATTAAAAGAAATTCCACTTAAAAATACTTGCTGGCAATGTATTCTATGATTTAAAAAAAAAAAATCCACTAATGAGGGGTGCGTTTGTGTGTGTGTGTGTGTGTGTGTGTGTGTGTGTGTGTGTGTGTGTTTTAATAGCCTTAGACCTTGTAGGCTTGAAGCAGTTACATACTACTTGCAGTAACTCTTGGAAGTAGCACATGCAATTCAACCCTGAATCTAAACCTCTAATCATTTGGTTTTGACAACTTCTGTTCAGTGTGTCCTGCCAACAACATATTAATTAGATGTGACCCAGTGGTTCCAAGTCATTGCAGGAAAGCAAACAAAGCTCCAGAGATTACATGCTAAAACTCAACTATCTTCTTGACTGCTTTGTAAAATAAAGGAAGTGAAAATCTGAAGTAATTCTCATAAAGGCCAGCTACATGGAGGAAAAGAAGGGGCAGGGACACGTGGATTACCAAGATTATATGTCTTTATGAATTGTTTACCTTGCCTGCAAAAACCTATTCAGAGTGGTCTTACCAATATTCCCAGCCCAATCTGCTGAGTGTTTCTAAAGAAAATATAAAGGACTAAATAAACAACTTTGATTTTGTGAAACAGTTGGTATAGAAAGAACACGAATTGTGGTGGTCATTGAGTAATGTACAGAACTGTCGAATCAATATGTTATACACCTGCAACTAATAAAACATTGTATGTTAATTATACTTCAATTTAAAAAAAAATCAACTATTTATCTGGATGAATCTAAGTGTTCTAAATATGTAACAGTATTAGTTTGCTAGGCTGTCATAACAAAGCACTACAAATTGGGTTGCTTAAACAACAGAATTTTTTTTTAAGTACACTGCTAAATAATAGAAGCAAGTGTGGGAAACATTTGTGCACCACAGCAAAGAATGTAACTCAATCACTTAAAGGAAAATTATTGTATCATCTGTCCCAGTCATATCAGTATTTCATTGAGAGTAGTTATTGCCTCAAAAGATTAATAATAAGATGATACTTCTCATCTTCATTATTATAATTAATGACAATAAGGATCACTGGTGAAAATCAGTATTGATCAACAACATTGATCTGAGTCATTGAATTAAACTTCTTGCAGTAAAAATCTTTGCAGTAAAAAGAAAATGAAGTGATACCAACAGGATTTCTATGATTGTAACACTGATGATTAAAAGTAAAAAGACTAATGGAAAATGAATATCTGTAGTGTATTTTGATTTTTCATTCTTAGGATGTTAGAGAAAGAGGTATCCTGACCTTTTAAGCAATTTTCCTGTCAGAAACACTAATTTCCTTCTATATTCAGTGCTGGGCAGGGATGTAGATGCTTTTGCTTTTCCTAGCATGTGGTATTGACTTTGGAGCAAAACTTAAATGGAACCCAGATGTTTTTGCCCTTAACCCCAACTCCTGCCTCCAGGCCTGCGGTCTTAGGCCAGCCCTGATTCATAACTCAGCACCTTTTGGAATTCCTTGAGAAGAATCCACCCTCTCAAAGGCATTATTGAGATATATAGACTATACTGAAGACTCTGAGGGAAAGGTTTGCTTTGCAAACTCCATAGCAAGCAACTTAAAAATTAATACAAATTCTTCTCCTAAACTCTTTTCTTAGACATTCCCCCCTCCCCTTTACCATCCTTACTGGATTTTCTACCCTCCTCCTGGATTTTCTGGAAATTTCAAATTACTCCCCCATCTTCTGTGCAGAGCCTTTCAACTCTGCCCATCTTCCATGCTAAACATGGTACACTCAAACGCACCATAGCATTTAGGCAAAGGGTCCCCCAGGTAACAAGATCCACTTGCTTTATAAGGCAATTTATTGGCCCATTAGGATCTCATCTTTCATACTAAGAAGTTCACCCAAGTGGGTTTTTTTCCCTAAAAATATACAACGTTCTCCCTAAGAAGAATTCTGTAGAATAAAAATTTCTCCATTTCTCTTAATAAAAGTCACTCTCTCTGATTCAAAAATTCCAATAGCCTACAACTACACAGTAAGAAATACCAAGGAATGTGACAATCCACGAACATATCTACCAACTCCCTGGAGATCTCTCTCCTAGAATAAATTCTTAAAAATTCTAATTTCAAAGCATAAATTGCCACACATGTTTTGGCCTAGATAGAAGACCTGGTTTTAAAAAGATATCCCTGTTTTGAAAATGACCTTTGATCACTCAACATCATTTCTCCATTCCACTCCCCAAGAGTACATACTTTTTTTTTGAGAAAATTATATATCGCTTAAGTTCATATCAATGGGATCCAAACTTTTAAAAGAAGCAGATTCATGCAGTAAAATAACTTACTCAAAAATCCTCTTTTCTTGTAATAAGCCATACCAAAAAGAATTTGAACTTGCAGATGCACGTGTTATGGCATAACTGTTTAAGATGTAACTAACGAAATAAGTATTGGATTACCAATCTAAGAAGGGCCTTGATGGAGTGAAGAGGAGTGGGGTAAGTGTAGTGTGGGCTGGGTAGAAATTACACCTGTCTGATTTTCCAATTTTGTGTTGTGACACCATGTTAACTGGGCAAGAAAAGGAGTCTCAGCTACTTAAAGTCAAGGCTTCAGGTCTGACGATGGCTCCATCTCTAACATTAGTGAGTTACGTCATCTTTTGAGTTCCAATTTTCTCATCTGTAAAAGAGGGATAACAAATCCTACCTCAGAGCATTATCGTGAGCATTAATTATATGAGTGTTTAACACATGGGAAGACATCAGGACAATGCAATTAGAATTTCATAGATAGAGAAAGTGAGCCTCTTCTTCCTAGCCTCAACTCGGGATACCTCTTTGCAAGCCCCCCAGGTCATCTCTGCTTAACACTCAACAACCTACCATGGAGATTATTTTGATCTAATATTTTGTCTAAAATTTGCCAGGGCCAGATTCTGACTTTCATGGGCCCTGGGCACTTTTGTCCTTTTGGGCTCCTTCCTCTGTAAAAGCATATGGAAAATGATGTTTTATGAATGTGTTGGCATAAAGATGAATACAACCCAGGCTTGATCCATTTTTATATATTTATTATGATAATATTCATTTTTCTCTGATTTTTGAAGGAAGTTAAATCATTTTTGTGGGCCTCTAAAAGTATCTTGGGTCCTGGGCACTCTGCCTATTGAGCCTACTGGATAAGTCAGTCCTTGTTAGCTTCTTGCTCCTGTTGGAGGCTCCAACTTTTCATTTGTGGTTCTTTTTCTCAAGTATTTAAGGAGAAGTCTCAATCCCCTCTCCTCTTTTACTCTTTGTTGAACACATTAATTTTCTATAATCTCTCTTCATAGACTCACTCCTCTTACCCTTTTATCATCTGGTTGATTTCTTTGGGTGCCTTTGAATTCTAACCACAGTACTGATGTTTGTCTTTGGTAAGTATAAAACTATATATGATATCCTAGGCCACCTGATGGAGGCCATATTGAATACAATGATTTATTTCCTCTTCAGACATGTGAAACTCCAGTTTTTGAACTTTTTAAGTGCATTTGGGCTTTTTAATTTTTATTTGTTTTTAGTAGCTGACAGAGCATATTTAATTTCTTCTGAACTCTTACCCTCAGATTTTACTGCTTTCCAAATGTCATTGTTTCATTTGTTCCTTTTTTTGACTGCATACTCAGAATATTCTCAAATCAAAACTAATAATAAATCAAACACTTAGCCATGGAGATTCAGCATTCCATCACCTGTCTCCAAAGTGTAGCCATTAAAAGAAAGCGACAACCCTAGGGACCCAGATTTTAATCGGGTTTACAACAGAAGACACACGAAATATGACACAATTCACCTTTATTTGCTACTTGGTGATCACTTAAAACATTCACTTTACATTTATCAAAAGTCATTTATACTAGTTTTCGTTTTATCTTAATGTAACTAGTTTACATTTGTATTTTATTTCTGGTTTTAAAATTCTAGATGTCTTAAAAAAATGGTTTCTCTAATTTTCTCCACAGTTTTACTAATGAGTATTGAATTGAAGTTTTAAAAAAATTAACATTATATCAAAAACTAATGATGTACTATACCTTGGCTAATTGAATTTAAATTAAAAAAAATAAAAAATTAACATAATACATTTTTATTTATACTGTGCTGTGTTCTAAGAAAAGATTTAAGAAGGTCTATAAAGATGCATACAAAATGGTAAAATAAATTTGAAATAAATCAAGGGAAAAATCAAAGAGGTAATAAAAGTAGGAAATGAGTTGGAAAAACGTATGTATGATATCTTATGCTGTGAGTGCCCACACTCTTGCTGGAAACAGGCCACAGCTTTGACTTTAAGCTCAGTACTAGGTAAGGCAAACAATATATGCTTCAATTTTTCCACCTAAAACCTGATAAAAATATTTACCAGATACTTACTTGGGATGAATAAAAATAGTATCAAATAATTTTTATGTGGCTGTGACCCCTTTAAAGGAAAGACAAAGTCTTATCTCATAAAGCTTACCTCTGCCTACCCCCGCCAAGCTTCCCATCTGCCATATTTGATTTCTCAGTAACACAAGGAAAATTGTCAATTATCTACAGCCAGAAATTCTCATCTGCTTTTTAAAAATCATCAGGGCTGTCAAGTTGTGCACTGCCAAAGTAAGGGATACTATTCACAGGCTATATGTTAGAAATAAAAAAATTTGGAAGACAGAAAAAAATAAAGAATATCCAACGAGTATAAAATACATCTTAATTACACAGAGATAGTATCTGTTAACACTTTGTTCCTTTTATCTTTTTTTTTTTTTTTTTTTTTTTGACAAGAGAGAGACACAGCGAGAGAGGGAACACAAGCAGGGGGAGCAGGAGAGGGAGAAGCAGGCTTCCCGCTGAGCAGGAAGCCTGGTGTGGGGCTTGATCCCAGAACCCCGGGATCACGCACGACCCAGCCGAAGGCAGACGCTTAAGGACTGAGCCACCCAGGCGCCCCTGTTCCTTTTATCTTTTTAAGGACAACTTCCTACAAAGGGAATTCTTGCAATAAAAGATATGTTTGTTTGTTTGTTTGTTTTTAAGATTTTATTTATTTATTTGACAGACAGAGAGGCACAGCGAGAGAGGGCACACAAGCAGGGGGAGTGGGAGAGGGAGAAGCAGGCTTCCCGCAGAGCAGGGAGCCTGATGCAGGGCTCGATCCCAGGACCCTGGGACTGCGACCTGAGCCGAAGGCAGACGCTTAACGACTGAGCCACCCAGGCGCCCCGATATGTTTGTTTTTAAAACAAAATTTGCCAAACTAGCCCCCAAACTGTAGTATATGAGGATGGCCATTTAAGTATCCTTGCTAAATTTATGGCTTGTATTTTTCCTTTATAACATGAAGATAATAACATTAGCTAACAATAACCCTATTAGCTCATAGAGTTGTTGTAAATAACAAAAGAGTTAGCAATACGTAAAGTACTTAGAACAATGTCATGCACATTTTTGCTATTATTATTTGCAAATTTTGTAGGTAAAATTAGTTTCTCATTTTTTCATAGTTGTTATGGATATGGAATATGCTTTCATATATTTATTGGACATTTTTGTTTCTTTCATTAATTGTCTATTCAGATCTTTAGCACAATATTCTAATGGTTACTTGATTACTTTATGTAGTCTTTGTATACTAAGGATATTAACCATGTATTTGACATAAATATTTCAAATACATGGTTAATTTTTCTCAGCTCCTGTTTTTTTTTTTTTTTTAACTTTGGTTTTACGTTTCTTTACATGCAGATGTTTAAATTTTTTATTAAGTCAAATAACCAATTTTGGGGGGTTTCCTTCCTTTTCTACTTAGGAAGTGTATTATTTTTCTATGATTGCTGTAACAAATTGCCACACATTGGGTGGCTTAAAAACAACAGAAATGTATTCTCTTACAGTTCTGAGGCTAGAAGTACAAAATCAAGGTGTCAGTAGGTGTGGTTCCTTCAGAAGCTCTGAGGGTAAACCTCATCTGTTCTCATGCTTCTCTCCTAGTTTCTGGTGATTCCTGGCAACCCTTGGCTTTCCTGGCTTGTAGATACATTACTCCAATCTCTGCCTCCCTCTTCAACAGGCTTCCCCCTGTATGTCTGTGTCTGTGTGTCCAAATTTTCCTCTTTTTACAAAGACACTGGTCATATTGAATTTAGAGCCTATCTTAATCCAGTACGACCTCATCTTAATTTGATAACACCTGCCAAGACTTTATTTCCAAATACAGTCATATTCACAGGTTCCTGCGGACATGACTTTTTGCAGAACATTATTCAACCTATCACATGAAGTAATTTTGTATCCCAAGATCACAAAAATATTCACCTATGTGTTGTATGCATGTATGTGTTTTTATATTGTTCTTTAATCTATCCGTATCTCCATTGTTTTCTGACGTAATTAGTGTTAGTCATTTAGGCTGGAGTACATTATCTTGAAACTTGAGCATTCCCACTTTTTTCAAGTGGTAATGGAAAGGTAAAATACCAAATGATCCATTTAAATAAAAACTTAGAAATTTCACACACACACACACACACACACAGAAATACAAAAAAATTTAAGAAGACAATTTGATGACCCAGAACATGCCCAAGAAATACCAGGCTTGCCCATTGCAAAAAAATGCTCATCACTCTTGGAAATCTTAGTCCTCATCTCTTTCTTCTCAGCTAAGAATTACATAGTTTTATGAAGATGAAATCACATCCTGATTTATCAGGGACTGGTCAGCTGAACAGAAGATACTTGTAGTACAAGAAGCCCTTCAGCATTTTTTGTCTTCTATTACATCACGGGTTTGCTTTCATGTCACATTTTCCCTCAGATCTGGCTTTCAGATGAACACTCCACCCAGTGCTCCGGCTTTATTCATTTCCATGTTGTCCCTCCTCATCTTGGAGCGGATATATGGGCAGAACTCTGCTTGTTCTCCAGATACTTTCCTACAAGTCACATTGGATTCTTTAGTGATCTTCAATTATACTAACGTTTAATGGGTTTCCTCCTTGGGTTGCCCTGCTGACTGTGTTAAGTCACAGTTTGTAATGCCTTTTGCTTTGGTTCTCCAACAATAGTAAAATACATATATATTTTAGTCTCTCAGACTAAAATCCTCTCTATCCTGCCTGAAATGTCTGTGCATTGACTGGCATGCTAATTTATCACATACCTGTTTGTTTGTTTGTTTGTTTTTCCTGGAGATTTGTGTACTTCTACTGAAGATTTTAGGAGGTTTTATATCCCATTAAAAACTATTGTATTGAAGAAATTTCATCCGCTGAAATAATTTCTGGATTGTATAGCTGCCAATTAACATAAGATTTAAGCTGTTCTTCAAACTGATGCATACATTTGACATTAATCTACTTAACAGTAAAATTGGAAGAAATTATTTTTCAGTCAGTTACTAAACACACCAGTGAAAATACCCCTTCTGGATCTAGACTTCTGGGTACTGGGAAGAAATAGAACTTAAATCAATAAGCTAATATTAAGTTATATAAATATTAAAACAATACAAGAAAAAACATTTTTGACAGAGTGAATCACTTTATCAACAACTTTTAACTCTTATATAGCTTAGTTCAAAATGTAAGTGGCTCAGTAATATTAAGGCATATGGACATTAGAACTCTTTGGGTATTCATTATTTCATATATGAATATATCTAAACATTGTTATCTTTGCACATAAAGTTTACAGGGCCCCACTGTTAATGGTGATTCTGCAAGACCACAAGCAAAGTTATGTCTAGATATAAATATTATAAGCTCTGTGGGCTCCCCTGGGTTTTTCTACATCATTGTCATCACCTGAGATCTACTAGGTGCTTTCCTTGGAAACAAGCTTTGACCGGACCACAACTATGGAGGCTGGCAGAGAACTTTTGTTCTGGGAGAAGCAATCTACCCTAAATAGAATATTTAGTCTAGAGATATTAACAAATTTCTAAAAGTTTTGTCCTGTAACCAGATTGCTGAAGGCCTGGTCATCATCATGACCCATATATTCTATTTATTCAACAAATAATTATTTAACCTCTGCTATGTGCCAGGCCCTGTTCCAGGTATTAATGAACAAAACAAACAAACAAAAAAATAATTCCCTGCTCTTATAGAATTTACTGTATGGTAGATTCTCTTTAACCAAAACTTCAAATTCCACAGTCTCTTAAGACTAATGTTCCGAAAAGGATGTTAGGAACACCAGAAATAAACAGACTTTTTAATGAGATCTGATAATAGCATTTTTTGATACAGGAATAGATATGAGATCTTACTCATGTAGATATGAGTTGTGAGAAGGAATAGGGCCCCCCCGGGATTTTAATAACAGTGGAAAAAAACTATATAAGGTAGGGTGTTCCCGCCACTGGGGTGAGATGGTTCCATGTAAATATTTGTTAGCTCAAAGAAGGGTCTTGGCCAGTTGGGTCCTCTACAGTAGTTGGATGAGATAATGGGGGAGTCTTAAGGCAGCAATGCATGGCACAAATTAGCTGGTTTGGGATCACACATTTTTGAAATTCTGGATTATGGGTAAGAACAGCCTCAAACCAAATACTCTGTTCACTTGGTCCTTCATTGAATCTTTTTGTCCAACAGTGAAATGCTAAATGACAGGAGAAAGCCTCTTCATAAACAATGATGATTTGTGTCTGATGTCAGCTGCGAAGCCATCTAGAAACAATCCCTTCCCATCGCCCGGCTCAGCTGAGCAGCTGCCATTTCCCTGGCCTAGCTTGTACTGTTGCAGAGCCGGGCAACACAAACAGTGGTCGTGCACCTGCTGCCAGGCCTGCCAGAACGATGGTGGTGCTATCACTAGAGCCAGGAGGAACGGGACCATAAAATACAGATGCGCGCCCTTGCTAGCTCAGCTGTTCTCCCCAGTGCTCTCTCCTGCCAGACCAACAACCTGAACAGTGTGCCTCACAAATCCCCTGTCGGCAGGACTGCGCTGAGATAGAGCTTTGTTTACTGTACCCAGTGAAGGGAGGTGAGTCTTTCACGAGCGGTATCTCCTCCTTGACTTTCCCCTCCTTGGTGACTCTACTCCTCTTGTGATCACTCCGCCAAACCGTAACTTCAGGTTAGAATCCTGCAACTTCGGTGCTGGAAGTAACCATTGAAATCATCCTAACTCCCAGTTTTTAAAGATGAGAAAAATTGAAGCTCTAAGATGTTAAGTGACCTTCCAAGCTTATACAAAGAAGGGGCTAGTAAAAACAAGATTGCTGCCTGGACCCCTGACTCCCAACCTAGTGTTCTCTCCACCCCTCCTTGTTGTCCCTGCTGCCTCTCACAACGGCTCATCTCCTCCCCTTATTTTGATTTCTGTAGCCATTTCTGTGTTCAGGTGGCCATTTTTACATGCCTTCATAATAATTTTCTGGCATATCCCACCTGCATTCTCAAATTCAGTGTAAGATAACCAGTGCGGATTACATCTTTAAAAGAGCTGTCTTTTTGTGACTATTCTAACTCAAAAACCTGTCATGGTTTCTTTATTGCCTCAAATTAGGTCTAAAGTGGATCCAACACACTGCGTCTGCCTACATCCAGTTCCCTGTTCTTGGAAAGCTGTTCATGCTTTTCTATTTTCTGCTCCTTCTATTTGGAAAGACCACCCCATATCTCTGCCTATCAATATCTACCCAACTTTCAAAATCAGATCAACTGTCACCAACTCCATCTATTACTCCCCACATGTGATCTCTTCCTTCTATGCTTTCCCATGAAATTTAATTTTCTCTCTCACATAGCATCCAACCCCACAGTGTATTTACTAGTGGATGTGTTTTATTCCTTCAAGTAGACTTTAAATTTTCCCATGCCTGAGATTCTCTCCCATACAGTCTTATACTTGCCACACCCCCAACAGCACCTAACACAGTGCCTTAAATATGGTGGATGCTTAGTTGAATGTCATACTATTTGAGCAAAATCTAAAAACAATAACTTAGAAAGTTCATTTTGATTTTGCAGGGTACTCATACCTCCACTGTATCTTGGAATTGGGAACCAAAGCTTAAAAAGTGGGATTTTTTTCTTTGTTTTTTATTGTTAGAAATTTTTCAGCAAGCACTATCTTTTAAATAAATGTGTTAATTGCAGTAAAACACACAATAAAAAAAATAAGATAAAATTTACTATCTTGACCATTTTTAAGTGTACAGTTCAGTAATATTAAATACATTCTATTGTTGTGTAACCATCATCACTGTCAATCTTCAGAACTCTTTTCATTTTGTAAAACTGAAAGTCCATACCTATTAAACAGTAGTAACTCTCCACTCCCCTCTTCCTTCAGGCTCTGGAAACCACCATTCTACTTTCTGTCTTTATGAATTTGGCTACTCTAGGTACCTCGTGCAAATGAAATTATACAGTATTTGTCTTTTTGTGATTGGTTAATTTCACTTAACATAATGTCCTCAAGCTTCATTCATGCTATAGCATGTGTCAGAATTCCTTCCTCTTTACAGGTGACTAATATTCTATTGTGGGTTTATGCTACATTTTATTTACCCATTCATCCATGGATGGACACTTGGATTGCTTCCATATTTTGACTATTATGAACAGTGCTGCCATGAACATAGGTGTATAAATATCTCTTTATCACCCTGCTTGCAATTCTTTTGAATATATACCTAGAAGTGAAATTGCTAGGTCATATTCTATTTTTAATTCTATTTTTTAGAATTTATTTAAATTCAATTAGCCAAGGTATAAGTACATCATTGGTTTTTTATATAATGTTCAATGATTCATCAGTTTAATTCTATTTCTAATTTTTTGAGGGACTGCCCTACTCTTTTCCACAGCATTTATACCATTTTACATTTGAAAGTCAGATTCTTTAAAAAAAAAAAAAAAAGTCTTCCAAGAGTCTAAGATGTAACAGAATACCTGAAGTAAAAAAAATAATAGAAACTGCAGTCTATGATCCAAGCTGCTTCAGTCAGATGAATCACAGCTGGTGTTCAGAAGCCAATTCAATGTGAAGAATACAACACAGAGCTCTGGAGTTCCTGAGCCTGACTGTGCCTCAGAATCATCCCACCAGATATCCTGAGCTAGAACCTCTGGGAACCCGCAATTACATAGAGCTCCTCCAATGGTCATCTGGCCTGGGTATATGTGGAGAGTTTTCTCATAGACTATGAATATGCCCACAAACTTGTTTTGCTGATGGTATCGGGGCTGGGGGAAAGGAACAATGAGTTAGTATTTATTTTAAAATATCTACTTGTTTAGATTCATATTCATAGCCATACCTTGGGACAGGACCCCTGCAGATGCTCAGTTAACTCCAGAGTGGTGGGGCAGAGAAACCAGAGCCCCAGAGCCAGGGGGATGGACTACGGGGCCAAACCTAGTGGAAGAAGTGAATGCCAATAATAGATGCCAATAATAGCCAAGAGATCAGTGGCTGTGGATTTGATTGGCTCTCTACACGGGGAATGGACGATGGTAGAAGAAGGAATGCAACAGAGAATCCAAGAGTAGGCAGAACTTGGAAACCAGATAGTTGGGAAACAAGTTGGAATCAGGGAATTCCATCAGTAGGGAGCAGGGGCAAGACAAAATAGAGGGTAAAGAAGAAAGATCCTAGTCCTAGAGGGAATGAGGTATTTGGAAGCTCACAAAATTAAGAAATCAAGCATAACCTAAGAACTAGGCTAACATTAAATGTGACATCCCTCTTTCCATAATTTCTTCATTTTGTTATCCTTTCATCTATGCAGTGACAATCTTTGTAGACCTTCTTAGTGCTTGACATTATTATTCTGCTCCAGAGTGCTCTCCTGGAATCCTCCAATTCCTGTTCCTCAAGGTAAGGAATGGTCCAGCAGCCTCCCTACTTAATATTGTTACTAACACCCTATAAACTAGTTGATTCACTTACTTTAACTAGTGTTTTCCAAACAGTCCTAGTCTGTAAGTAAAAAAATGGGCGTTCTTTCAGTAGACATTTCAACCATATCATTAGAAAGGTCATTTTGGCCTTCAGCATTTTTTGATTTCTAATTTTGCACGCTCTTGATTAATTTAGGGAACCATTACCCAGCCAGTGGACCTTTTTCCTGATGTTGTTTGGTCATTTTTGGGGGGTTTTTTTGTTTTTTTTTTTTAACTTCTCTCTCCTGTGTCCTGCCTTATGGACTTTCATTGCTCATTAATGTGTGGATAGGAGTAGGAAAAATAACAAAACTAAAATTAGTTGTGTTTCCTACTTTTTAGCAGCAGTGATATGATTTACTCGAGGAGGAAATTGGAACTGTGAACTAAAATTAAGCTCTTGAATTTCTCAATTCATTAAGCTCAAGATTTCACTCATTCTTGTTATTCCTAACCCCAGGGAAGAACTCTGTGTTTACTACCATGAGGCAGGAAGAGCTTCATGCAAAAACACAGTTCAGTTCCAAATGCTTCCTGCCAATTTGAACAAGCATAAATTGTGTTTATATCTTGAACATTTAGGTTAGCAATCTTAATTTAAACTATGCTTCCTATAATTTCATCACATATGTATCTGTTAATTAAACTGGCAATGTTATAAAAGTAAAATTGAGTTTCAATTTAGTTTTGCAATTATATTTTTCACCACCCAAAACAGTTTTATAGCTAAGTATAAATACAGAGCATTCTTTGAATAGTTAATCATCATTACCTAAATTAAGCAAGTGTTTGGGTGTTCCTTCAATCTTCTAATGGAACATTATTTCTGACTTTAACTGATAAGGGCCTGACTTACCTGCCCCATGGTTAAGTGATTTACCAATAACTTAATTGCATCCATTATTCCCTCTGAAATTATGCTCTTCTTTTTTTGTACTTGATTTGTACTTGATTTGTACTATCTTCATGACATCTTGGTTGTTAAATAGGTGTTTAGGGTTATCACCTCTGAGGGTTTCTGTGGAAGATATTCAATGCATTGCAGGTAGAGAGATAATTACTCATTCTGTTCTCATCTTTGTTATCTTAAGCAAAAATTTAATATAAAAATCCAACATAGATGCTTTATGATGGCAAAAGCCAATATAAGTATTATGACTGATACATCTTTCTATCTCTGTTCCATTGTTTTCCAAAGTTGTAAGCATCCCTAATGCACAGGATGCTCCACAAAAGGTGGTTCTGAGGTGGCAGACTTTGGCAAATATTGCCCTGCATTCTCACGTTTGGAGAGGTCCAGGCCAATTAGTATATTATAGATTCAGTAGACTTGCTCTAAAGGAAACTCTATAACTTTATTCAAGCCTTTCCCACAGTTATTCAGAAAATCTTTTCCTCCCTCATGGAAAAAGTATTCCCCAAAACACTGCTTTTTTTTTTCCCACATATAGTAGTGACACAGATATTAGTAAATGTGCTAGTATTTGTATCACTACTCTAAGTTAAACATACAGCACAAAAAGAACTGCCTTCTAATCAGCAAATTATGTGCTAGCTTTAAAATACAATGTCGAGTCCCCACTAAATGGTGTATTCTTCCATTCAGACAATTGGCTAGATGATGCTTAGAAAGTAGTGCCAGATGGGGGGTGCCAGGGTGGTTCAGTCGGTTAAACACCTGCCTTTGGCTCAGGTCATGATCCCAGGGTCCTGGGATCATTATCTCAGGGTCCTGGGATCGAGCCCCACATCGGGCTCCCTGCTTAGTGGAGAGCCTACTTCTCCTTCTCCCTCTCCCCTTTACTCGTGCTCTCTCTCTCTCTCTCTGTCTCTCTCTCAAATAAATAAATAAATAAATAAATCTTTAAAAAAAATAATGCCAGATGGTTAAAGATTGGGGTGCTGAGGAAAGTACAACAATGAAATATTCCTTGGGCTTTTGGTGTCTTCAACAAATTATTAATCAAATGTATATATCCTTAAAATTACTATTGGTTTCTTGCAGAAAGAGCAAGTGTTCATAGGGATGTGAGCATTGATATGTCTTCACTCAGTGAGATGCGGGAAGCTTTAGGTTCTATTTCTTTCCACAGATCGTCATTCTTGCCAGCACATTTTCAATTCTTAAAACTAAAAAAGTGACAGCTGTCTCCTTCTCTGTTTTGACTTTCACTTAAACTGATACTATGTTTCAACAAAAATGTGCTGTTTTCCTCTTACACAAACGAGTGCTTACTTTCCACGGGACTGACACTTGCAGGAGCCTTTGAGATGTTAGAGGACATAGCCCAGGATGGGCATCAGCACCCAGGCACTCCTGTCTCAGTTTTGTTCTTTTGAGTAAACAGACCCATTTAAACTCTCACCAAAGTTTCACACTGTGGGAGCTGATGCAGTGGACCTAAATATATCCAGGCTTGGGAACTAGATTAACATCAAATGTGTAAGATGGAAGGCACCTCAGAAATCTACAGGTCAGGAGCTCTCAGCATGAGCACAAACAAGCAAGCAAACAAGCCAACGAGGCTGAAGGGCCTAGCACACCGAAGAGTTAGATTTAATTGATCTGGGGTGGAGTCTAAAGTCTGTGATGTAATATTTCAAAAACTCTCCACTGGGGAGGGTAGCTAAAAGTGCAGTTGGGGTTGAGAGCAATTAATCTTCTCAAACTTCATTTTATGAGTGAGGGATTTTTTGAGCAGTTAAGTGATTTGCTTGCTTACCGCTGCAAAATTAATTAGCTCATTGGAATCAGAACACAGATCTTCCGATTCTTAACCGGTGCACTCCTGACCCTCCTCAGCACTCTCCTCAGCTGTGTGACTGGGCAAGTCGGACAACCCTTCTGTTACCTTGTCAGTCGTAGCTGACAAGAACCATCGCAGGATCAAATAATCAATGGAGAACATGCCTGTGCAAATTTAGATGGCGTTGCTAATTCATTATTAATGATCCAAACCAAACCGCATTGTTCATTTGCACTCAGTGCGACGCTTCCCATCAGCTTTCACTTGAAAAAGTGCTTTCCTCAATTTGTATTTGAAATCTCTTGGCATGTTATTCACTTCCAGATTCAGTATCTTTCCTGAATCTCCTAAGTGGTTTTTACACAGCTGTCCCAACATTCAACCCACTCTGGGACACAACCTCTTTTTAGTTTTTTAAAAGAGAACAAAAGTAAGAATCCTTAAATAAGTGTCCTATCTCCATGTCCTGGACTATGACAGTGCTTTGAGATGCCACAGAATAAGTAGCAAGAGCAAACAAAGAGAAAGTACTTTCTCCACACCTTCCTGTGGGGACCCAGCCAGCAGCCTTGCCCCTTTGGGGTGGCCCACTTGCTTTCCTCACCTGCAGTGTCCCTGCCCCTATGAGCCCGGCACAGCAGGCTCTCCACCCTGCCACCTGCTCTCTCCACATCCTCAGTGGGTCTGCTCTACACCCAGAGGAAGGCTACAGCAGAGGACGAAGGAAGGCCACAAAGGAGGTTGTATGCCGGGGCTGCCAGCGTGTCTCTGCAGAGCAGATGGGCTGCGTTGCATTGATGTTCTAGGTGGTTCTTGGAGTGCTCTTTAGAATCTTGACATCGTAGGAGGCCAATGGGCATAGTTAAGTTTTCAACAGGTGGCTACTACTCTAAGCTCTCACCTACTACCCTGGAAAAATGCAGAAAGTACCACTGACAAATGCCTGACTGGCCCCTGGGTACACAAACTCAAATACTGCCATTATTTCTAGGCCATCAGGATTTAACTTGATGTCCCACTGGGAACAACAGGGCTGCCTGCCTGGTCCTCATTACCATGAATAATTGAATATTGCAAGTATGTCAGAGGGCTTCTATGGACATTGCTTTTCACCTACCTTAAAGGGATGGCAGTTTGTAGGCAAACCCTTTCATGGAAGGTCCCTAGAACGTGCTGATCTAAACAGCTAACATCAGTCTTTCTAAATCAGTCATGTCATGGTTTCAGCCTAATTACTGGAATTGGTATTCCCGCTAAAGTCAGTAAATACCAGAAAGTAAGTTTTATTGCAAAACAGATTGTAGTTCCAGTAAAGATGCTGTACATGAACAGAAATGTGCTGGTTACAGATGTCCATCAGCCTCAATCCTAAGTGATAGAGATTATAAAACAAAGGGGGAGGGTGCCCACAGTAGTAAGGACAGATGCTCCTAGCAAGGCATCACAAATCAGAATCAAACCTAAATGTTCACAAACGGTATGCCGTGAGCACGCGGAATAAAATCAGACAGACTCAATTTTTAAAACTGCCCTAGGTGACACTCTTCTCCAGGAAAAAAATAAGTGGGGGGGGGAACTCCATTTTTAATCCAATGCCTGTTTGAAAGCCTTCATCTACAGCTCCACTATGCCTTGCATAGAGCAGGCACCCAGTGAGGCGAGCTCAATGAATCCTATAAATAGGAAGAGGAGAGAACATAATGCCTGTGCCTTCCTCCTGAATTCTTTTACTACAAAATTAAGTTTTTCATAAATGAACCTCAGGTATACCAAATTGGAATGATCCAATTCTTAGTTCAAGACATTGTCACTATGGGCTCATGCATAGTCTCATGTGAAAGCTTTTTGGGCATCTATTTAATAACCTAGTGAGCCCTTGTGAACACACTGCCTGACGCAAACCCTGGAACATTGCCAATGACTTCGATCAACCCGTGTGTCCCGGTTCCCACCTCCAATGCACGGGAGCCACTGTCCTGAAGTTTGTCTTTATCTATCATCCCCAGGCTTTTGAAAATGTGGTTTTTATCATATATATGCCCAAATGATATATTGTTTAGTTGCTTTTTGAACTTTTTGGAAAAGATATCCTGTTGTCTGAGGTAGTCTCGCGCTTGCCGTTGTCACTCAGAACTTCCTTCCCATGATTCACCAATGAATCTCCTTTTACAACAAAATAGATTTATCTTTAAATGTAAAAAGAAAAAAAAATGCCCCAAAACCAAAACAACAAAAAACAAAACCTCCACCTAAAATGCTTATATATTCTCTCACTGTGAGTGGTAGGTCCCTGAATTTAGGCTATGTTAAATCACAAGACCACTTCCATTGAATAAAATCTAGAGTAAAACGTCAGACTTTGACTCATTTATTCTCAGTAACTTCAAGGAAGGCTAACACAAGAATAACTGACCCATTAATGTTCATCTATGAGTCATGTTGCTATTTCCTAATATTTTCTACCAAGTTGTTACACGAGGTAGGCTACAAAAAATATTTTTACTTCAATATATGCTAAAACTTACTGTGCATATTTTTAGTATGATGCTCAACAATTTGATTCAGTGGATTTCTCCTGTTAGCCTCATATTTAGTCTTTCCAGATCATGAAAATCATCTCAGAAAGGTATTTCTTTTGCTATTTCTTGCTCAGACAGTAGCAAACACCTCTCAAAATGTTCTAGATAAGTTTTCTAGGCTCCACACTATAACAACTCAGAATTAAATTCCCTGGACTCTTTTGGGACTACTCATTGGAACTTAGTCTTTGAATCTTCTGAGACTTGGCCATTAATAATCTAAGCTGATTCTTTTACCCAGTAGTTACACAACTCATCACAGAGCTGCCGCATCAAATCAATCTGGCCCCAGAAATCCACTCTGCAGGCCTGGAGGAAGCTGGGCAACTCCTCATTCTCCAGCTGGAAGATTTAGACCCTCACACACCACATCTCTCCTGCCAGGCTATTTGCACAGCAGCATGGAGTCCTGGTTTAAAAAAAAAATTAAGCTTCAGAAGCTGGTGTTGAAGTCCAGGCTGCATGAGAGATGAGTCGGAGACATCAGAAATAAAAATACAGGATGAATGGCTGGAAAAATCCAGACTCTAGTTCTTGCCCTGGTAATGCGTACAGGAAATTTCTAAAATGCTAAGCAGAGGCTGTGATGCTAGAAAGGTTTCTTCATTTCCCATGACCTCAAAGAGCAGTTGTAGTTAGGAAGCAACTTTGAAATGAATTATGCTCATTATATGATTGCACTCTTCTTGTGTGTTTGGCTAAGACACCTGCTGATCCTTCAGCGTTCTAGTGGGTGCCAGTGAGGACACAAAAGGAAGGAAGGAAACTAACATTTATTTCATGCCCAGCACTGTGTGAGATGCTTCTCCTTTACAGCTGGGGAAACTGGTGCTCAGATAAGTTACCTAACTGCCATGCTGTATAATAATGTCAGCACCAGGTCTGAATGCAAAGCCCATGTTCTTTCCATCATAGCACTGCCTACTCTTAAGGAATTTTAGAAGCTAACTGAGGAGAAAGGCACAAACAAAACAAAATAAAACAAAACACCTGAACCATAGTATGTTTATTGATGGCCAGGAAACTGGATTGGACCAGAATCGTCACTGGAATGAAGGGAGAGAGGTAGAATCCATAAGGAGAAATTCTGGTCCAGGGTTCAAGCTCAAGCTAATAACCATCAGAGAACAGAATACAGGCTTTAGTAGGATGGCTTTGTTAAAGACAGATTTTAGAGAAGCTGATCTGATTACAGCAGTCCAGATTTGATAGCTGTGGTCATAGAAATGGAGAGAAAGTGTCCCATAGGAGGGTCCTTTTTTTTTTTAAATCTCCACAGCTTGGCTAGAACATGGTACATGGTAAATAAAGATTTATTAAATGAAAAAATGGAGATATTGTGAAGGAGGGCATGGCAGAACTCAATAAATATATATATAGTCATTCAAAAAGATGGAGAGAATCATCATGCTGTTGGAAGAACTGGGAAAATGATACTATGAGCTAACGTACAGTGTCAGCTATTAGCTAGGTGTGGTTCTAAGGGCTTTTACATACATTAATTCAATTAACATACATAACAAGCCTAAGAATAGATACTATTATTATCCCCATTATACAGGTGAGGTACAGGGAAATTCTTTTTTTAACATTTTTTAAAAATTTTAATTCGATTAATTAACATATAATGTATTATTGGTTTCAGAGATGTCTGTGATTCATCAGTCTTATATAATACCCAGTGCTCATTACATCACATACCCTCCTTAATGTCCATCACCCAGTTACCCCATCCCTCCACCCCATTCTCCTCCAGCAACCCTCAGTTTGTTTCCTATGATTAAGAGTCTCTTATGGTTTGTCTTCCTCTCTGGTTCATCTTGTTTTATTTTTCCCGCTCTTCCCCTATGATCCTGTTTTGTTTCTTAAATTCCACATATCAGTGAGATCATATGATAACTGTCTTTCTCTGACTGACTTATTTCACATAGCATAATACACTCTAGTTCCATCCACATCGTTACAAATGGCAAGATTTCATTTTTTTGATGGCTGCATAAAATTCCATTGTGTGTGTATATATATATATATAAATGTGTGTATATATACATATATACATACATGTATATATATATATATACACATGTATATATATATATATACCACATCTACACATATATACATATACCATATATACACACACATATATATATATATACCACATCTTCTTTATCCGTTCATCTGTCGATGGACATCTGAGCTCTTTCCATAGTTTGGCTATTGTCGGACATTGCTGCTATAAACACTGGGGTGCAGGTGCCCCTTCGGATCATTACATTTGTATCTTTGGGGTAAATACCCAGTAGGAGGCACAGGGAGATTAATGTCTTGCCCAGATCGACATGGCTACTCAGTGGTAAAGCCAGGATTGGAACCGGGCAGTCAGGCCACTGTCTCCATCTGAATCTCAATGCATAAGACTTGATACATGAAGACTAGGACAGAAAAATTCTCTTCTCCTTTTGATAGGCTCCCAATGTAGACATTCAGAAGGGGGACAGATTTTATGGAAAGGACCAAGACATATACATATATATGTGGTTATGCGAGTGTGCTATGCCTGCAATAAAAGTGAAATATTCTAGGGGTTTATTCAAATACTTCATAACTTCAAACAATACCCCAGAGCTGGGCACTGGTGAAAAGCAGCAGCTCACCACAAAGCACACTGTTCCTCCATCCTTCCACTGGTTAGGGCTTTTACTTGGTTAGGGTATGGAACACACTACACTGGCTATAGCTTTATGAATTGATTTGAATTGATCCCTAGTTTTGTTTATATGTTTTTCATGCCTGTCTTAGTCAGTTTGGGCTGCATTAACAAGTTACCATGGACTTGAACTATAAACATTAATTTCTCACCGTTCCAAAGGCTGGGAAGTCCAAGATCAAGATGCCAGCAGATTCAGTGTCTGTGGTGAGAACCCTCCTCCTGGAGCCTTCCTTCACCTACATAGAGAAGATAGAACCTCTTCTTTTTTTTTTTATTATGTTATGTTAATCCCCATACATTTATATCATTAGTTTTTGATGTAGTGTTCCATGATTCATTGTTTGCGTATAACACCCAGGGCTCCATGCAGAACGTGCCCTCTTTAATACCCATCACCAGGCTAACCCATCCCTCCCCCCTAGAACCCTCAGTTTGTTTCTCAGAGTCCATAGTCTCTCATTGTTCATCTCCCCCTCTGATTCCCCCCCTTCATTCTTCCCCTTCTGCTATCTTGCAGGACTGTTGAATCACAGATCTGTACCTCTGAAGCAAATAATACATTATATGTTAAAAAAAAAGAAGAAGAAGAAGAAGATACAACCTCTTCTTTATCTCAGAGGCAGAGATAATCTCTCTTGTGTCTCTTCTTACTCATGAATGAATCCCATTCATTCGGGCTCCACCTTCATGACCTAATTATCTCCCAAAGACTTTGCCTGCAAATACAATCACATTGGGACTAGGGTTTCAACATATGATTTTGAGGGACACAAGTGTTCAGTCCATAGCAACCCACAACTAAATTTCAAGACCTTCAAAGACAGAAATTGTTCCTTTTACTGCTTTGGGATCTTCAGTGCCTATGGCCATCCTGGGCACAGAGTGGGTACTTAATAAATACTTCTCTCATCCACTAAACGTTTTTGGAGCATAACCTAAAAAAGACTATTTTCAGTTATGCAACATCAACTCACCACATGGCAACTCTTTTCACCCACACTCTGCTGGTTGGAACAGTTAGAGTTAGGGAGAGCTATAAGAGAGTGAGGGATTTCTAAAACTGTGCAGGAGGGAACAGGTTAGAGCCCCAGTGATGCTACACTGAAATAATAAGAGATGCTTTGGCAGAAGCTATAGGGAACTGTTAGTAAAAACAAAACAAAACAAAACAAAAACAAACAAACAAAACCTAAACCCTCTCTCTTACATTGTCATTACTCTCATTTTTACCTTACGTATTGTCTGCAGCCTCACCTCTTCTTCCCTAGTAGACATATCTTGTTTGCCCAGCAGCACCCTTTTCTCTGTGGAACCTAAGTTCCCCTCTCCAGGTGGTCTCAATGGGGCTGTCAATGACATCTCCTCATTGCAGAAAGGTGCACTTGACCTATGACCATCAATCCCCCAGCAGGGCAAATTGGTGGCATGAAGCAGGGCCGATTACCTTCTTTCGTGAGTTTTGCCAGGCCACCCGGCCACAGAGGATCTCTCCTTGAATCATAAATTGCAAGAATAGGCTTAAAGATGCCCTTAGCTATCTTCCCCACCATATCCAAAGACTGCCTTCAGAATGAAGCCATCACACAGAGAAGGCTGAGTTGAAAGATGGGAAGAGAGATAGGTCCTGGTAGCTTTGGAGCTCCTACCTCATTCTGTGCTCAAGGCAGCACCACCCCTAGACTTCCCAGTTACATGGGCCAGAACTGCCCTTTCTTCTTGCTCTATTTGGAGCTGGAGTTCTGTTGCAACTCAAATAATTCCTCGACAAAAACCCTTCCTCCTTTTGCCACCCTTCCCTACCTGATTATTATTACCTGTCTCTCCTGGTTTCCTTCCCACCTCTGCTAGCACCTCTTCTAGCAGAGAAACTTCTCTAAGGGTAGAATTACATTTCATACCTATTTTAGGACCCAGCAGAATCTATAATAATGCTAGGCACACTCTGGTCAGTGCTGCTAAATGCAGACATTCCTCTTTATCTAGATCTGACATATTCTAGTTCGTATTAGAGTGAATTCTCCATGACGTGCCTCGGGGAAGATGTTTTCATCCCTGGGGCTGGGCATTAAGGGGGGTCCTTTTCATTATGGAACTTCCAACTTTTAGTTCTGATTTTATTTTATTTTTTTTAATTAGTTTTTTCCATTTCCTTTGCTGTCTCTTTATAGAACTCATACTTTAAAGACTTTGGGATCTTCTCAATGGCCCACTAATTCTATTACATTTTATTCCCTGTCACTATCTTTTTGTTCCACTTTCTGGGAGGCTACTAGAACTTGTATTTTAGGTCTTCTGAGCCTTTCACTTCTGTCATCACAATTTTAATTTCTAAGTATTATTTTTCTCAAAAGTTATTTTTATACATTTGGGGAATCGTGTGTTGCATGAATTGTATTTTGCTGAGGATCTCAAGGATAGATTTTAGGGAAAACCTTCATTTGCTCATGATTGTTTCTTTTGGGCTCTATCATTTATGTTGAAAGCTTTCCACAGGTTCTGAGGATCTGGGCTATTTGCTCACATTTAAGATGCAGGCCCATGATGCTTGGGCAGAGTTTGTCAAAGATGGGTCTCCCTGAAGCAAGACTGGCTGTCAGGTCCCCCAGAAATGAGTTTCCAAATACCAACAGAAAGGTGTCTGCTGGGCTGAGCCTGTGGGAGCTGAGTGGGGAAAAGAGCTGGGGGTGTACGTGATCAGTTACAGATACAGTACCCTAACCTGCTGCTTTACCCCCTCTTTAGAATAAACCTCCTATCTCCTGCTTGTGTGCAGAGGCTGAAATCCAGGCTACATGTAGAAGATGAATCTGGGGACCTAAATACTTCTTCAACTGAACTTCAACCAACCTTCTGTGATGAGTGGCCCGGAAACCTCTCGTGCCGAGCCTTTGAAGGAAGTCTGTGGTGTAACTCAGGTGGATCGTCCGCTCTCCCTACTGCTGGTTTAGGTTGTAGCTCTCTAAAGATTCTGCTAAGTGGACGTATGGCAAGGCACACTAAGGAGCATAGCACACTGAAACCCATGGCTATCTCTGCCTGCCTTATTTTAGCTCTTTTATACTAATTTTATATTCTAATTATTCATGGCTGATATTTAGGAATACAATTGATTTTGGTATAAGCCTATATGCAGCTAAATTCATTTACTAGGTTTGTCTATTTAATTGTAGATAACTTTGAAGTTTCTCCATAGACACGCATGTTATCTGCAAATAATAATTCATTTCTTCTTTTACTGTTTCTATACTTTTAATATTTTTTTCTTGCTCCATTGCACTATTAAGGACCTCCAGTTCAATATTAAAGTAGTGATGGCAGATATTCTTTTGTTCCCAATCTCCAGAGGAAAACTTTCAATATTTCAGCATTAAATATGATGTTTGCTATATATTATTACAGATAATCTTTTATCAAATTAAAGAGGTTCTTTACTATTCTTAGTCTGGTACATTTTTGCATTTTGGCTTCTTTTGTCTTTTGATCATAAATAGTTGTTGGATTTTATCAAATGCTTTCACTCCATCTATTGAAATTACAACATAATTTTTCCTTTTTATTCTATTAATATGTTGAATTACAAAGATCGATTTTTTTTAATATTAATGCAAACTGGCATTCCTAGAATAAACCAAATGTAGTCTTTTTTTTTTTTTTTTTAAAGATTTTATTTATTTATTTGACAGAAAGACATAGCGAGAGCAGGAACACAAGCAGGGGGAGTGGGAGAGGGAGAAGCAGGCTTCCCTCGGAGCAGGGAGCCCGATGCGGGGTTCGATCCCAGGACCCTGGGATCATGACCTGAGCCGAAGGCAGACGCTTAACGACTGAGCCACCCAGGCGCCCCTGTAGTCTTAATATATTATCTCTAAATAGTAGGGATTCAATTTGCTAATGTTTTGTTGGGATTGTTCATGAATCTTTCATGAAATCTATAATTTTTCTTTATTTTAATATACTTTTCAATTTTACTATAAAGGTTACAAGTAGGGGATAGGGAAGTGTTTCTTTAATTCTTTCTCTGGATGAGTTTGTATAAATTTGGTATTATTTCCTCTTTGACTATTTGTAAGAATTAATTGTTGAAGCTATCTGAACTAAATATTTCTTTGTGGAAAAACTTCTAATTATACAGTCAATTTATTTAATAACAGCTATTCATATTTTCTAATTTTTAGTGTCAGTATTGGTAATTTTTGTGGGGGATTTTGTCTTTTTCATCTAATTCTTTTAATGTATTGACATAAAATTTTTCATAATATCTGTATCTATACATATTTTATGTAGGAAGGATCTGTAGCGTCCCCTTTCCCATTCTTGATATTGGTAAATTGCTCCTTGTCATTTTTTTTTTCTTTATCAGTTTTATTATATGCCAAATAACTGTATTAGTTTTTCTAAATAATCAACTTTTGGCTTTGTTGTTTTCATTAATATACATTTGTTTCTTATTTCAGGACCCTTCATTCATATCTTGATTTATTTCTTTTTATTGTTTTGATAAACTTTTAATTAGATATTTAGACCATTTAGATTTAATGTAATTACTGATATGTATGGGTTTATATCTACTATCTTACTATTGTATCCTTTTTGGTTCATTCATTTTGCCAATTTTCTCTTCTCTCCTTGAGTTTAATTTTCTGGTCTTTTTTCCTAACTTCTTGAGATAGTTACTTAAAGTATTGTTTCTCAGCCTTTCTTTATTTCTAATACATACCTTTAAGACCCTACATTTTCATCTAGGCATAGCTGTAGCTGCATTACTCAAGTTTGAATATATTATATTTTAATTATTCTATTCGAAATTATTCCTAAATTCTGATGTGATTTCTTTGATCATGGGTTGCTTTGAGAAGCATATTGCTTAATTTTAGAACATTTGGTGAATTTTCTAGTCATCCTTTTTATCTTCATTTCTAGCTTAATGCCTGGTTAATAAATTCTATGATGAGAGAACATACTCTAAACTCAAAACTTTGAAATTTGGTAAGACTTGCTTTATGGCCCAGCAGATATTCAGTTATTGTCAAAGTTCCTTGAGTATTTTGCTGCTTTGTGTAGTGTTATATATATATGTGAATTAAGTGCAACTTATTAATCATGCTGTTCAGGTATGATATATTTTAATTTTTTAGCTTGTTTTATCAATACTGAGAGAGATGTATTAAAATCTCCCACTATGATAGTGAATTTGATTATTTCTTCTTGTAGTACTATCAATTTTTGACTTACACATTTTGAAATTATGCTATTAGATGCTTACAAATTTAGAATAATTGTTATATCTTCCTAATTGATGGTTTTTTATCTTCAAGAAATATCTCCCTTAATCTCTAATAATACTTTCTCAAGTCTACCTTTCTTTATACTTAAGGTGTGTCTTTTGTAAGTAATTTATAGTTGGGCCTTGTTTTTTAAAAAATCCAGTCTATTAATTAGAATATTTAGACCATTAATAATTAACATGTGGGTTTCTATCACTTTGCTATGCATTTTCTTTTTGCTCACTTATTTTATATCACTTTTCTGTTGCTTTTTTTCTTTATTTTGAATTAATCAGATGTTTATTTTTCTCCTGATAATTATATATTCACTTACTGGTTGTTATTGATTTCTCTAGAGATTATAATAGGCATGTTTAAATTATTAGAGTCCAATATAATTGAATGTTCTTGCCACCTTCCAAACAGTGCTAGGACCTTAGAAAAACTTAACTCCATTTATCCTCTTCTCTCTTTTGTGTTATTATTATAATGCATTTCGTTTTTAGGCATAGTATATGTATAGCATTAGATTTTTAGGTATTATAGGTAAAATCTGTTTATTCCTTCTTATTTTAAAAATCTTCTATTCCTTTCTATTTCTCTTAAGGTTTCATCCTTTGTGTTAACTGCTATGGTGCTCTTTCTAGTTTAGTGTTTGCTTTTAAAATTATCTTTTACTTTTAATTATTTCTTGATTTCTGTCAGTTCATTTCTAAATTTTTTTCATTCTGACTTATGTTGTTCTTTCAGCTCTTCTAATATGTTCTCAATTTTTAAAAAAAATTTAAAAATAGTATATTATAATTTTTTTCTGTTTTTAAATGTGTATGTAATATTTAACTTTAATAATTTACTGTCTCCCATTTTAATGTGAATTTAGTTTTCATGAACTTTTATAAAGAAGCAAACTTTAAGATAGATTTCACAGAGTTTCTTTTCATGTTCTTGTGTACTATTAGAAAAAAAAATCTCATTTTGAGATTCCTGAACTCTGTTTTCCTCCCCCATTTTTATCTGGACCTTCTCTTTCCTCCATCTCTGTTATCTCTGTCCTCAGCTTTTATTCAGATCTAATTTTTTTCTCCTCAGTGTAGGATTCTGTCATGAATAGAATCATGACTAGTCCATTTTGAGAGTTCACAAGGGCTGGCCTGCTCCATCCCTCCAGTCTTTATCACCAGACTCTTTATGCTGCTATTGGATTGGGCAAAATCTCTCCTGGTTTCTCAAATTGGTATGCTGCACTTTTCATGAATATCTGTTGGTTATGTGGGGACTCTCTTGTTCTCAGATCTGACAGATGTCTGGTGCTTCCCTATGCTTCCCCTCACACGGAAGCTGATAACTGGTAGGTCTTGTTGCTATTGGTAATATGTTATCATATTCTTATATTTTGGAGTTAATAGGGATATTCTGTCACCCTTCTGTGTTGTTTGTGGGTTGTTTTTTTTTTTTTTATGTTGCTCTCTAGTTGTCTATCTCTTTTAATGTGGTAGTTGGGAAGATCCAAGACTTATGTTGCCACCTCTGCCCCAATCATCTCAGATTTCCTCTAAATAATTTAATAGCTTAAATGTTTTTATTCTTTGAAGTCCTTATGAATTACATGGAAAGTTCCCTTAATTTGGAAACTTACAAACATTTTTATAATATCTAGATTTATTACAGGACAAACTTTATTGCCTTGGGAAAATTTATAAAATGAATCCACAGTAATTCATAGTTAATTCGCAATCCACAAATTAGAAATTACTACCCAAAATGCGTTTTTAAATAAATTATATAGTTCTTTTACTCCGCTGTGCAGATATCTACTTCTATTCCTCTGAACTGACATGGGCAGCACTCAGAGAGACAGGTGAGCCAGATCTTCCCTCTGCCCCACAATGAAGAGAGTTCAGGAGTAGGAGGAGAGCCCTTCCTATCTGGTGCAGCCTTTGAAGTCTGGCACAGGGGTTTTGCTAAAGCTCACCAAACAGGGGATACTTTTCACAAAAGCTAGAAAATGCAGGTTGCAAAGTTTTTCCAGGCTGCTAATGCAAAGAAGACGTGGAATACACTAGTTAGGCAAAACAGACTGTCTGGTCAAGATGGCAGAAAAACTGAATTGGGGCGGTGATTGGCAGTACTAATAGCCAGTGATGGAGGCCATGGACAATTCCTTTTTCCCAGGGTTCTAGCCTTTCCTGCTCAGAGGTTTTCCTGCCTTTCACTGCTGACCACTTTTATAAATCCCTATGCTCAGTACATGTTAACATCCTCACCTGTGGAAGGTAATCTTTGTAAATTTGAAGGCTGCTTGTATTAATGGTAGTTATGCCAAGTATGGAACATATAAACAAGCACCAGTGGTAATAGAACATTCTTTAAAAGGTTAGTTCCTAAATATTCTATGTTTTTTTCTAAGACCTATAATTGCATTATCTATGCTTTCTTTAGGAGATCGCTTCAGAAATAAATGTGTCTTTAAAATACTATATCTGAAGCTGGAATCATGCTCTCCCTCCCCTCTCTCCTGAGTCCCAGGAGGCTGAGGCAATATCAGTAATGGAGATACTCAGATATGGGCAAGATACACATTGAACAAGTCCCATGAAGGAAAGCTTGTTTGCTGTGTCCCTATGCTCTTCAAAGTCAACCAGGATGATGGCAAAGGGCAACTGTCTTACAACCCCTTACTTTAGTGCAGAAAAAGGCCTTCAGTGGTCAGAATTACTCACTTTACACAAGGTAATCATCAAAACATTTCTGAATACCATAATTCACCATGATAGAGACTGTGTTATTAGAGAAAATAAAATTATTAAGCTACAATAAGAGGTCAGGCTGCCCAGTATTAAACATGTCATAAGAATGCAGATGTTGTAGTTACCTGAACTTCCTGTTTCAAATAAAAATCAAGTATAAGCTTTTCCTGTTACATGAACAATCATGTAATCTTCTAAAGGTGGCTCTTACAACATGAAAGATTCAACATTTTCTAGTACATATTAGGAACATTCTTAAATTGAATCTTTCCTTTTATCTACTCTTTCTGAAAGCTGCTTCTTTGGGGACAGATGAGCGTAGTAGGCAGGTATTGGTTGACCGCTGCTTTATAGAAAACATTCAATTTGCTAACCACTTTTCAATAAGCATTTCTTCACCACCTACTACGTGCTGAGCACAGTGAGTAAGACAAAATGAGTCAAAGATCGAGAATATGCCTTTCAGAAGAATATACACTTGTTAGGAAAACAGCAAATGCTAAAACAAAAAAACAAAAAAAAAGTAAGACAAGACAGAATATGGAATAGAAATACTAAATGCCATGGGAGAGATTGCAATCAAGAGACAAGGAAGGTTAGGAGGGGCCTGGAGCTTAGCAAGAAGGTAGAGAAACCATTCTGAGCAAAATGCCAGAAGGTAAAAAAGCATGGCAGGTATAGGATAGGATGAAGAGCCTCAGGAAATAAGGTTATTCCCATGAGGAAAGGTCAGATGATAAGAAAGTTTCGATTTCAGGGGCTCCTGGGTGGCTCAGTCAGTTAAGCGTCTAACTTCAGCTCAGGTCATGATTTCACGGTCCTGAGATCAAACCCCACACTGCTTCGGGCTCCATGCTCAATGAGGAGTCTGCTTGTCCCTTTCACTCTGCCCCTGTCCCCGCTTGTGCGCACTTTCTCTCCCTCTCTCTCAAATAAATAAATAAAATCTTTAAAAAGAAAAAGTTTCGATTCCATCAAAAGGGATTTTTCAGTTGATCTCATAAACAATGGAGTCACGGTAGTAAAAAGGAACCATGCAAGTGGGCGGCGGGGGCACATAGAATACACTCAGAGATTAAACACCAGCAAACATGAACATTTAGAGCAGGGCTTTTGCAGTAATACACCCATTACATGAGCAGAGTCTATGGTAGAGTCCATGGGCTAGAATGAAAAACCAAAACTGGGCTGATTGATGACAAGATTGAAAGAAAATAAAATGCTGAAGATCAGGCCCTAGGACGGGGCCTGATAGAGTTAAACAGTGGTTATTCAGTGCGTGGTGTCTGAATAGGTGGCTAATAAGTAAATCTCAGATTCTGAGCCTGGGCAACTGAGACACTGATAGACAATAAATAAGAGACAATGGTGTCACCAACACCCTCACACTGGCTCCGTGGAGACCACGCAAAATTGAAATTATGATCACTCAAGGTCAGTTCATTTAATTCAGTAAATCCAGTTTTAAAAAATCCAACTGGTTAGTTTAAGGATACATAAGAGGGACAGCTAGCTTTTCCATAGTTCCCTTCTTGCCCACTCATTTTTGATGTCGTGGAGACCTAGACCCATAAACGAAGAAGGATCGAGTGATATGAGGGCCTGTGGAATATGCTAACCTTTCCTACATTTTTTTTCTTGTACAGAAAAGATTGCTGACTAAGCTGACTATATTCTCAATGAATAAATACTTTCTGTAGGATCATTTGCCAAGTCCAAAACGAAAGAGGACTTCTCACGGAGCAACAAACAGCTTTTCCTAAACACATTAAGCCATTTCCACCAGGGCAGTTCAGCTCACCCTTCACCAGCCTGCTGAAGAGCCGTCACTCCCTCTCTTTTCCTGCTCCTGGTTTTAAATCATTTCTTTATTGTTATTCCCTTGGCTCAAAGCTCCCATAATTGCTTTTTCCTTAAGCACAGAGACATGGAAAATCAGAGCAATAATAACAACGGCACAGTGCTGCTGGTGCGAAGGATGGGCAGACAAACGGGCAGCCCCACAATCTTATCTCGGCACGGAAGTCACAGACCAAAGCCTCCTTGCACTTCTAAGCTCTGTTTTATTTTCAAGCCTATCAACTGGCAGTGGTTCCTTGAAAAGGAGTATTTTTGCATGAAAGTCAAAACAAGCAATATTTAGTCTGAGACTAGAAGAGATCATTAATAATTGGATGCTTCCTGCCTAGTTCCAGGTTGGTAGCGCCTCGGAGGTGTTTATTCCTGGATCCATTGTTTTTATGTAGTTACTGTATCTTCTAATTAAAAAACTTCAGAAGGGGAGGATTTGAAAGCTATGAACGTGCTGCCACCTTGAGGATTCTTCCTGTCCGTTTGGAGATTTACCTTTACCAAGCAAGGGTAGATTCGTGGTGGTCTCATTTTATTCTGGGAAGAAACTGAACTAACTTGTAGCTCTCCAGTTTGGGATTTTGCAGAACCTGGGGCAAGCATCCTGATGGACGATGACGCTGTACGCTCTTCAGCCGTAAGTTTTCGCATCAGGTGCCACAGGCAGCGGTCAGAAGCAGCCTTTCGCACTGTCCTCGCTGGTGACCGCTTAGACTCACAGGAACCTTATCATCCAACTCCCCTCTTCTTGCCCCACCTCCACCTCCCACAAGCACTATAAAATACTGGAGAAAATAAAAAGATAGGATTCTATTTCATTGAGGTTTAAAACAACATAAAACGAACAAATAACTTAAAATACAGATTTAATTATGGAAAAAAACTACAAAACCCTCACCTCTCCAACTCTCCCAAATGCTGTCAATTCTTTCAGCATTAATGCCTTAACGATGACAGTGGTGCCCTAAAAATGCTCTGCTCAGAAAATAGAAGAGTTAGGGATGGATGGGATCTCACTCCTAAATTTATAATAAGGGGCAGGGTGGCTGCCAAGTTCATTACCTTCTCCAAATGAAGAGACAATGAAGTGTGTTACCAAAGGTCTCCTCTATCAACCAGTCCCCATTTGATGAGATTTAGTTCTATGTATGTTAGATTGATGTATTCTTTAAAAAATAAACCTAAACAGTAGACTGTTCATTTGGGGGATCGTTCTGTATTTCTTGGCTTTCAGAAATGCTTCTCATTAAACCTTTAGTACATTCCGCATGAATCCTTTAGAACATGTTTACCAAGATGCCTGCTTCCAGCATGCTGAGGAAGAGAAGACTTGAACTTCTATTGAACCTGAGGCTCCGGCACAATTCTGGGGCAAAAGTGGTTCTATTTCCCCATTAAAAAGCTCTCATTTGTAAGCCACAGATGAAATTTCATCTGCTTTGCATCAGTCTAGTTTTAACTTGAGAGAACTTGGCACCATAAGCCTAAACCCCATTATTGGTGTTCCCCTTCTGAGGGGAAATAATACATTTACGGCTTGGTTTTTGTTTATTTTGTTTTTGTTTAAAAAAAATTAAACACAGTGGTGCCCTCACATTTTTCACCTCTCATTCGAAGCTTATTATTCTGGGCTCCTCTCCACTGAGCATCCCTGGAATGACAGCCATATGTGGTTTTTGGTCCTTGTGTACATTGCCAAGCAACCTGGAGCTCTTTTGGCACCTACACACGCCCTCCTGGATTGCTGAGTCCACTTACATACAAAACACTATTTTATACATGGGAAAATAAAATGGCCCATTTTAAGTTTTCCCTTAGAAAATATAATCATGGGACAAATAAGCTTTCTCCTTCTCCATGTTCTTATACTACAAAGGTGCTACTCAGGAGGTACTTATTAGACCCATAAAATGCAGTTTAATGTAAGGGGCCCGGAATCATCCTGATTGGATGTTGATAGCCACGTGGGGGACTCCGTGAGGATGGATCGCTGCAGGGCACATCCACTCAATAATAAGATTTTTGAGGACAGGAGCCGGTCTCATGCATTTGGAGAATATGTATTTCTTGGAAAAGGATACAGAAGAATGAGAGAGAAAAAGGAGAAAAGAAAGAGTGCCACTTGCTGGGAAGTGGTGGGGGGCTACCATAATCCCCGTTGCTCAGAGAGTCCCAGGCACTGAGGAGGGGCCGGCCAGTGGGGCCTGTCTTAATCCCTTGCATAGAGTGACAGCCCCCAGAATTCACCATTTCCATTTCTCCACGTACAGAATGCAGAAGGAATGGCAAAATGATTGGGCAAGCAACTGGAATAAGCCCCCATTTCATTCTGGCAGGGATTTCTTTACCTTCTTCTTTTGGCTAGGTTTTATCTTCCTGAACCAAGTTCTTGTCACTTAGCTGTTCTTAGCTTTTAACACTTATCAATTAGCTCTTATCATCAAAATAAATATCTGATTCAACATTGATTCTTCCGGTAGAGAGAAATGGTTTGGCCATAAAGTCCTTAGCTGAAATGAATAGATTTTATCAAATCAGAAAGAGGGCAAATCTTTGCAAAAATATAGCATAGACATTTTTCCCTCAAATAAAATTTGAAAAGCAAAACGTTCAACTCGTTCTGCAAAGTTAAAAATAAAGGAAGGGGAAAATGCAACCACCGAACTTCTTGGCAGATGAAGTCACACGATATAACGGATAGTATGACTCACATTCCAAACTGTTATCATGTCCCAATATTAAAAGCACTTTTTAAAATACCTTAATATTTAACTCAGTGATAAACTCAATTACATGTTATTCATTCTATATCTTTTCTTCATGTGAAAACAGAAATAAAATGTGCCTTACAGTGTAACCACGGATATGGATAGCTAGAATTATGAGAATTTCAAGATGAACAGCTCACTTAATCCTATGAATTTATGTCACTACACTTAGATTATAATAACATAATAATGGTTAGTGTAACCAGGTATTGTGTTAGAAGCTTTGGATCTACCATCTCATTTAGTCCTCCTAGCACTATGAGGAAGTCGCTATTATAATTCCATTTTATTCTGACACTCAACCAGAGGATACAACTTCCCAGAGTGAAACAATAGCAAATGGCAAATTAAAATTCAGACAGCTGGAGTCCAACACCAGAAACCACCCTGTGAGCAACCGCACAGTAAAGATCATCCTGTTATAATCATTCACTTATTCTAGTTCCATTTCAAGATTCTTATTTACAGTGACTATTAACCTGAGCTCGCGTTGTCCTTGGAGGAGTGACTTTTGGCATCTACTACGCCTAAATTCACTTAGGGAAGTTCTAAAAGAATCTGCTCAGTTTTTTTTTTTTCCCCTAAGTTACAGTGAATAAAGAAAGACTCACCTAAACCATCAAATCTATAAAATGTCAAAAGAATTTGATTTTTAAAAAAGCCATGTCTGTGAGAGACGATGACTCTGAAAAACAAACTGGGGGTTCTGGAGGGGAGGGGGGTGGGGGATGGGTTAGCCTGGTGATGGGTATTAAAGAGGGCACGTACTGAATGGAGCGCTGGGTGTTATGTACAAACAATGAATCATGGAACACTACATCAAAAACTAATGATGTAATGTGTGGTGATTAACATAACAATAAATTTTTTTTTTTTAAAAGCCATGTCCGCAGTACAGTTTTTGGGTCTAAAAGAAGACCAAGTGAAAAAACCGGCAGTTGAACGATGTGTTCATTCTGTCACTCTGTTAAAAGCTTACAACTCAAAACCCAAAAAAAGCTTCAGGAAGAAACTAGTAAACTTGTTTGTAGTTTTATAATACTGGCAACAGCTAACAGCCTCCAGCGTTAGAACTGATGCTCATTAGGAAGAGATCCCTAGAACATTGTTTTATTGGTAATGACTGTATGTCCCTTATTATCATCACATGAAGAACAAAGGGAGCTGCATAAACCCAATGTTCTCGACTTACTCATATGGATCATCACAGCCTCCATCTACCTATGAATTTGTAACACGTGTTCCAATTAATGAGCAGCGTTGCACTGTGCCTTTTACAGATTTATCATTCACTGTAGATGTTAACTACCACAACGAAGCAAGAGAGAGGGTTGAAAGAGTTCCAAAAAATTTTTCACGGTTCACATAGCAGACAGGCATGTGCAAGGTCAATTTACAACAGAGGGCAGAGGTTGCAGTAAGAGCCTTTCCCTTCATTTTACCTAAAAAATCAGCACGGTGGAATTAGAAAGTCATTTTAATGACCTCATTAAAAACTTTACTTGGTAAATAGAGGCATACAATGTACTTTAGTTTTTTCTGTAACTAAAATAAATAATAAATAAAACTCCTTAGAAATTTTGTGATGGCACAATAAAAGTCAAATTTATGAGGCTTTTTTCACCTCCAAATGATCCATCTAATGCTTTCTCCTCACCTCCCTAGGTATTAAAGGGAAGGTCTGCAGATTTTCCATGAGGAAAAAAACAAAAGGATCTTGATACTCTTCAAAAGTAAGACAACATTTAAATGCAGACTGCTCACGTTGTTTTCCTTTCATATACATAAAAGCATATATATATATATTTCCATTACACAGTGACTCCATTCCTACATTTCCTACAAAACCCAGAGAAACATCAACCCTTCCATGCTTTCTCAATATTCCTTGGCTTCAAGTGGCTTACAGTACTTTTCCTATTCCCCTAAAGCCCTTGGAGAGTTTGACAACAGTTTCACCAACTGGAATTTTAAATATCAAATTTGTGAAGATCATGGTATTATTTATAGACTATGGATAAAATGTTTCTGAAACATTTTCCTACCTTTAAAATCAGATGAATGCAGTCTAATTTTAAATTATATTTGGTCAAGAGTGCTTTTGTTGCTTGGGATTTTTATTTATGGTCTAGGATGTGGCCATAGTTTGAATAAGATTCCTTGCCTATGAGGAGCTTGGCCTGATGAAAGGGATAAATCACCTCTTATTCATGATGCTGCATACAACATGACATAAGCCACCTTCCTGCTTATTCTGGGCACTTCATTATTCCCATTGCTGTCAGCCTCCTTGGTAATCCTATTTTAGAAACCTGAACAAACTTGAAGAGTCACAGAGCACTGAGACACTCTTTTCCTGAAAGGTAGTTGGATAAGCCACCTCTTCTCTCAGACAAGTATAAGTAACTTGGCTTATTCATACACTTAACTTGGTCATTTTTAACCATTTTTAGACAAGCAAGCCCGCCTTCCCTTTCCTGGGATTTGAGGGTACATTTTCTCACATGTTTGCCCTGGTTCATTCATCAAAGCGTTTTCCTTTCTAACAAAAGGCCATCACCTTGTTCCAGCTTCTTTACCCATGACCTGAGTCTTCCGTAAGGAATGATTCCTGGGCTGTTCAAAGGGGCGGTCTGTCTCACACATCATCGTGAAGAACTCTTCTAACTGGAAGCTATCTTTGAAATCCTCATTCTAAAAGAACTGTATTTTAGAAAATAGCCAACAGTAATTTTCACTACTATGTTTTACTAAAAAGAAGTCTTCCAGCCTACATGATAAAAACAAAGAGAGAAACAACTTCCTCCCCTCCGAAGACACAGGTTAGCCATGACGGTGAGAGGCAGTGGGCTAAGGCAGAAAGAGCCCCTGAGTAGGACACTGGCTGCCTCCTAGACTTGGTGACCTTGCACAAGCATTGAACTACTCTGGGCCTCGGTTTCCTCTTCTAAAAAAAATGAGGATCTATGCTAGGTGAACCCTAAAACTCTGTCCAGTCTGATCTATGAATATCATAGCTTTATAAACACAACAGATGGCACAAGTTTTGATATTTGGCAGTCTCTCATGCACACGTCCTTATTTCACGTCTTTATTCCCCAGTAACTCCTCTCCTGTACTTCTTGTCTGGTAACTAGACCATGCAGGTAAATCCAATTAGGGGCAGACCTTCTCTTTGGGCACCAGCAGAGCAACCAACTGCTGATCATTAGAGACCCTCCACATCTAGCTAGTTCTACAAAAACTAATTAGAGCGCTTACATCAGGATTTTTAACAAAAAGATGTTGTCTTTGAATAAGCCCAAAGTGATATGGACAAAACGATAAGCAGCTTTATTAGACACTGAATAAAACACTAAACAAATCACAGTACCTGTAAGTAAGCCAGCAGTTGGCAGCCACACTTTTTTTCCCCATACATCCTTCCCATCTTCTTCATGAGAACCTCATGAGTTGTATCGCAGGCTGGGTCTCCAAGACACTGGCCGTCTGTGATGCTAGGAATGCCAAGGACACAGCAGAGCCTAGCTCCACAGAGATTTCTCAGTTCCCAAACTGCATGATTATTGTTGGAGGTATTTGTGGAAAATTCTTCTAACTTTGTTCTTCTGCCTCTTCCTTCTACCCTGTTTATATGGTGCTGACTCCTGTTTTATCTCCCCCTCTGGACTCCGGCTTTCTGAGACAGCCTTCCCCACACTCTGCACGACCCTTCCCTGGACAGTGTGGCTACTTCGGCTCTCTGCCTACACTTTTCTCCAATATGAGTGGCCAATCATCTATAAAACGAGAAGCTACACTAGGTAATCAATAAAACCCAACCAGCCTGCTTACATGGGTAGCCATTTGGAGTCGTCTACAAAGATTCTTCCATCCTTGGTTCTTGGAACATACTCAAGAGGAGAGGCCACTCACCACTCAGATGATTTGATGGACAAATGTTGGGGACATGCCAGCATGGGGGAAAAAAAGACGCCTCTTGGAAGCCAGAGAGTTTGTCTGTAATTCATTTTTCTTCATTTTAAAGCATTCCCAGACCTTATCAAATTCCATGAGCTCTTAACCCCTTCCTTACCAGTATATTTATATATAATAAAATAATAAAATAAAATTATATAAAAATATAATTTATATATAATAACTATAAGCAATGTTTCTATGTGCCAGACACTATACTGAGTGCTTTTATTCATCCTCACAACCACTTTTTGAGGAAAGTATCATTATTATACCCATTTCACAGATGGGGAAAATGTGGCTCAGATTGGTTAAGTAATTTGCCCAACATCACATAGTAGGAAATAGCAAAGCTGGGTTTTGAAATCAGGCAACCTGGCCTTAGGACCTACACCCTCAAACTCTTTGCACTCTCCTGCCTCTCCACATGGGCTTCAGATGCACAACAATTTGGTTGGAATCATGTGCGTATGTCATGGAGAGGGAAGGGTTGAAATGGTTTAATTCCATGGAATATCAAGTAATTACCTGGATCCTCTTCCCTCTTTCAAAACAACTGCTTGTCAAAAGCCCAGCTTATTTAATTTATTGGTTCCTATAAATCTTAGGTTGGCAGATCTGCTCTTCCAAAATTATACACCCTGATTTGGCCTGGGAAACAAAGATTGTCATCTGGTTTGGGATGGGTACAGCCACTTTAAGAGGGTGCCATGTGAATAACAAGAAACATAAGCAATAGAGAGAGTAGGAAGGGACTTGATCTTTTGTTATACAAAAGAAAACTGAGGCCCAGAAAAATGAGGGGACCTGTCTGGGTTCAGAAAGTCTGTTAGGGATAGAACAGAATTAGAATCACCAATTTCTCTTTTAGACTTCTTTCTAGAAATGGATGGTGCTTCTTATTTGGTAAATTATCTAAAATAAATGCCACAGCCTTGCTACTGTCAATGGGCTTATATTTTTGATAACATTGTGTATGTTTTCCTTTCTTTCTCCCATCAGTGTCCAAGGGAAAAGAAAATGTCAATAAGAAACTAGCAACCATAGCCACTGTACCTCTTCTCTCACCCCAATACTGAGGAAGCAGTTCCTCTACCCCTCTTCCTGGGCCAGAGGGGCATGGCAGAAACTGGGGTGGGGGATATGATGAAGAAAGCAAAGCCAGATTCAACACCTGTGACCTGGCAATTGTTTAATCCAGTCATATTCATGGTGCATTTCCTTAGAAATTCTCTTCAATCTTACCAGACCTTTTAAATTATTTAACCTTCCTGGAGTTGAATCAGGAGAGAAAGGTATTTTTTCTTTAAATACTCCCTCTGTCCCCAAATCCTGAGTCTCAGATATGTAAATAACCTAATTCAATTATTAGACCTTCTTTCATGCCCTCTTGGAATCCTTTCCAAAGTATTTGTCAATGGAAAAGACTTTATTCAGGAAATTTAATAATTTACTCTTTTACTCAGTTTAGGTTCCCCATAACATTCAGCTTGCTTGTAGCTTTTACTTGCTATGTCACTGAATCAAGCTCTGCTTCTATCTGACCTTTCAGCTCAAACTTCAGCCCCCAAATTATTGTAGTGCACATGTCTCCATGGCCCATTTCCTGTGAGAGAAAATCTGGCCAATCAGTGAATTGATAGGCCTTGGATGATGTATCCATCCCTTGTTCAAGGGCCATAGGGATCAGAAGAGCAACAAGCCTGCCTTTCTATTACATAGTCATCAGGGGACTCTTAAAAAACGCTAATAAATTCAGTGAAGTTCAACAAAAAGTATAAAGACATCAAGCTGAAATGAAGAAAAAGACATGGGTAGCATTAGAATGTTCAACCCCTTTTGCTGGAATAAGATCAATCCCAATCTATATAAAGCCAGATAGTCTGTTCAAAGTGTGACAGCAATTTATGCAAAGAGAAGTATTATAGAAACTCTCCAATTTTTTTTTTACCTCATGGGATTTTACTGTGTTTAAATACAAAAAGGAAGGACAGGAAGCATTTTCTCAGTTTGAAGTTCAGAGAGAGAAAAGGACCATGTGGCTTTAGCAGTATAGAGACAGCTCCATTGCTTCCTGAGGACTGGCATTTCCCAGCTCCCATCGTGGAGGTTATAGTCTCTTCCTTTGAGTTCCTTAAGCTATTCCTGTAGTCTTTAACTTATTCCCCTTAAGTCAAGTAGTCTTGTGGAGTTCTTTTTTTTCTTTTTAACCAAACTAACTAACAAGTCTACATGAGCATCCATATTCAAAATCTTACTTATTTGTTTAATTGTTCTTTCACTAAAATGGTGAAACACAGGAGTCTCGACTGGAAAGAGAGTTAAATGCTTCCATAATCTGAAAGGTTGTCTGTGTGTGGAATCAGATTAATTAGCAATATGGTTAGTTGGAGTTCTGCTACCATCATGGAAGCCATTTGTTGAGCTGGAAATATATGTAATTTCAGGCTCAGGATAACTAGTTATCATCTGGTAAAGCCGAATCTCCACAGTCAAGCTCAGAGAGCTCAGATTCAGTACCTAGAATCTTAGCACTTGATATTTCCAAATCAGAATGTATATTCTCCTTTCAACATCAGACATCATAGATGTAAAAAGCGAACCCACCCACACACACACACACACACACACACACACACACACACACAATTTAATGGGAAGCAGCACCCCACAGTGGTGAGACAAGGAATAGCCACTGTTTAAGGGAAACGCCAGCATTTGTTCCCTTGGAGACAGAGGACTGGTCCTTTGTTATTTTTCCAGAGCCGGTTAGATGTGATCAATGCAGTGTTATTTTCTGTGAGAAAACATTTTTATGATGTTTTCACTTCTTGACCTCGGAACAATTGTTGGCTAAATTTCAAACTTCCAGATGAAAATGCTAACAATGAAAAAAACAGTTGTCATATTTTGCCATGTGTGTTTGTGTTTATTACAACCAAATGCATTTCAAAAAACAATGATTGAAAAAATGCTATTGCCTGAGGATTTTCCTTTTATGCTTTGGCACAGAGAACATTTTACTGCTAAATTTAATCTACTGAAAATCAAATTTAATAACTGAAAATTTAGCACAAATGTAACCATAGGCATTACAGTGATCACATTAAATAAATGAATGTAAAATACACCTCTGATATGACAAATTTGGCCACAGTTTGGCTTATAATTTATCCTGTGTATGAGGTATAAAACAGTGATCTGAAAACCATTCCCACCTATTTCAGTCGAAGGATATCGCTGCTTCTGCTCTTTGAAGTATCAAGACCTTAATTTCTAGAATGTATTCTGTTTATGTCACGATGGGATGTTCATCTTTCCTCAACAATGCTTGATCTCTTAATACCTTCACTGACACCCTCAGTGGGCAGCCTTCCTAGACATTTCTCCATAAGTGAAGAGTTTTCAAGAGAACTTCTGCAGAATCACTGGTGTCTAAAGAGTCATTTTCTCATTATTTAACTTTTTAAGCCTTCTTGCTATTGAAGAAAACATGACTAGCAGCAGAGCTGCAAAATAATCTGTAGTTAAGAAGAATGCCTGGTCAGGATCCGCAAAGCTCAGATAGCATCTTTGAAGGGTTAACAAAGCATAAAAATAAAGACAGCCCTTAGCACAGCTGAGTGACATACAGAGTGATGCCAGACCCAGTGTTTTCAATACTTTAATATTCTTCATATCCCAGAACGCAGAGAAAGAAAGGTCCTGGGTTACCCATATTCCCATATTTTCTCTATTTTTTGATGCCCTAGGGCCTCACCTGCCTTGGAGAGACCGTCTCTCGGGGGCAATTCCTAGCGGCGGTAAAGGACTTGCCTGGAAGCACCCCTTTCATATGCAAACCACCCAATCCGCAGCCCAAGCTCCCCGACTACCTCCTTTACAGAATTCTCAGGTACCCAGCCACCAGCCCTGCTGCCCTGATCACCTCAGGACCAAGTATAAAACAGTTCAGGACAATCCATACACCCCAGAGCCTGCTGGAATTATTCAAACTAGCCAATCTTAAATCTGCTTGCCTTGCCTTGCCTGGCCCATTCTTTCCCACAGAAACCACAATGAAGACTTTTCCCACACTTCCCCTTGCCTTCCCTCTATCTCCTGACCAACCTGTTCTTCCCATGTGGACCTGCGTGGCATGCCTAGCTTCCAGCTTCTAAAGATCTGTGAGTATAAAAACTCCTTCCTTCACCATAGTCATTTCCATGTCTACGGGTCTTACCATAAAACAAATTAAATCAACCCCTGGGTACATTTTAAGACAGGCTCCTGATAATGTAGTGCTCTCTCATCCCCATCATTTTCATTTCCTGATACCACTTTACTCCCCAAATTATGTGAAAGTATGTTTTGTCCAGGACTGTGGGTGGATTTGAAGGCCCAGAGATGTATAAAGAGAAGATGATTACTCTCTTTGTTACTTTGTGTGTGGATCTCATTTATGCCATTGAGAAAATTTCCCCATAAGCCCTAGTCTACATAGTGATTCTGAAACCATGCTTTCTGGGGCTTTATGAACCAAATTCAGTTTCTGACTTTGAAATTTGATTATGGCTCTGGTCTCTGTATTAGCTCCAACCATTGTTTTTATTGCACTGGCTTTTAACTGATTTTAAAGTGCTAAAAACAAATACAAAACTGATTAAACAACCAAGGCATTAATTTGGTGGTGATCAATAATCGCCACATTTACGTATTTGCCCCACGTGGCTTGATGCATTTGATATGTTATGACATATTATATTTTGACTAAATAATTAACTTCCAGTCTGCCTGATAAATGGTTTCACTCTTCTCATAGCTTGTGCCCAATTGACTAGGCTGCTGTATTTCCTCTATTGGATTCAAAGTGCCCCAAGGCTCGGCCCGTTTCATTTGCACAACTAAACACTGTTCTCCTAGGGGTTCCATTTAATTAAAATAGCAGTGTTTAAGAGAAATATTCCACTTCCAAGGTCCAAACCATCCTTTGCTAGTATAATTACTTTACCAAAGTCACACTGTGGCAAGATAGGAAGAAAACAGATGCAATTATGGAATCACTCTCTGAAAGCTGGAGAACAAAATCATCAGGAGGCAGCCGTCATTTTTTTGCCTTGTTTCTACTTAATAAACTCATACACCAAATATATCAACAAAACATCATCCACAGTAGATGCCCAGGTCTACTGCATTTTTTATTTTACTGATAGAAAACAGCTTTTGAATCTTGTATCCGAGTATGCTAGGTATGGGTGAGTGTGTGTAGATGTGCATGTGTGTGTGGGTGAATGCATATGTGTGTGTGCATGTGTATCACGGGGGACACTATCATTAATTCAATTCCTCCTACATCCAAGGCACTTTGTTTGACCACTGTGCATTTGTTCTCTCATTTAATTCTTACAATTCTAGTAAATACTATGATTCTTACAGTAACAGCCCTATGTAGTGAATTTTCAACTTCCAGTAACGTAAAGATTAATAAGAATGGACACTTATGTTTTATACATGGGTAGAGAACTTAACTGCTGAAATGAAAAAATGTTTTAGGAACTCTACTTACTTTATAGGAAATTAATATTTCTGTGCCAGGCCCTGAGTTAAGAATTTTATGTATGTTTTCTCATGTAAGCCTTACAACAATCAGTGAAATGGGGTTTATTATTCTCTTTTTATTGTTGAGGAAAATCAGGCTCCCTAGAGGTAAAATGATTTTTTTACATTTATGTAGCTCTTTCTACTTTCCTGTATTTTTTGTTAAGGGATATCCAGACGGTGAGGTAGACAATATTTTAAGATCTTAACAGAGGTTCCTTTTCATGCTTTTTCTTGATTTGCCTGTGGCTTTCCTTTCAGTGGGTCAGTGAGACTCATGGCCTCAGCGGAATAGGCAGATGTAGCTTCCCAGATCTCACAGAGAAGCCCTATGCCAGCTCCAACATGGAGCCTGAACAGGAAAAGCAATCATCCAGGCCAAGACTTCTCAAACTCACTGTGGTGAAGGCCCAGTTACTTTTTTAATAAAAATAGAATAATAAAAATGAATTACTGGGTATATAATAAAGAAAATCCAAAAACATAAAAATACAAGCCCCAAGTTTTAATTATTAAATCCAAATTTCTACAAAAGTTTCTGAATGTTTATTCTCAATTCCTGTACTGATCTCATTAAAAACTAATAACAAATAATTTAAGTAGTTTATGTACTCATATCATGTCCATATACCACCCTTTTTTTTTTTTAAGATTTTATTTGTTTATTTGAGAGAGAGAATGAGAGAGAGAGAGAGAGAGAGCACATGAGAGGGGGAGGGTCAGAGGGAGAAGCAGACTCCCTGCTGAGCAGGGAGGCCAATGCAGGACTCCATCCTTGGGACTCCAGGATCATGACCTGAGCCAAAGGGAGTCGCTTAACCAACTGAGCCACCCAGGTGCCCCACATACCACCCTTTTTATCCAGAGTTCTACTCACCTTAGTTTGGGGTGGGGACTAGACAGGGGTTCCTGGTCCCCAAGGAGGCAGAGAAGTATCTAAGGGAATGATAGACTAAAGAACCCTTGTGATTGAGTCAAGAAGGACACAGAGAGTATAGATTATACAACTGGAAGTGGAAGACGAAGCAAAGGCAGAAGTCAATCCCCAAGACCTGGTGAGGTGAGTTACACCTCAGCAAAGGCCTCTGAGGGCAGGAGACCACCACAGATAAGACATGCACTCTTCAATGCACCAGCATTCCCTTAGATAAGCCTCCACAAACCCAGATTCTTTCAAGGAGAATGGAAGAAGGGGGAAAAGACTCTTGAAAGGCTGAGTAGTAAGTTTCCAAAAAAACTGAGTTTAAAACCAGAAGTGACTGAGTTACCTCAATTTGGCAAGATTCAGTTTTCTGTTGTTAAAGAGAAAGAGGGTATCGCACACTAAAATAAATGCAATTCCAGATATTTTTAAATTATATGTTTGAAAACTTGAGTATGTATTTTGTGAAACATCATATCTTCTACATGGAATTATTTACATTTTAACAGAAGACAATGTTCTGCTCTAGAAAAGTGAATTTTTAACAGAAGAATGTTTAGTCACAAGTCTAGAACAGACTTTTTATTTTTTAAAGGGGAATTTTGATTTCCTAAGTCACAATGCCACAGAGAGTCACTTACCCATATGCTCAGGCCTTTTGAGAAGTTCTGTTTTGCCCCATGGGAATCACTGGCAGATCTGTAATAATATATGACACTGTAAGGCTTTGCATTTTAGAAATCATTTAATATTCCATTTGCTTATTTGAGAATTTAGAGTGATACACAGTTAAATATCTGCGTGGTAAATAACCAGTCTAGACGACAACTGAAACTTTTGCTCTTTCAGTCGGATGTTTCACCAGGATGCGGACCATGGCGTCCATACGTCACTAAGACCTTCACTAACTTATCACAGTGTTTTCGGCTATGCCCTCCAGGCATGGATACTCACCTATCCTGTATGGCAAGGGCTCTCCAAACTTTGTAGCCACTGGCTTTGTTTTTTTGTTGTTTTTTTTAAATAAAACTGAATATAGGATCTTGATATATAAAAGATCTTTTTATAAAGCAGAGAAAAGAGGTAAGGAATGGAATCACATCCACTAGTACGCTCCTCCTCATGTCCGTCCCTGAGCCTTGGCAAAACCCTGGGTCTCTGAAGAACAAGCTTGGAAACCACTTCAGGGGCTCTACCTACCCAGATGGCGACCTCCTCTCTGGAGAAAACTAAACCATGGGCTTTACTCAGGTGTGTGTTTCCCTCATATTTGAAGTGGTCAGCAGTCAGGAGACACTTCAGTGGGAAAAGTTTTGGCTGGTGGTTATAACACAGTTGATGAAAAGAATGCCTTATCTCTGAAGGCATGGTCTGTGTGGATACTAGAGATCAGGGCTTAATATAATGCCCCTGTTATGTGGCCATAACACTGGACCAGAATGAAAGATGTGGCTGGTTTCATTCACTGTGGCTTGATAATAAGGCAAAGCCATAAGGCGGAAACCTGGAAAGTCCTGGGCTCCCATCTTTCCTTGTTGACACGGACTTCGCTAAATGACATCAACAACATGTTTTTAGTCTCACATTTTCAATGAGTATTCCCAGATTTACTGTTTTGATTTCTTGTGATAACATCTTGTGACAACATCTGAAACAAGTTTTGAAAAGTAATGATATGAATATTTTATGCTGTCTTCCACTTCCTGGACTTTAATCTCCATATTGAGGGTACTGTTTCCTCCATGAATCATCCTTCTAACTTTCTGTTTGGCTGTGTGGGGTAATAACAACATATGGTAGCTATTACCACAATCAATAGCAAAAATAACCAAAAAATGCTCAATTTTAAACATGACTACTTTCTCAATCCATTGACTTAGAAAGGTATTTTTAAGCCAACGTATTCATACTTTATTTAAAATCATAAAAACAAGCCATTATTGAATTCATTCTTTAGCCTCTGACTAACTTATTTTAAATATACATTAACTGCGGGCGCCTGCGTGGCTTAGTCGATTAAGCATCTGACTCTTGGTTTCGGCTCAGGTCGTGATCTCACCGTTGTGGGATTGAGCCCCACATCGCGCTCTGCACGCAGGGCGAAGTCTGCTTCAGATTCTCTCTCTCCCTCTCTCAAATAAATAAAATCTTTAAAAATAAATACATAAATATATATTAATTGAACACTTACTGTATATGACACCTTCTGTTGGGATAACCAATGTGAATGAGCCATGATGGAACTAATGAGCTATCTACAGTTCAGCAGCATTGTCAGAGATCCAGAAAGGAGTGGAGTATATATTTCCCTCTTCCTAACAGAACCTTGAGTCTTTCAGGCATGAAGTTTGGTTGTAATTGACCCCAGCTCTATTCCAAGGACAGCTTCTGATTGACTTAAACCATTCAGATTAATCCCATTCTCTTGACCTAGTCCCAGAATGAAAGACACAATCTAATTTGATGCAGAGTAAAGCCCTGTCTGAAGCTTTTTATAGGGAGAGGGAAAGAAAAGCTTTCTCCTCCTGGGTGATGCAGTGATGGCAGGTATGATGGATTGTATTATCACCATGAGAGAAGCCAGCTGGAGGACAAAACCTAAAACAGGGCTAAGAGAACTTAGAGAAACGGAACCAGAGCCATGATCAAACCAATTGTATAGGTTTTTACTGTATGGGCAACAGACTATCTGGGTTTTCTGTCGCTTGCTACAAAGGCACTCCAACCAAAACAATATCAAAAAGTATCAACCTCAGGAGGGATGCCTGCATGGCTCAGTTGGTTACGCGTCTGCCTTCCGCTCAGGTCAGGATCCCAGGGTCCTGGAATCAAGTCCCACACTGGGCTCCTGGCTCAGCAGGGAGCCTGCTTCTCCCTCTCCCTCTGCCTGCCGCTCCACCTGCTTGTGCTCTCTCTCTCTCTGGCAAATAAATAAATAAAATCTTAAAAAAAAAGTATCAACCCCAGGAAAGGTGAGAAGTTCCCAAAACTATAGTCAGAAGTTCCCAAAATAATCTTACTCCTTTAGATGACATTTAAAATTGAGCTGAAAGTTGTCATCAATTCTAAGTGATAAATTGTCTTCTAAAAAAGCAGGAAGGGCACCTGGATGGCTCAGTAGGTTGGATGACTGCCTTTGGCTCAGGTCATGATCTTGGGGTCCTGGGATCGAGTCCCACATCAGGCTCCTTTGTTCTGCGGGGAGCCTGCTTCTCCCTCTCCCTCTGCCTGCCCCTCTTCCTGCTTGTGCTCTTTCTCTGTCAAATAAATGAATAAAATATTTAAAAAAGAAAAAGTAGGAACAAATAATCCAAATATATCTTTCTAAAGAGAGGACATCTGTAAGGAGTTAACATTAAGATTAATTATTCTCTTAGATACCACCTTATCGTTAGGTAAATGCTTTATTTACATTCCTCCTTAACTTTTGAAATAGTTGAATATAGTTCTGGAGTTTGAAATCATGTGAACCAATGAGGAAACTTGTGAAAAGAAAACAAATAACAGCATATTTACAGCGATCCCTGTTTTTCACCATTGCCCTATGTCCCCAATCACTCAGCTAGGACATCCCAGCACTAGCAGTCTATGATTTTAAGTATCTGTTAAGCAGCTACTTTGGACTTGACATTGTGTGAAGCTCTGTGAATTCCAAACATTTCAGTGAAGTCTGCAGAATACTAAACATCTCAGCCATGACCCATGTGAAGTCTACTAAAAATAACTGGTTGCTTTCTTTAGGTGAAATTAGAAGTTGAGTTTAATTTAAAATATAAGTTTGGTTCACTCAGAGTCCATGGTATGAAAAATTAAAAAAAACAAACAACACTGCTTTTCTACTTTAAAATATTCACCCATGACTTCATCACTTTCTTAGAGAGGATGGACCACAGAAATTGTATAAACACTAGGTGGCACTATAGTTTGAAATTACATTCAGATGAAAGACAAGCTATTTATGAGAGATAGTAAAACAGAAAAAAAGAAAACCAAAAGAGTATAATAAATCCACACTTAAGAAAAGATTAAATACTGAAGTCCTTTAGCGCTTATTAGAGAAAATGAATTAACTTTATTCAGTTAATCAGTTAATTCAATAAATTAACTTATATCACCTGTCTAATCAAAAAGCTGTTTTTTGGGGTGCCCGGGTGGCTCAGTCGTTAAGCATCTGCCTTCGGCTCGGGTCATGATCCCAGGGTCCTGGGATCGAGCCGCGCATCGGGCTCCCTGCTCCGCGGGAGGCCTGCTTCTCCCTCTCCCACTCCCCCTGCTTGTGTTCCTTCTCTTGCTGTGTCTCTCTCTGTCAAATAAATAAATAAAATCTTTAAAAAAAAAAAAAAAAAAAGCTGTTTTTTCCCTCCAGTTAAAATAAGGCTACTACTCAATAGAAGGCAGCAACTAATTAACCAGTCATAATTATTCAAAACTATTTTTGTTTTTTGAGATGAAGTCTAAATTTAGGTCCACCAAATTTCACAACTAAATAACTTTTTTTTCCTCAGTAAACAGAAACAAAGTATCTACTGGCGTTCCTTAGTGAAAGAATAGGTTACATAAGAAGTTAAGCATATGGTTTATTTCTTTCTTCTATTTAGAGCATAGGCACCTAAATAGTTTATATCCAATTAACTCAGTAAATTATATCTTTTATAAATTTGGGATATTTGCCTGAAGTTACTTTTTTAAAAATATTTTATTTATTTATTTGAGAGAGAGAGAGAAAGCAAGCAGGAGCAGAGGGGAGGGGCAGAGGGAGGGGGAGAAGCAGGCTCCCTGCTCAGAGCTCCATCCCAGGACCCTGGGATCATGCCCTGAGCCCAAGGCAGATGCTTAACCGACTGAGTCACCCAGGCACCCCTTGAAGTTACTTTTGTATATAAAGTTAACTTTTACATACTTTAAATATATATGTGTGTGTGTATGTTTATGCAGTACTTTATGGATGGTGCATAGTCTTTTTTTTAAAGACTTTATTTATTTGTCAGAGATAGAGAGCACAAGCAGGGGGGGCAGCAGGCAGAGGGAGAAGCAGGCTCTCTGTCGAGCAAGGAGCCTCATGCAGGACTTGATCCCAGGACTCTGGAATCATGACCTGAGCTAAAGGCAGATGCTTAACTGACTGAGCTACCCAGGCATCCTGTGCATAGTCTTTGTTAACCAGCTTCAAATTCAGAACCCTGGGAGAGCACATGGGAACGATCAGCCCCCCGAGTGTGTAGTCCATTGGACTCCACCTGGTCTGGGACCTCAAGCCATCCAGAGATCTTGGTTAGTTTTCAAACTCATGTCTTCTGTCCTTCAGATCAATCTACTTATATCAAGCAGTGGCCCTTGGAGAACTTCTTCTCAAAGTCAGAAAGCAAAGCTCAACAGTGAAGTAAAATTGATTTTTAAAAACTTCACCTGAATATTTGATTTCATGTGACCAAAGACTTGGTAGAGTAAATGTAAGCTTGTTTTTGTCCCATTTCAGAGGGGAAAAAATGTGCTATTTGGATAGGTCGATCTGTCCTCCCTGAATGTTCTCTGCCAGGCTCCATTCTCTCCTACGGAAAACAGTCCTGTTAAGTCACTAGGAAGAGATATTTTCAAAGTAATTAGGTAGGTTCTGTTAGGGATTTCTTTAATACTGCCTATCTTTACTCACAAAATATTGCTACTGTAGCTGGATAAGCTTAGAATACATTCACTATCTAAGGCAGGAATATCATTATCATAACATAAAGAGGCCAAAAGAACTAAGAATGAGGTTTTTAATATTTGGACTAATAATGTGTTATTTTATTTTATTAATTTAAGAAATGAAAGTATTATATCTTTGGAGACAGAAACTTGAATTACAAGCAATGAAAAAAAATACAGGAGCTCTAGAGTAGCCAAAAATCATAAATACATACTGAACTCTTCTATTTTTTTAATTTTTTATTGTTATGTTAATCACCATACATTACATCATTAGTTTTTGATGTAGTGTTCCAAGATTCATTGTTTGTGCATAACACCCAGTGCTCCATTCAATACATGCCCTCTTTAATACCCATCACCAGGCTAACCTATCCCCCCCCTCCCCTCTAGAACCCTCAGTTTGTTTTTCAGAGTCCATCATCTCTCATAGTTTGTCTCCCCCTCCGATTTCCCCCCTTCATTCTTCCCCTCCTGCTTTCTTCTTTTTTTTTTCTTAACATATATTGCATTGTTTCAGAGGTACAGATCTGTGATTCAACAGTCTTGCACAATTCACAGTGCTCACCATAGCACATACCCTCCCCAATGTCTATCACCCAGCCACCCCATCCCTCCCAGCCCCCACCACTCCAGCAACCCTCAGTTTGTTTCCTGAGATTAAGAATTCCTCATATCAGTGAGGTCATATGATACATGTCTTTCTCTGATTGACTTATTTCGCTCAGCATAATACCCTCCAGTTCCATCCACATCGTTGCAAATGGCAAGATTTCATTCCTTTTGATGGCTGCATAATATTCCATTGTATATATATACCACATCTTATTTATCCATTCATCTGTTGATGGACCTCTTGGCTCTTTCCACAGTTTGGCTATTGTGGACATTGCTGCTATAAACATCGGGGTGCACGTACCCCTTCAGATCCATACATTTGTATCTTTGGGCTAAATACCCAGTAATGCAATTGCTGGATCATATGGTAGCTCTATTTTCAACTTTTTGAGGAACCTCCATACTGTTTTCCAGAGTGGCTGCACCAGCTTGCATTCCCACCAACAGTGTAGGAGGGTTCCCCTTTCTCCACGTCCCCGCCAACATCTGTCATTTCCTGACTTGTTAATTTTAGCCATTCTGACTGGTGTCAGGTGGTATCTCATTGAGATTTTGATTTGGATTTCCCTGATGCTGAGCAATGTTGAGCACTTCTTCATGTGTCTGTTGGCCATTTGGATGTCTTCTTTGGAAAAATGTCTGTTCATGTCTTCTGCCCATTTCTTGATTGGATTCTTTGTTCTTTGGGTATAATCCTAAAATTTGTATGGAACCAGAAAAGACCCCGAATAGCCAGAGGAATGTTGAAAAAGAAAAGCAAAGCTGGCGGCATCACAATTCCAGACTTCCAGCTCTATTACAAAGCTGTCATCATCAAGACAGTATGGTACTGGCACAAAAACAGACACACAGATCAATGGAACAGAATAGAGAGCCCAGAAATGGACCCTCAACTCTATGGTCAACTAATCTTCGACAAAGCAGGAAAGAATGTCCAATGGAAAAAAGACAGTCTCTTCAACAAATGGTATTGGGAAAATTGGACAGCCACATGCAGAAGAATGAAACTGGACCATTTCCTTACAGCACACACAAAAATAGACTCAAAATGGTTGAAAGACCTCAATGTGAGATAGGAGTCCATCAAAATCCTAAAGGAGAACACAGGCAGCAACCTCTTCGACCTCAGCCGCAGCAACTTCTTCCTAGAAACATCGCCAAAGGCAAGGGAAGCAAGGGCAAAAATGAACTATTGGGACTTCATCAAGATAAAAAGCTTTTGCACAGCAAAGGAAACAGTTAACAAAACCAAAAGACAACCGACAGAATGGGAGAAGATATTTGCAAATGACATATCAGATAAAGGGCTAGTATCCAAATCTATAAAGAACTTATCAAAATGAACTCTTCTATTTTTAAGGAATAATATTAAGGATCATGTAACATAAAAATTCATAAGAGATAGTCCCAGTCCTTTAAGGAGCTTATAACTTTGGAGAGAAAATCTATAAACACTCATAAAGTTAATTAACAGTAAAAATATAAATAACAGTTCAAGACAGAGATAGATAAGAAATAAAAGGTAATACTTAAGCTTTCCTGCATGAATGATACAAACACAAAGGTGTAAAAGTTGTTTAGAAGAGAATGTGTTTATTAGTTGGAATATAGACTAAGCTACTGTAAGAGAGAGAAGGAGACACCTAAAAATTCAGAGGCTCAAACAACACAGACATTTAAAGGAAAGGTGGTCAGGGGAGATATATAACTTGGCTCCACTGGGTCATCTGGGAACCCCCAAAATCCCTTCCAATTAGTTGTTTCATTGCCTTTCCAGGTATCGTATTGGTTAAAGTGATGTTAGCATCTGGGGTAGATAAAACAAGCATCTCAATGGTTCAACACAGTCATTTCCCACTTTCAGAAAGTCTGGAGGGTAGCCAGAATGGCAGCAGGGGAAGGTGGGACTTCTGCTCCATGCAGACATTTAAAGACCTAGGTGGACTGAGGCTCTTCCATCTTCAGCAGTGTGGTCTTGGGCATAGACATCCAGCATTGATTGCTTATGAAAGTTAGGGGGCTCTGGGCGCCTGGGTGGCTCAGTTGGTTAAGCGACTGCCTTCAGCTCAGGTCATGATCCAGGAGTCCTGGGATCGAGTCCCGCATCGGGCTCCCTGCTCAGCAGGGGGTCTGCTTCTCCCTCTGACCCTCTTCCCTCTCGTGCTCTCTGTCTCTCATTCTCTCTCTCTCAAATAAATAAATAAAATCTTTAAAAAAAAAATATGAAAGTTAGGGGGCTCAAAAGGTTTTTTTTGTTTTGTTTTGTTTTTTTATTTTATTGTCATTTTGGGGGTTCTTTGACAATAAAAATCCCTCAAAACCTTGATAGGCTTCTAACCTATTTAGTCTCATCAGTGCCTGTGGTAGGCAGAATTCTAAGATAGTCCCCAAAATTCCAATCCCACCATGTACATACATGCCTTCTCTAATATGTAAATATATATAAATGCCACCTTGAGTTTGGGCAGAACTGTGAATATGATGGGCTACCACTTCCACGATTAGGTTACCAATCAAATGACTGAGTTAAACAAAAGGGAGATTATCTAGGCAGGTGAGCCTTTAAAAGGAACTGGGCCCTTCCTGAAGTCAGAGATGTGTGTGAGGGAGATCCTCTGTTGCTGGCTTTGAAGATAGAGGGGGCTACCTGGCCAGAACCTGATAGCATCCACTAGGAGCTGAAAGCAGCTCCCAGCTGACACTCAGTAAGGAAATGGTGACCTCAGTTCTACAACCTCAAGAAATAGAACTTTGCCAACAACCAGTAATTTTGGAAGTGGACTTTGAAACTCAGATGAGACCACAGCCCCAGTCAGTACCTTAATTTCAGCCATGTGAGACCCGAACAGAGGATTCAACTATGCTATGCCCAGCTTCTGACCTATGGACCTGAGACATAATGTTGTTGCAAGCTGCTAAATTTTTTGGTAATTTGTTATGCAGCAATAGAGAGCTAATATAATTCCAAAGTTGCTAGACATAATTCTCAAGCCCAATTCCCTTCTTTCTTTCTTTCTTACCCTCACACTTTTCTCCTTAACTTAATGTGTCTTCCTTGAGGCCACCAGACTTGGGAAAAAGGAACACATATGACATTTCCCACAGGCTAAGTATTAATGGGCTTTTGTTACTTAAAGGCTTTTAAAATTTTACTTCTTCCCTTTGGGGCTGTCCTAGTCAGTTCAAAGTAACAAAGTATTATGTCAACAACACAAATTTGTTTTGCACAGTTCTGGAAGTTGGAAATCCCAGATCATTGTTCCAGCATGGTCAGGTTCTGGTGAAAGCCTGCTTCCTGGTTTGCAGTGGCGGTCATCCATGGTCTCCTCACGTGGCGGAGAACAGAGACAGGAAGGAAGCTCTCTCCTGTCTCTTTATATATGGGTACTATTCCCATTCAGGAGGGCTCTACCCTCACAACCTAATTACCTCCCAGAGACCTCACTTCCAAATACTATCACCCTGGGGATTAGCTTTCAACACACAAACTGGGGGCGGGGGAAGGAGGGTGGGCACAAATACTCAGTTTGTAACAGGGGCCTGTAGGCAGTGGGTATTTTCCACGCCTCTAAATCCTAAATCTCTGGCCTCTAGTCAGTCCTTTGTCTTGCAAACCTGCTAATTCTTGCTCAAGTCCTTCTCTTTCTTGTATAACCTTGCTAAATGAAACCAGTTACAACCACACACACTACTGACATTCTGTTTTCCAACTACATTTGAAAATCTGAATAAAAAGGATAACTTTCCAAGAAAAAAATATATATATATTATCAAAAGTTGTTCCTAGGGATGCCTGGGTGGCTCAGTCGGTTAAACGTCTGCTGTCGGCTCAGGTCATGGTCCCAGGTTCCTGGGATCGAGTCCCACATCGGGCTCCCTGCTCAGCGGGGAGCCTCCTTCTCCCTCCCCCTCTGCCTCTCCCCTCCACTCATGCTTACTCTCTCTCTCTGACAAATAAATAAATAAAATCTTCAAAAAAAAAGTTCATAAAAAAGAAAACAACTTGTACAAACAAATAATAGTACAAAATGATAGTTTTGAAAAAATAGCCTTGAAAACATTGGCTCAGATAGGGGACTTTTTGTTCAATTTCAATAAAAACCATAGGAACAATTACTCTCATACTATTTACACACTTCTAGAGCAGAGAGGAAAAGAAAATCTCAATTTTAAATAAGCTATTATAATTTTTAATCCTAGCCTGACAAAAACAGAATACAGACAGACTATAGACCAATCTCACTTTTGACTAGGATGTACAATCCAAAAAAAACTGGCAAAATATATCTACATTTTAATATATATGTAAAAATCCTAAAATATTAGCAAAGAATCCCGCAATATAACAAAAGAATAAAACTCCATCATCCCAGGAGGGATATTCAAGTACTGTGAGCATTGTTTAATATTAGCATTGGTTAGCAAGATGAAAATACATACTATTATACAAACAGGCCAGAAAAGAAAAATCAGATCTTGATAGACTTTCAAAAAGGTTTCATGAAATTTAACATTTATTTCTGATTAAAGTTCTCAATAAGATTGGAATATAACATATTTCCTTAATATGGGGAAGGGTTAAAAATCTATTTCCAACCAACAATCAATGTCATGGTTAGTGTTAAGGCAGTGAGGAGAGAACCAGGAATATTTATTATCACTCTTATTATCTAATAAAGTCCTGGAAGTTCAAAGCAAAGACATTTTAGCCAAAAAGTTGTTAATATTGGGGCCCTGGGCGGCTCAGTCATTAAATGCCTGCCTTCGGCTCAGGTCATGATCCCGGGGTCCTGGGATCGAGCCCCGCATCGGGCTCCCTGCTCAGCCAGGAGCCTGCTTCTCAACCTTTCCCACTCCCCCTGCTTGTGTTCCCTCTGTCGCTATCTCTCTCTCTGTCAAATAAATAAATAAAATCTTTAAAAAAAAAAGTTGTTAATATGATTATAATTTGCAAATACACCTGAAAAATTCCAAATAATCAATTGAAAAAAGATATTAAATATAATTTATAAAAACATCATGGGTAAGGCAACAGATTAAAAAAATAAACAGACAATAATATTTTAAATATCAATACTAATCAGTCATGGGCGCCTGAGTAACTCAGTCAGTTAAGCGTCTGCCTTCGACTCAGGTCATGATCCCAGGGCCCTGGGATGGAGCCTCGAGTCCGGACCCTGCTCTGCGGGGAGCCTGCTTCTCCCTCTCCTCCCCACTCTTGCTCTCTGTCACTATCACTGTCTCTCTCTCTCAAATAAATAAATAAAGTCTTTAAAAAATAATAATAATCAGTCAAAATATAATAGATAAAGCCTTGCTCATAATAACAACACAAAAGTAAACACCTAAAATGTACTTAATAAATGCAGAAAATATATGGGGGAAAAACCCTACAATGATTTTTAAAAATCACTCAAGAATAGTTGAAGTGCTATTGACAAAAACAAGACATCTGGGACACCTTGATAATCAACCAGAAACATTTAGACGATCCCTATTTCATAATAAAAACGCAATATATTTTAGCCGAATTAAAAATTACCTACAAAAAATAAGATTGCAAGACTACAATGAAGGATTGGTGAGTATTTTTAATTTTGGTGTGAATATGGACTTGTAAACTTAACTTCAAAGGCAGATTCCTCCAATGAAAAAATTGGTAGACTTTTATCATAAAAACTTTAAAACCATCACCCATCATTTTCAATAAAGAGGAGGGAGTGATCAAAAGGCAAGGCCTCTCTTTCCCATGGCCAGGAGCGTATCAGCATCTTCGTGTGTGTGAATTCTAAAATTACTCTCGCTTTGTATAATTTTTATTTTTTAACTGTCATTCATTGAGTGTTTAATATGTGCCAGGCAATGACCACACAAGGTAGACATCATTATTCTCGTTTTACCGATGAAGAATGACATTTAGAGATGTGATTATCACCATTATTATTAATACCAAGGTAACATTATTTAGCAACTTGCCTATTCTGAATACAGTGCTAAGTACTTTATAAGAATTCTCCTTTAATTCTCATAATGATTCTACGAGGTAGGAACTATTACTATTCTAATATTCAGATAAGAAATCTCGGGTTCAAAGAGGTTAAAGAATCTGAGCAGCCTCCTAAGTGGCAGCCTGGAATCCAGCCCACATCTGCCTTCACACACCCCTCCCCCACAAGCCAGAGCTCAGAAGCATTAGCTATGCTATTTAAATTTGTGTTGAAATTCTCAAGTAATCTTAAAGGTAGACATGAGATTTTCATGTTTTTCACAAGCAGATATTTGTTTGAAGAGCTTGAGAAACAGTGACTTAAAATTCCATAAATTCAAAAAGTATCAATTAAAAATGTCAAAATGTAACATAAAAATTAGGAAAAATTATTTGTAACATTTAATAAGCATTTATTGAATGCCTATTAGGTGCTGGACACCATTTTAGGCACTGGATATTTAGAGATGGACTAGATAGGTCCCTAACCTTATGGAGTTTACCTTCTAAAAGTAACATTAATATTCTTATAAATTGTTAAAGAAAAAATGAGCAGCAATCCAATATAAAAAGGAATAAGGATGCAAATAGGCAAGAATGAAATGCATTCTCAGGAAAATATACTCAGATTCTTCTTAGTAATAAAGGAAATGAAACATAAACAATAAAATACTAGTTTTGATCTATCAGAAGAGCAAAGATTAACAAGAATGATAAATGTAGTGCTGTGGTCGGTGTGTGGAAGGACTGCTCTACCAGTCAGAGCATAAATGGGCTCAGAACTGCTGTAAAGCTGTGGGTCAAAAAGGTGGATGTAAACAGCCAACGATAAAGAATCAAATAGTATAATGGAACTTACATATAATGGAACATATTCCATGATTAAAATGATGATTCGATCACTACTTCCCAAAAGGAAAGATCGTTAAGAATTGAAGAATATCATATGGGAAGAAGAGGCTATAGAGAAAAATATATAAAATGAACTCATTTTTTCTGAATCAATGCATCTAGACCCTGTCACAATACTAGGAGATTTTTTTTTTAATTTTGCCTATTTAAGTTTTAATAATAATGTATAATTTCTATACTCTTTAGGCTGCATCTATACAAGTTGAATAAATCCAGTAAGTTGAGGAGAAGGTCAGAGACTCACTCAGCTGTTGGGATCTTAGAGACAAAATGCCTGTGGTTAGAATCTCACTGCCCCTGTTCTATTCTGTCTCTGCACATTGGCTAACTTCTATCAAACCTGTTATGTGCAGGGCGCCTGGGTGGCTCAGTCGTTAAGCGTCTGCCTTCGGCTCAGGTCATGATCCCAGGGTCCTGGGATCGAGTCCCACATCGGGCTCCCTGCTCGGCGGGAAGCCTGCTTCTCCCTCTCCCACTCCCCCTGCTTGTGTTCCTGCTCTCGCTATCTCTCTCTCTGTCAAATAAATAAATAAAATCTAAAAAAAAAAAAAACCTGTTATGTGCAGACAGATAAAATATACTAGAATTAGAGGGTATATTTCAAAGCATTTTCCTCTAGAAAATAACACAAACCACAATTAATTAGCATTTGTTAGTCTCTAAAAATAGAGTCTTACCATCCATGTCTCAAATAGGCATTAAAGATGCAGAAGCTATGAGTCATGCTTGGCAGGTTAAATATCTTATTTGCCCCTAGAACTTGGACCACGTCTTTATATTTCATCAGGTAAGCCAAATATGGTGCCAGGGGAACAGCTAATTCCCTCTGCTGTCCTAGGTCAGTGCTGATATTAAATGACCCTTTCAACACTACCAAAGTGCTAAGGAACTGACCGAGGCAACTACAACTTTGTTTATATTGGGAATGCTATAATTTGATAAGCTCAGGACTTGCCTAATTGGGGCTACTAGTCTAAATGTTCATTCAATGGGCAAATCAATTTAATGTGCCCCCACCACTAAATTAATTTTTTTTTAAATCGAAAGAGCTGCCGATGGTATTGGTATTACATAGATATGGTCTCAAATGTTTTACTAACAAAGGATCCTTTGAACCTAAGAAAGGGTATTTCTGTTAGAGAAATTATATGTCACCTATGCTTAATTTCTAGCTGGAGATTGTCACCTATAAGCCAGAGCATTGCATTTATGAAGGGTACAGAGACTTTAATTATAGGAATGTAGGGTTTCCCCATCAGGAAAGGATAGATTTTTTTTTTTCCATACTATCCAATTCTGCAAAAAGATGTCTAAAGCCGAGGGAATGTGTGTGCCCAAGCCTCACAAGCTTTGGCTAGCAAGCTAACTTCTCAAAAACACCCAAATTTAAATTTTTGGCAAGATTTAAATCAATATATCAATTATTATCTAAAGCTTTTACTTAGTGTTTCACAGTTCACAGGGAACTTGTGTAGTTCTCATTTGAGATAATCCACAAAACCACTCTTGCCGCTGAGGAAGGTTAAGTGCCCCGCCCTGAAACACTCAGGTAGGAAGCAGTGAGGTTCAATTCAAATCCAGGTCTTCTGAGTCTATATTTGGTCAGTCATCTTTCTATGCCCTACGTTTTCTTTGGGTTAGCTTTGACCTGATCACAGCTTTGAGTAAAATGCCCCATAAATCTTCCATGCCCATCACAACATTAGGCAGTAAGGCAAAGAGCATGAATGATAAATGGCTGACATTTACGCTGGCTCTCCCCAATCTGACACTGCACTCTCTCCTGCTATTTCTGGATGTGGCCTCAGAATTCTTCACAACACAACCCTCCATGTATCCACTATAAATTAATCAGATTTGGAAAGCCAGAGGAAACCTATTTTTGTCATCCCTGAAATAATATTCTGTCATGTTCAATCCTCTTAATTCTTAACAATTACAAATTCGTAAAAAATATTTATATGCATCAGGAATGAATAAATTCTCTATAATTTTAATCATAGATGATTAGCACTCAGCCTTTGAATTTCCCTCTCTCATTCCACCATAAGTTCATCTTCCCAAAGTCCTGTTTTTATTATAGCACCTCTTTGTTTAAAAACCCTCATTGCTTCTCCAGCGACTACTGACATCCAAACTCCTTGCTCTGCATCGGAGTCCCAACACCATCTGGCCCTGCCTCTCTTTCTAGTCTCACCTGCCCCTATTCCACAACGTGAACACCATTACCAGACGATTGGGACCACTCATTTTCTCATACACACTCTCCTTAACACCACCCTCTTTTCTTGATGAGCTCTATCAGAAATGCCTTCTTTCCTTCCTTATCTTACTCCAACTTCATTCACCAAAATCCTGGCCAGTTTTTCAAGTTGACCAATTGCTATCTAAGTTTTAATTTTGGTTCTTCCACTTACTGGCTGAATGAGGTTGGGCAGGTTACTTACCTTTCCTGTGCCTCTAATTCATCATCTATAAAATGGGAACAATAAGATTTCATGGGGTTATTATGAAGATTATTCTATGCAAAGATCTCAGAACAACAACTGGCACGTAGTTACAGGCTATGCGGTACTTGCTATTAGGATCATTGTTATTACTTAAGAAGTGATTGTTTTTCATTATACTCTAATGCCATCAGGTATTACCTTGTGATAAGACACCACACACCACCTTGATGCATCATTATTTGTATATAGGCCCTAAAGGCATTCTAAGTTCCTATAGGAAAGTAACCATGATGTTAAGACATTTTTATTTCCCAAAACCAATAATATAGGGCCTTAAAAATTTTAAGTAATCCATAGATATCTATTGAATCCCATGTTTTCACAAAAGAACACTATCCAAAGACATAATTTAATAAGTATCATATTCTCAAATTTTATTGCCTTTTCCCACCGTACATAAAATAAGAAGTAAATTATTTGCTAGAATCTCAGAGCAGGCAATGAACTTGAAAAGGATTGCAATTCACTCTCTGACTTCTGGTTTAGGGGAACCTAAGCTACTCAAAACAAATGACTACTTCTCCGTGTTTAATTGATCTCAAAGGACAAAAATACTTCAATCATCCCATTTGGCTTATTCCAGTGTTTATTTAGCTAACTGCTTTTCCTCAAGTCTAGCCAATTTCTCTTGACACAGTGAATATCTCCCCAAGATATTATCTTCTCTGTCTTTAATCCAAGTAAAGCAAGATTATTAGTTTCTTCTCAAAGGATCTATTTTTCTTGCCTTTAAATCAACTTGAATCCTCTTTCAAGATTCATTCTTATTCCTGCACTGAAAAAAAATATAGAAACCAGTGCCAAGAATCAAGGATGAATGACTTTCTGGATACATTAAAATAGTATCTTGTATTTTTCATAAAAACTACATTCTTGCCCTGTGCTCACTGTGATTAATAAGACCCTTGGAACTTGGCTGCATTTGTGGGGATTTTGTCCATCCCAGAGCTGTCTGACTTAGTTTTAGTCCCTAAGTGAACTGTTTTGCAATGGGGTCTATAAACCACTCTCAAATGTATCAAGGAAACTCTAGGAGGTGTTATTTGCCCCAGCTAATTTAGTGTCATGAACAGACGTGATGAAATCTCAATTTCTTCATCCAGGTCAGAGTTATCCAATAAAACTAGCCCTTGAGGGGCTCCTGAAGAGCAATTCCTAATGGGTGATCTTTCAGCTTGTTATTGTATGCACTAGCAGTGGTTTGGTCTAGATTTAATCTTTTTAGCTTGTAGACAAGACTATCAGAAGACAAGTAAGTGGTGGTGGTGAAGGGGAATCTAAATCCTTATTAAAATCAGTCAGGATATGCCGATTGTTTCTCCTTGGTCTGAATGCAGCTCACGTCTCATATGGCACGAACACAATATTTTATAACATGACTCACGGCACAGAGAACCTTGTCTCTCACATCTAATACTTTGTGTTCATTTACATCATTGGAATAGATCATTGGGTCGTTTTTAATATTTCAAGAGCTTTTTCTATTACTTTTAAGGTTGTACCAGCCTGGAAAACTATTTTAAGAATGCTCCTATACATTATAGCAAAGACTAAGAAGTTTACAAAATAGTGGATAAATTTGTGGTTGAAAGCCTAAAGTGATAAATGATAACCACAAAAATCCCACATGTGAGGAAATACTCTGTTCTTTTTGGAAAACGAAAAGGCACTAGGGAAGATCAGATCTAAAGTTTTCCCAAAGGCTTATGCCCTGAAAATTGGAAAAAGACCAAACTCTGGAAACTGTTAAGATTTTTTTTTTTTTAAGGGATTAGGTCTGAAAGCAGGCTGAGGGATAACTACGCTAAACTGAGAGATGGATTGTGCCCAATTGCTATCAGATGTCCCAAGTTAAACACCCAGTAATCTTTCCATTTACTTTTCATGATAGTGACAGGCAAATCAGAATCTATTTTGGATGCTCTTTCATGGCAGATACTGGAGAATCTGTCCTACCTTTGTACATTTGGTGTTTAGGACAGGTCATATTTTCTTTGAAAGCCATAGGGATTGAATATATACTAACCCAGGAAGTGGCATAAATGATCCAATAGAGATGTTACTTATTCCTAAATGGTATCTATAGCTTGGAAAATTTGCCAAAGGGATGAAAATAATAGCAACAGCAACAACAACAACAATAATAAAATAATGATCCTTCAATGCAGCTGCATTTTCACTTGAAATGAAAATAATGTGTTGTTTTGCTTATTACAAAAATTAGATATTCACTGTCTACTAAAAGTACTAAGAAAATGAAGAAAACTACAAAGAAAATAGAGTAAAAATCACTGACAGCCTTTCACTCAGATAACTACTTTTAATTTGTAGGCATCTTTCTATCTCTCTGCATACATAAGCACATGTAAAATTGTATTCCCAAGTTTATATACATAGGATCAAATCGTGCAATATATTTTCATTTCACAACATAGTATGCCTATTTTCATGTTATTAAATACATTTTTAAATGGTTGCATAGAATTCTATTGGCTGTATGTACATTTAGGTTAATGGATATTTAAGCCATCCTCAATTTTTTGCTATGCTAAGTAAGACTTCAACAAGCAAACTTCAGCATATGTATTGGCAGATTTGTGCAACTGTGTCTTCAAGAAAATTATTAGATGTGGAGTTTCTAGTGCAAGAGGGACTGTCTTTACATTTTGATATGTTATTACACTCCAGAAGAGTTTTGTTAGTTACTCTCAAAGCAATGCATGATCAAATTATCGACTTTTCTAACTCTAAGCTTACTGTTGCAAGCACCAGGTTCCATCAACTTTTTCATCTTTGCTAAGTTGATGGGTGAAAATGATATTTAATTACTGTCTATATTAATTTCTTGGCTTCATAGTGGGACTTAAGATATTAACTTCGATTTTTAATTCTTTATCAATTCTCAGTTTATTATGTTCTTGGTCGTCTATTTTTCTATTATTGATTTCGAAAAGCATATTTTTAAAATATATACTAGGGATTGTTAATTTTGCCTGCCTTGTTGAGTTCAAATACTTTTTTGAATTGTTACTTGCCTTTCAACTTCGTTGATCTAGGGTGAGGTATAGATGTATACTTTGTATATAGTATTTTTTAGTTGTATAAAATTTGTAATCAATATTGTCAAATTGCATGCAGTCAATTCTACACTTCTGATTTTCACATAATGACATGCTTAAAAAAATACTCAGCCCTAATAATTTTATGACTTTACTTTTTACATTTAAATTTTGTAATCCATCAGGGATCGATTTCCAAATGAGGAGAAACAGGAAATAAGATTTTTTAATTTAAATGGCTAAACAACCATCCCAATATTCTTTAGTTAAAAGAAATATTCTCTTGCACAGTTATTTAAATCCCTCTTCTCATCATATACAGAATTGGCATATATACATGGTCATCTTTTTGCAGTCTCCCTGCCACTTGACTGGTATGTTTCTTCCTATAGCAGCACCACCAGCTTTAATTTTAATTACTGCAGCTTTCTTTTTTTTTTTTTAAGATTTTATTTATTTATTTGACAGAGAGAGACAGTGAGAGAGGGAACACAAGCAGGGGGAGTGGGAGACGGAGAAGCAGGCTTCCCACAGAACAGGGAGCCCAATGCAGGGCTCGATCCCAGGACCCTGGGACCATGAGCCGAAGGCAGGCGCTTAACGACTGAGCCACCCAGGCGCCCTTTACTGCAGCTTTCTGATATGTTTTGATATCTGGTGAAGAAAGAACTCTTCATTACATTTAAAGAACGTTTCCAGTTATTCTTCTTATGTATTCTGCAGATGAACTATAGAAACATTTAATCAAGTTCCAAAAACTTTCCTGGACTTTTAATTGAATAAAAAGATGAATTTAAGTAAAATTAACGTTTGCCTTCTGTAGTGGTTTGTGATGTGTCAACTTGGATAGGCCAAACTACCTTTCCAGAAATTCATTTTCCTTTATGTTTCCTGTTAGAATGCATCCCGAGAGCTTCTTGGGTGAGACTTGGGGGGTGAAGGTGAAGCAGCAACTATTTGGCATCACTGTATCACTAATTTGCTGACTCACTTGGTTGACCTAAGGCAGCAGCTAGATCTGCAACTGTTCCACCTCCTGGGTCCTCCTTCAACTTCTCTGACTCCTGGACCATGACCAAGGTCCCCAGCTTCTGAAGGATACCACACCAACAAGATCTGAAATGGACAGGATGAGGGTGAGGAAAGCAATGCACCTAGAGCACCAAAGACTCTCAGGTTCGTGCAAGTACCACCCTATGATTGCGCAAACCTGAGCATGCGCACTTCCTTAAATTTGCACTCTAGGATCCCCTCTCACCTCATCCTTAGATCTAACACTACGTGATGCAACAAGAACTGTCCCAGGTTTTAGTTGGTCCCTGTGGGCTCCTGATTGTGTTTGTGGGTTCCAGATTGTTCTTGCTCTGTCCCACCTTATATTCATGCTCTGGCATCAGACATAGAGATAACAGCTAGTTGAACTAGTTCCTACAATTGCATAAAGTCAAATCCCTGTAACAAATCCTATACACACACACACACACACACACACACACACACACAGAATCTAGGAAAATATTTAAATTAATTATGGCAGACAAAGTTGAACAACCCTAAATATATAAAAACGCTCTTAAGAATCAACAATAGAGGGACGCCTGGGTGGCTCAGGCTTCAGCTCAGGTTATGGTCCTAGGGTCCTGGGATCGAGTCCCACATAGGGCTCCCTGCTTCGCGGAGAGCCTGCTTCTCCCTCTCCTGCTCCCCCTGCTTGTGTTCCCTCTCTCACTGTGTCTCTCTCTGTCAAATAAATAAAATCTTAAAAAAAAAAAAAAACAATAGAAAAATAGACCAAGGATATAATAAACCAACAATTCATGAAAGAATGAAAAATCCAAATTAATATTTTAAACTTCACTATTAATCAAAGAAATTCAATGTAAGTACAATTAAACATCATATTTCACCATCATATTGGCAATGATGCTATGTAGGCATCCCCCCAGCTCCATTCATTGCCCCTCCCTCAATAATCCCAAATTAATACCTCTCCCTATTCCATTTTGTCACAGTCCTCTACAGAGCTCCAGTCACTGAAGATTTTATCCCCTGGCTTACCATTTTCTCTGCCATTAATGCTCTCATCATCCTTGACGTCTCACAAATTAACTGTCCGACACCCTGGAATCTCAGTTCACAGAAATCTTCCCTCTCAAGGATTTTGCCCTTCACGTCATCCTAGCCACTCTTTCCCATGCTCACACCCTCTGCTGGGCTGTCCCTGGGCACTGTACCACATCAGAAATCTTGATGTCAATCACTTTATTGTCACTTAGCAACTGATCAATCCAATGTATAACGCTTACAGAAGCAAGGGTTTAGAAACTTAAGTAATGACCTCACAATAGCAGTATTTTTGCCTACTACTGGTTTTCATTTATAACAATCTGACATGCATCTTAGCTTCCAGATTATAGTCTCCAATGCCATTCTCTATCCAAAGGAACCAGGCAAGTGTGAAAGTAGCCGATTCCATGTCTTGGGTGAGGAATAAATCCAGATAGATGGATCCGCAATATATTGCTGTTTCCAGAAATCAAGAATACTTTCTTTTAAAAGTGCTTAAAATGCAAAGGAGCTACATAAAGTTGCTCTCAAAGACCGTTACCACAATTTAATACCAAAATATGTTTGGAGAAACTTAAATCTGTAAAAAGCCATTAATCTATAATGAAATTCACAAAGGGAATATGATATATTTTTTAAGCAGTAACAATAAAAAGAAAGGTAGCAAGATTAGAACACAGTCACTTTTAAAATTCAATTTTTAAGCATTTGGACTTTTGTATATATGGATGTTGTTTTCTCAATACGTCTATGCTTGTCTATGAAATGCATTATGAAATCTGAAATTGATGGTCATTTTGACTTAAAAGAATGGCAATTTCATGTGGTTCAGCCAATACATACGCTTTTATCTATCTGTGTAAGAAACAAAGGTGTAAACAGGTAACTGTAAATGCCGCAAATACTAGAAACTATACAAAGAATTGTGAAGACTGATTTCCTTTAGGGTTCACCTAAAATAATGGATTAGCCCCATGTCCAGAAAGGAGGGCTCACTGCACAAAATTACCTCCTCATCCTTTGGATGACCCTGATATAAATAGCAAAAGTACTCAACCAAGTGAACTGAGGAGACATATTTGACAAATCCTTGCTGAGAATGAAGAGAGAAGCATCATCAGACATCATCAGACATCACAGATCTGGTTTAGAGTGTCCCATGTAAGTAGTAACTGTAAAAGGCTTTGATCTGAGGTAACGACCAGGTCCTCATAGGAGAATGGCTCACCATAATGCCTTGGTCACCTTGCATCTCTTCATATAAATTAGAAGCAATGCTTGATTGCAGTTTGACGAATCTTGGCAGAATGTCCTGCAATTTTTTGCAGAGCAAGGGGAACATAAATGTGATGAGGAGCCACCAGGAAACAGTGCCTTTTCCCTATCATGTGGGAGATTGCCACTAGGCTGTTTCTCTTCCATCTCCCTAGCTCCAGTTGAGCACAGGACTTTGATCTTGACCCTCCCTTTTAGGGTAGAGCTGCAGGCTTCTGTGTAGGACTATAAAACTGTTTGGCTGCATTTTAGAGTTGGCTCCCCTACAACAGAGCAGCCCACCACTCCTATTGTCTGTCATCTGGACTCTGATGTGGTGCCATCTTGTGGTACTAGGGAAACAGGAAGCTGACACTGCTGTTTGCTTTTACTGTTGGAATCCATGTGGATTCATGTTGCTGTTGTTATTTTTTACCAGATTCAAGCTATGGAGGTGTATGGCAAGCCAAGCTAACAGGTGCAGTAGTAAACTTGTGGTCTGTTAGCCACAGTGCTGCTGCTTTGGGAATGCTCAACTGCTTGATAGTCCTCTGGCCCAACCAAGAACCAATTGTTCCGTAGCTCAGACACAAACATCTCAGCTGGCCTGAAACATTATCCTCTCTGTTTTGAATCTGACACGACTAAGGACACCTTGAGAGGTAGAGAAATAAGTACAAAGAAAGAAAAGAAGCAGACCCATAATTTTGCTACTTTGAAACACCATAAATGAAACAACAAATGTTTATCATTATAATAATTTGTGTATATGTTTAAGGTGGAAGAAGCACTTAAGAAACTGATATGTTAAATCATGTTATTTTTTATAATATTTAGGAGATTTGTGTTAGTTTGAAATTAACATCTAAATGTTTAAAAGGAATTTATTTATAACTAATACATTTTGCTTTATTAATAATTTATTAGTTGTACCAGTAGGGTTTAAATTTTTTAAATTTAACAGATTTATAAATTATTAAATTGAAAATTAAAATAATCAAAATTAGTAACAAGTGTTCTTTTCCTCATACAAAGAAGCCCAGACATTATAGATTCCAGCTACATCACTCTCGCTTCTGCATCCAGCCTCCCTACTCTAGGACACAATGCAATTCTGTGATGCTGACGGCATTTGGAGTCCATTGACCTCAGTAATTTACACTGCCCATCACCCCCTTGCTGTTCTCACATCTCTCCTTCCTGGTGCTGAGGATGTAGTCCATCACCGGAATTACTCCTTTGCAAACATGTTCCATTTTCATGTTCTCTTTCTGTAGAAACTAGCAATTAAATCCAAGATTTGCCCAATTATTCCCTTGCTCCATGTCTTACTATGACTGGCTGACTGGCCATATTTTAAATGTATGACTAAAACTCTAAAGTGGGCCTTCAGCATTGCTTAGCAATTCTAGAAAGTTCACTCTCAATCCAAGATGACAACTTTATACTTCCTCTCTACTTCAGATTTCCAGGTTTATTCCCATTTCAGCTGATGACCTTGCTTTTCCATTCACTGGGAAATCAGAAGAAAACTATCTCATTTCCCACCAGCAAGCCTACTAACCTACCCATTTATGTTGCCATAAACTCTGCCTTCTTCCTATTGTTAGGGATGGCCACTACCTCCACTTATGAATTTAATTGTACATTCTCTTGCCTGTTCAAAGACTTTGTTCCTACAATTACCTGCTTTTTCCTCCTCCAATTACCTGACGTTCTTTCCAGCAGTATAAAAATGCACTCATTTTCATAGTAAACAAAACAAAACAAAACAATAAATCCTTATTGACTCCAAATCTTTCTCCAAGCTCCATTTTTCAGCAAAACTCTTTACAAGAGTTTTCTATACTATCTTCCCTTCTTAACACTCATTCTCTCCATTTATTTAGTCCAAATCATGTCACTAGAATGGTTCGTGTCAAGGCTGCCAAGGACTATCTTGCTGAATTTAATAGTTAATTTTTGCCCTTCATATTCCTCCAGGCTCTTGGCTTACCTCCTTCTTGGCTTTTATTGCTTAGCTCTAAGGATGCCATATTCTTTCTGTGTTCCTATTGACTATCACTCCTTCTCAGTTGTCTTTGCAAGCCGCTTGGCTTAGTACTAGATTCCCTTCTCTTCTCCATGTCTTGCTCCCTAAATATCTCATCTAGTTCCATATTTTTAAATATCACATAAATTCTGATGAGTCTCAAATTTCTATTTCCATCCTGACCTCTTCCTTGAGTTCCAGACTCCTGTACACTGCCTACTCACTTCACTTGGATGCTTCATAGGTATATTTGTCAGGATTTTCCAGAGAAACAATAGTCAATAGGATGTGTATATACAGAGAAAGACATTTATCTTAAGGAATTGGCCCATGCATTTATGATGTCTGGCAAATCCAAAATCTGCAGGGTTGGATGACAGGCTGGAGACCCAGGAAGAAGCCAACATTGCAGTTTTAGCTCAAAGGCCATCTGCTGCCGAATTCCCACTTGCTTGGAAGAAGTCAGTCTTTTGTTATATACAGGCCTTCAAATGATTGGCTGAGGCCCACCCACATTGTAAAGGGCAATGCACTTTACTCAAAGGCCACTAATTTAAATGTTAAGCTCATCCAAAAACACTGTCACAGAAACATCCAGAATAATGTTTGACTGCATATCTGGGTACTGTGGCCCAGCCAAGTTGACACATACAATTAACCATCACAAAAGTCTTCTTCAATTAAAAATGTCCTCAAATGCACTTCTCCCTTAGGCTTCCCCATGTCAGTGAATTGTACCTCCATTCGCCTAGTTGGTCAGACCAAAACTTAATATTCATCCTTTATTTCTCTTTTCTCCTTTATTTCATAACCAATCCTTTAACTCATCTTGTAGACTCTATGTTCAATTTGTCCTAACTCTGGCCCTTCTTACCACTAGAACCTCTACCCTGGTGCAAGCCACTATCATCTCTTGCCTGGGGGGGGGCAGTAATTACCTCTTAAATTGTCTCCCTACCTCATTCTTGCTTCTATTTTCTCCACAGAAAAAAACAGAGTGATCTTTAAAAAAAAAAAAAATACATCAGATCATGTGCCTCTCCTGCTCAAAGCCCTGTAAGAACTCCTCATTATACTTGGAATAAAGTCCAGAGTCCTAACTTGGCTCAAGGCCTTGCACTCTCATTCTTATAGATCTCTCTCCTTCATCTTCTACCACTAACCTCCTCAATCTCTCTTCTCCAGCCATGCTGTCTTCTTACTGTTTCTTAAATACTTCAAGCTTCTCTTACCCTTGTCGTCTCCTCTGCCTGGAATGCTCTTCCGCTACACCTCTACATGGCTGTCTCTGTTTCTGAGAGGATCACTTTTCTGTGTTAAGAATAGACTGAAGGGGCAAGGTATAAAACAGAGCAACCAGTGAGGAAGTTTCTGCAGGAATCCAGTGGAGAGATGATGGGCGCTTCTACTAAGGCAGAGATAATGAAGGCAGTGAGAAGTAGCTAGTTGGATCCTCAGTATATGCGGAAGCTATGACCTGCAAGATTTCCTATCAGACTGGATATGGAGTGTGGCAGAATACGAAAGATTCAAGGATGACTCTATAGCTTTCAGACACACCTGGCTGAGGTGTGATCAACCAAGACAGAGAAGACTGTGGAGGTGCCAGAGTTCATTCTGGGACAGTTAAGTTCTAAACTCTTATTATAAGACATCCAAATGGAAATATTGAATAAGAATTTGGATATAAGACTAGGATTCAGAGGAGAGGTCTGGCCCAGAAATAAAAATGATCAGTTTATATATGGTGATCAAAGCCTTGAAACTAGATGTGACCACACAGGAAGAATGCAGATAGAAAAGAGAAAAGTTACAAGGCCTATGATTTGAGCTACTTCAACATCAAGAGGTCAGGGAGATGAGAACAAACAAGTGAAAGAGGCTAAGAAGAAGCAGCAAGAAAGAGATTAAAAAATCAGGTGTCCTAGAAGAAAATTGAAGAAAGCATTATAAGGAAAAGCAGTGACCAAATGGATCAAATGCTGGTAGAAGGCTTTAAAAAAAGATAAATAGTAAGATTTGACAATTAGACTCAGCCATATGTTGATCACTGGACCTCATCAAGTACAGGCTTGGTGGGGTAGAGAGGGCAAAATCCTTCAGGTGTTCAAGAAATTACAGAAAAGGAATTGGAAACAGTAAGTATAAGCAACTATTTGAGGGAATTTTGTTATAAAAGAAAGAAGAGATATGAGCTGGTAGCTGGAAGGACAAAGAAAGAGCTATATTTTTAAAAAGATAACAAAAATATGTTATGTCCAACAGAGAGTAGGAAATTGGTTGTTGCAGGAGAAAAAAAGGAGAGAACTGCCAGAAGTGGTGAGCAAGGATGGGATTCAGGGCTCGAATAGAAGAACAGTCCTTGGGTCCCTATGGCAGATGGCAGCACATGCACAGTACCAGCAGGGAGAGACAAGTGTGTTGGCACAGACCGCACTTCATCTGTGTAAGCTCTAGGTAATTCCCTGTATAATGTCCCCTGAACTTAGTCAAAGGTGTCATTCATGACTCCCTCAAACGCTCACATCTGATGTATTGGTCAAGAATCTTAAGATAAAGACAAGAAATAGACCCTGGGGAGCACGATACAGTGTTTAGGGTTTCTGGTATATCTGGGAAAGGGGGCTTTAGGCTTCAGCTTCAGCAAGATTTGAAATATGGAATTTTTTACCCATGGGAGCTCACTGAAGTTCAAAGTGGCTTTTCTGCAGGTAAGTGGTCAGTTTCAATGTTTGGATTAAAAATTTTTACTATGAATTTATATTTAAATTTGGGATAGGGTTTATTAATTAAACTTATCCCAGCACCTTCGGTAAGCAGAATCTGCATTGTGGCTGTTGGCCCTACTAGGATACCCAAAGTTCTGTCTGTGAAGTGGCCTCTCTAAAAAGGAGCTGGATACCCTGAGCAGTTACCGATCTTCTCCAGGTAAATGGATCTTGGTTACCCATGGGCTTTATGGCTAAGCCCAAAATGTTAAGAGGAATGAATTTGGGAAACACTGTTGGTGGAGGGCACATTTATATTCTCCTTCCTTGACATTTCCTACTATGTAGAGGGACATAATACTCCTGCTCTTCTCTATTTCCACACCCACTCCTCCCATAAAGGGATGGAATGCTTTATCTGATGGGTGAGTTTGAAGGGAAAAATCAGGTATGCAAAGTCCAGTTCCTTTCCCTTCCATTTCTCAAGTAAGCCAACTTGCCTGCAGAGCCTATGTAATCTAGATAATGAGGACATGTGGTAAATATTACAGATAAAATTCCTGCCCTCTGGTTTTTGTTTTTTGTTTTTTGTGGGTTTTTTTTGAGATTTATTTATTTATTTGAGAGAGAGAGAGAGTGGAGGGAGGGACAAAGGGAGAAAATCTTCAAGCAGACTCCCTGCTGAGCGCAGTGCCAGAAGGAAGCGGGGCTCCATCCCATGACCTTGAGATCATGACCTGAGGTGAAACCAAGAGCCAGACGCCCAACTAACTGAGCCACACAGGTGCCCCAACACCCTCTGCTAGTTTAGTTCTGCCTGTGATTAGGGGCACAAATCTGCTAAATTCTGGAATTCACATTTGGAAAGCCCAGTATCCCACAGATATAGGCAACCTGCTCAAATGCCAGCTTTATCAGTAATAAAGGTGATATTTAATCTCTCATATGCTCTACTCCTGTCCTTTAAATAGTTCCAAATTCAGGTAGAGAAGTGGGGTACCATTTTCTGGACCCTTTTAAATTCCCAGGAATTTCGCTCATAAAGGCTCAGTACAAAGGCTATGGCTACTCTGATTTAGAAAGATTTCAGTTTAAATACATTTGAAAGTATGAGTTCAGTGTATTTTCATTACTTTTACATTTATCCTGAAATATTTGCATATGTAAAAATCTATCTGAGTATTACTGCCAAGTGCTTAAAATTCATTCACAAAAAAAAATGGACTACAGGCAGAGTAAAATTAACATAGGTTGTAGAAAAACACAAAATGCCTTTGGCTTACCATTTTATTACTAGTACTAAGTGTGAATATATTTCCTTCTGCATATTTTAAATTATTTTGAACACCACCAATCTCTAAGATCTATTTACATGGATGATTATACATTAAAATTAACCTGCAGTATAAACCAGATTGAAATTTTTAATCTGCTAGGCAAAGAATGAAGTTGTTTGGCATCTCACACAAGTCAACAAAAAATAGAAAAGCAGCTGTTTAATGAGGTTTTGCTAATTTTTTAAATAATGAGATGCCAAACTGGTACCCACACACCAAAGAAGCTCTGCTCTAATTAAGGTGATATCAGATACCAGTGTCAATGGGATTTCATAAGTAGAGCCTCTTCATATGGGCCCTTCCAGTCCGTCACAACTTAGTGGCTTTAGTAATGAAAAATCATGCTTGAGCAAAATGTTATTTACAAAAGCAAATGTGCTTCCAAAAGTAAGTTCTTTAAAATAAATCTTAACTTTTCTGAAAGAAGTTATATTAGCCATTTGACTTATCTTTATTAGGTTCTGATACCTAAAAATATAAAATGTAAGCTCCACTTGGCATAACTTGTATTCACTTTCAGTACCTTTTTCTTTGTTCATCACCCACACAAAAATTTCTTATAGAATATGATATCATATTCAGAAATTTCCATTACATATTTCACATTCATAATGAGTCATTATGTATTTAGGTATTTCTGTCAGCTCTCACATCAAAAAGACAGTGGAACAATATGAAAAAAATAAGTACAGTGTCTTTCCTGACTACTCGAGGCAATCACTAAAGTCACTATTTTTGGCATTAAATTTAGAAACTCCATAGTTTAATAATATCTGTCATTTGGGGATATGAACTCATCATTTGGACAGCCTAAAACATTAAACTAATTAACCAACCAATCAAAAACATTTATTCTTTGTAATAAAGAAGATCTCTGGCTGAATTCAAACCAATAACAATATTCTAATCTTTGAATTAAATATGAAGTCACACCCAGCAGAAATAATAGTTACTACGTATTGTGCTAGGCCCATACCTTATCTCATGTAACTTAATCTCTACAATAATACTTAGATAGCAATATTCTATTTTAACAAATGTGAAAACCAAGTCTCAAAGAGGTTAATTAACTTTAACTAAGATCACACAGTGTGTAGGTGGTAGAGCTGAGATTTAAACTTAGGGATGTCTGCCTGCAATACTGTCTTTTGTCTTCATACAAGAAAGTATTTCAGGTGAGGATCCATTTGAGCCAAAGTCATCATTTGTGAACTGGTTGGTCTGGTATGCGGTTCAGTTCATGGCAATGGTTTAGAGCTAGGCCAGCCATTCGGTTTCAGGGTGAATTCTAAAATCTTTTTCTTTATTAATATCATGAGCTAAGTGGTTGAACAAATTTATCAAAGATATCCCTAATGACAGGATGAATGTGATATGGAACCATAATCTCTAGTCAACTCAGGTTTGTACAAATCTGCTAAACATCTGAAGCATTTATGACCATTTATTATTGAGTTAAGCTGTCCATAACAGCTGTACAGTTTTCTGATCGTATACAGATATTGTTTAAGATTGATACTTGTGTGTACAGAGGAAAACTAAGGGCAACAAGATAATTAATACCTCCCAACCAAAGGTCCAGAATTCTCATAGGATCTCTTGAAGTTAAAAAATATTATGACATCTTTTGCCAATATATAACTCAATTTTTGTATAGGTCTATTTCCCAATCCAGCCTTAGCTACAGTTTGAAGCTCCAAATAATTATTGAATAAGAATCACAAATAAATGAAATGTGTTTGTAATAGAAATATATTATTAAAAGTAAAATGATAATGATGATGGTAATAGGCCTGAATATTATGGGACAAGTAAATCTTTAGAAATGGCTAAAAATTGAAATTAACAACTGATGGGAAATCTCAAGAAGATACAAGAGTTTGAGGCAATGAACAGTACTATTTGTCATGTAATGCGAGCACCACTACTCTTTCATTTGATTCTCCACCTATCCTTAAGAGTTGAGTGGTAGTGGATTTGGGTTACAAATCCCTGAGTTCTAAAGATCCTAAGCATGCTAAACTCTCATCACAGACACATATAATCCATCTCCATTAGGGAGAGTAATGCATGCCGATAGCAGCAGTAAATGTCAACAATCTGCACTCGAGAACTCAGTCAGGAGATTTCAGTGAAGCCAATTTCTCAGAATCGTTCAGTCCTAAATATGGTCATATCCTTTGGTCCAGCAGTTCCACTTCTAGAAAATTATCCCACAATACTACCCACCCATATATACTACACATTCAGTGTAATAGTTAAAAGCTAAAAGGACGGAAAGCTAAGCCTCTATCCATAAAAGAATGATCAAATAAATTATTATGGAGCCATCAAGAAGAATAATGTAGAATTTTTTGTACTGATATGAAAAGCTCTTCAAGATACATTTTGGTAAAAATAAGCAAGGTAAAGGATAATAGCTATAGTATGATATCATTTCTTTAAAAATACATGTGTTAGTATATGTGCATGTAAATGCATAGGAGGAACCAGGAAAACTATACCAAATATTTGGCTTTAGTTACCTCTTGGGAAGGGAGAGAAACCGGGCAGAAACGTAAGCATTCTCATTTTTCTAAATATTCTATCTTGTTTGGATATTTTATAATAAGAATCAATTCCTGTAGTACTTGTGTAATAAAAAGGTAAACAATTCAGTTATGATACTAAAAAAATTGCTTTTAATATGCCAGAATCATTAAAGGATATATATTTTTGTATGATGTGTGTATATGTATATAGGTATATGAAATAGTTTTTAACTAATTTGATTCTCTGACCCAAGATATATTTATAGCAATAAATTGTACTCCAAATCTGAGTAATTTGAAAACTTTTTGTTGGAATTATGTGGGGCTTTAAAAAGTGTATTTAATGGGACGCCTGGGTGGCTCAGTCGGCTAAGCATCTGCCTTCAGCTCAGGTCATGATCCCAGGGTCCTGGGATCCAGTCCCGCATTGGGCTCCCCGCTCAGCGGGAAGCCTGCTTCTCCCTCTGCCTCTGTCGCTCTCCCTGCTTGTGCTTTCTGTCTCTTTCTCTCTGACAAATAAATAAAATCTTTAAAAATGAAAAAAAAGAAACTAAAATTTTTTTTTAAAAAAGTGTATTTAATTCATGTAACAAACCAAGCTAATCCAGACAGTGATAACAAAGTGCAAACACATTGCTAAATTTAGAATTCCAGACCTAAAATATTCTTGGGAACATTTGTTTCCTCATGATTCAATCTTGATTTTATTTATTTTTTTAAGGATTTTATTTATTTGAGAGAGAGCGCGCACACACGTGTGCACAAGCGTGAGGGGGGAGGGGCAGAGTGAGAGGGAGAAGCAGACTTCCTGCCGAGCAGGGAGCCCAAGGCGGGGCTCCATTCCAGGACCCTGAGATCACGACCTGAGCCAAAGGCAGGAGCTTAACTGACTGAGCCACCTAGGCACCACTCAATCTTGATTGTAAATTATAGCATTTATAGTTTTCCCACTTCAAAGTTGTTGAATAGAGGCCAAAGTTATATGGAATGATCAAAACGGTTAAGTTGGAAGGAAGCCTCAGGTCTTGATTTGTATTTAAAAATTATGTACAAAGAAAAAAAAATTATGTACAAAGCCCACTCTATCAGTGTGCACCGTATTACACTCCATCATTCGTGCATGGCATTGTGTAGTATGATGCTTGAACTTATCATTAAGGAGCAGATAAGAATTTTCTCTTTTATTAATCTTATGTTAAAATGCCTAATTCAAATAAGAAACACTCTATGTCTACATGTCACACAGTTTCTTTTTTTTTTTTTTTTAAGATTTTATTTATTTATTTGACAGAGACAGAGATAGCGAGAGCAGGAACACAAGCAGCGGGAGTGGGAAAGGGAGAGCAGGCCTCCTGCGGAGCAGGGAGCCCGATGTGGGACTCGATCCCAGCACCCTGGGATCATGACCCGAGCCGAAGGCAGCCGCTTAACGACTAAGCCACCCAGGCGCCCCTGTCACATAGTTTCTTAATGAAGGCACAGTAATGGAAGAACTGCTGGATCTAAACGTATTAAGAAATTAATTAAACTTCAAATATCGTGATCATGGACATCAATGACTATTAAATGGCACTAAAAATGCAATCAAAGACTCATAATTCAGGAAGTTTATCACAAAACTCTTAAAGTACTCAGAACTTCTTGCTTTTTTAAACTTCTAAGTGTCTTCATGACTCATTCACTGATTTTTTTATTTACAATCAAAATCTTCCCTACATTAATCCTATTCCTTTTATTTGATCAATTGTAAATATGTAGAAAAACTCCATTTCCTTGTCATAAAATCTCCTCAAATATTTCACTTAGGCATGAATGAAAATACATTTTTTCTCAGGACACCTGAGTTCCACTGAGTGCAGCTGGTGCAATCTCACCATGATCTAGAGTTATGTAATATTCCATAATATATATATAGAGAGAGAGAGTAGATAGATTTTAACGTATATATACCAACTACATACCAAATTTTTTTTTAACTTCTTGATGATCCTTTAGAAAGTCTACAATTTGGGGTATTTTAAATACTACTGTGATTAACAGTCATGTGTATACATGGACTTTGATTATGTCATTGAGAGAAAAATAAACCATAAGGTCTAATTTTGGTAATTTTTCTTTGGTGTTATTATTAGGGCCAAATCTGTAGCTCCATTTCATAACCTTACTTGCTTAGTTTGAACTTTAGGACAGCTATTTAGAAAATGGATCAGATGTCAAGCAAAAGAAGCTTTCAATGTGTTTGCATGTTAAGTATGGAAATAAACGCCCACGTGGGAGATGTTGGAGAATGAACATTTGTGACTATAGACTAAGGACTGTGTTTGAGAATCACCAATCATATATATCAAAGTATTCAGCCTCAATTAATGACTGGAGGTAACAGAAGAACTGATTAGTGATGTTTTGCTCATGTCTTGGGTAGAGGGAAACGGAGACAGATTTTGTTGCTTCTTTCCTAATGCTCCCAAATTTATTTCTTACAATTTTTACAATTATGTGTTTCTCAAAAAAAAAAAAAAAGCACATTAATGTAATGTTTTAGGTTCATACTCTGAGATACTCAGTTTTTTAAAGAGTGGGATTAATGCTCTTTTTAAAATGAAAGAGCATGAACAAATTTGCTTATGTATATAGATGTCTATAAAAGTGCCTTTTAAGAATCCTAGCACAGTAGAACTGGAAAAAAAAAAAAGCTGTACAGGTTGCTTAGTCCACTGATAAGAGAAAATGAAGCCCCAAAAAGGCTAAATGACTTGCCCAAGGTCACACAGCCAGGAAGCAGCAGAAATAACACCAGAATCCAGGCCCGGATACCCCCATTTACTCCTGTAAATGGTCTTTTTCATCAGACCATTTACAGGAGAAGTAGATTCAATAAAAAATAAATCAATGAAGCTTTGTTCGTTTCTTTGCACGTATAGAGTCAGATATGAAGGGAAAGTTGGTAAATCTTTGGCATGTGTGATTAATGATGACTGACTCAAACACTGCTGTGGGGCCCGAATTACTCTGATCTGGAGCTGATGGCTGAGGCTGTCCTACCTGCCCTGCACTCTGCGTGGGCACCCCAACCCGGGCGGGAACACAGCTGGAAATGGCAATACTTCATAACCATGGGCTGGGATCAAGCAGAATAACAGCTGTCCAAACAGTAATTAACTATTTAACAAGCAGGCTGTATGGACAATGACTTGACAAGAAATGAAGCTTGAGCCATTTGTGACCTTTCTCATTGTTGAGGGCGGCTCTGCTCTTGCAAGATGTTCTGTCCACAACACAAGATCTGGTCATACCAATATGAATCCCCCATAACTTTACTTTAAAACAGTGAAAAATAGATTATATAACTATGCCAATAATACCGTAGGCCACCATGATATCTTCAGGATCCCTTATTTAATTCCTGGGTCTTCCTCTTCAACCTGAGGTAGCCGATTGTCGCATTACTACAGTGTCCACTCTCATGCACAAATGACAATTGAAGACAGGGCCCTGGGTTCCCAGAGCAGTGTTTCTTAACTCCCATCACATTCCATCCTCTACTATCTAACGCATCTACTTTAAGTCCTGGGAATGATAGAGGAGAAAGAAAGGGAGGAACAAAGTACATAAAATCCTCATTCTGGAAAAGGACAGTAAAATTTCTACTTAGCTGGAGAAATTTTAGTCATCCTTCAACGTGGAATTCAAATGTCACCTCCTTAGTGCCAATTCCTTGACTCCCCAGGGGTTATCAATCACCTTTAAAACCATGATTGTGATAGTATGTGTATGCCCACTAGGATCCTATTGCATTTTTATAATAACCATATGACTCTACATCTCCCATAATTGTGAATTTCTTGAGGAGATAAAATTTTATTCATCATTGTTTGCCAAAAGCCTATCACACAGTAGGCAATCAGCTAACATATGTTAAGTTTCTACAATGACCTTTGTGTCATCTGATTTGGCCAGAAAGTACAGTTAACTATTCTGATGAAAAGAAAAATGTATAGACTCTATATAAATGGCCACTTTTAAGAGTATACAACAAAACACACTTATCACCTGAGTTGCACGAACGTGATCTCATTGTCCTTTGATAATTCACACAGCATTTAATGTGCTCAGGGTCGTCATTAAAAATGTCAGTTGCTGCTGTGTAGAATATGTGCAGACATGCCAGTTCATCCAAATCTCTGGTTGATAAAGGATCAGATAAACCACCTGTCTATTTGTTCTGCCCTCTACAAGGCAGCATTTAAGTATCCACTTTGACATCTGTTAGGGTTACTCATGAGCTGTTTATCTGTGTGCTACTCCAATCCTTGTTTCTAAGCATCAAGACTGGATGCCTGAAGATTCTTACTTCTCTTTCTCACTCTCGATGTTCACCCTCCAGTACACATATGCACATGCACATACACACACACACATCTCATCATATTTTAATATCCATATTTAGTTGTGTAGTCACTCATCACATAGAAATGAAAGTGAAATGAGCCAAGCAAGCGTCCCCCCATAGTACTCAGCTTATGTAGTTTTAAAAAATCTAATGTTTTATTCAAGCCCTGTCTCTCTGGTAATTCTCCTCAGAAGATGTTAATGTATATCCAATTACTAAGGCCAACTACACAGACAGTAGACCAATAATCTAATTTGGGGCTCAATAAAGTATAGCAAAGTACAGGATTCAAACTTTCAGATTTTTCTCATTCTTTTTTTTTTAAGACTTTAGAAAGAGAGAGAGAGCACAAGAGGGGGAGGGTCAGAGGGAGAAGCAGACTCCCTGCTGAGCGGAGAGCCCAATGCAGGGGCTCGATGTGGGATTTGATGTGGGGTGCTCAGTGTGGGGCTCGATCCCGGGACTCTGGGATCATGACCTGAGCTGAAGGCAGACGCTTAACTGACTGAGCCACCCAGGTGCCCCTGATTTTTCTCATTCTTGATTTGACTTCCAAGGAAAGGAGAAAAGTTTGTAATTATAATGCAAAATTGTAATAAAAAATTGGGACATATAAGCCTTCTGACTTCAAAAACAGAGCCCTACTCTGCCAGATATTTAGTAACTACTGAGGATAACATTTTCTATAATTACACAAACAGCTCTGACTATTCAGAAAAAAGATGATCCACCCTTAGCATGCCACAATTACAGAATACTTGGGCCCCAAAGCACCAAGAATCAACCTTATGAATTTATAAGTTGGTGATAAACATTTGATATTAATTATTGATTTAGTAACAGTCCACAAATATGAATTTCTTTACAGGGGACATATAAATTAGAATTGCCACATTTGGCAAATAAGAACACAGACACCTAGTTAAGTTTGAGATAAACAACAAATAATTTCTAGTATAAGCATGTCCCACGCTATATTTCATCTGGAAATCCCAATATAAATCTACTAAAGAGGCAATTTATAAGTTTTGTGGCAGAGAAGGAAAAAAAAATTCCTCACATCTGGCTTTACTCAAATCTAACACTCATTCCTAAAAATAGGAATGGAGATAGAATGGAAGTAAATCTATTTAGAAGTTTGTACTTTTTAAGGTCTAGAGAGGTTCAACCATTTAGTAATATGTTTACTTTCCCTAGTCACAGCATGACAAACCTAAATATGGCTCATAAAGAGCTACTGTGTGGTCATTTTATACCCAGAAGTTCTCCAAAGACTGAATCTCCCAAATTCAGCCCCACAATCCCCTCATGCAAATGTGTTGAGTTGTTTATTGCCTGTTCCAAGCATCAGGGCTCACTGGATACGGGTGGTAAATGAATTAAGAAGTATATGACGGGGCATGTGGGTGCCTCAGTCAGTTAAGTGCCAGACTCTTGATTTTAGCTCAGGTCATGATCTTGGGTTGTGAGATTGAACCCCAAGTCAGGTTCCACACTAGTCGTGGAGCCTGCTTGGGATTCTCTTTCTTCCTCTTCTCCGCCTCTGCTCACGCTCTCTCTTAATTAATTAATTAAGTAAAAAATAAAAAGAAGTATGTGAATTACTTTGTGAATAGTAAATTGACACTCCCTTATGGAGTAACTTTATAATAAAAATGGATAGCTTCTTTCAGGGTGGGCACTGAGTAGCATGGGACATTTTCTTGATATATTTAGACCTCCACAAGAAACATTCAAATGTTCAGCTTCTCCCAGTCACACTTGAGTGGTTCATCCATTAACCAAGACCTGCTAGTACACTGACAAGTCATTTTCCCACTTTGTTCTAATGACACAGAACACCAGGGAAGAGCTAGTCACCAACAAAGGATGCTTCAGCAGTGATTTGATATCAGTTTTGGGGACTTTGCAGTCACAAACCCCCATGGTCTCCACCTGTGGTGTTGCACTGGACATGAACAACTTAAGACCAGTGATCCACCATATATCATTGAACTCAAGATACTGTCAACACTAAGACACAGCAATACTTACATTCCACTAAGAAAGAAACAAATGTGGATTCTAAACTATGACACAATGCTTTCTTGAGACTTGGGTTTTTATACTTATTGAAAGGTCTCATACACTTCTTCAGACATAGATTATTTTTACAAGCAGTTATTGTTTTTGTGCATACATAAGAAGAAAAATAAGCAAAATAATTTGATTAAGATACTCCTAAAATATTTCTGTATTTAGAATTTGACTCATCTGAACAGACCTACCTCTAACATTGTAGGGCCCAGGAAAATAAAGGCCCAAATTCCATATTCTTAATAGTTAGAAGTTATAAATTCAACTACACCCACAGTCTGGACCCTGTTTCCACCTATGCTCCCAAGGAATTACTATCATTATTGCAGAAGCTCAAGGAGCCCTTCCTGTCCCTTACTCGGTTTACCTATTGCAAAGCAGAGGAGTTGCTAAGCTAAGCAGGGCAGAAGAAGGGTAGAAGCTAGGTGGTGACTGGACTTATCAGAACCAGGTCAGTTTCCCAGGAACTGGAAAGAACAACTTCCCCTTACCCATCTCATTTTTCTGACTCAGAATTCCAGTAGCTCTAGTACCTCCCCAAACTATGCCACACAGTAAAGGGGAGGAAGAGCGTACTGTTATTCTGGGATCCAGCTCTGCCAACTGGAAGCAAAGCAGCCACTCTTTCTCTGGTTTCCACAGGAAGTCCATAATCTTTTTAACCACCCCTACTCCATTTCCTCTAGAAAGTTTGGGGGCACCAACCATAATTCCCAAATGCTCAACTTTCCAAAAACTTCTCACAGAATGTAAAAGAAATAAAGCATGTTTGTGTTTCAACGTGTGCAAAATATAAGCCCTCTAAAGGGCAGGACCTAGAGCAGAGCACCTCTAGCTGGGTTGATGAGCAGTACGTCTGAACCACCTTTTTACCCAGAGTCAGAGGTATGCTGTTTTCCACTGAATATCATCCTCTGTGCTTTAAAACCATTGATGATGAGCATCTCTTTAAAAGTTTTACCAGGATTTTTTTCTAAGCTACTAATCACTAATAAGTGTTTTCAGATTATTAAGCAAAAGATAAAATGTTGACACATTATTTTTAGTATGTTTGCCCCTTTTGAAGTTGGTAGGTAAATACACCGTATGATTAAATCTTAATAGTTCTGCTTGTAGTCATGAAATAAATATCTAGAAAGTTCCCACAAGTAAAACATTTTTTAATGCTTAAAAAATTCTAGTTATATATTTTTCCTTATCATATATTCTTCAACTGGCAAAGTCTTGAGAAAAGAAATTGAGTAAAATGTGATCATTGTATAATTTTCCCATCCTCACTTACAACTAATGGTAAAGAAAGGTTGTTGTTTTAGGGGATAATAAATTATTATTATTATTATCCAGCAATATAAGAAGTTAAATTTAAGAAGAGCTTACTGTTTGTTGATGGTAAAATTATCCAGATTCACTTTTCAAAGTCTCATCATTTTTTTTCCTTATATCTTCCCTAGGTATGAGGTATAGGGAAATTGTCCTTTCAAAATAAAAATAGCCTTGCTTAAACTGTCCTTTTTTGTTTGTTTGTTTTTAGCTCCAAATTATTGGTAGAGGTATAACTATCCATTAACGGAACTAGATTCAAAGAGTTCCCTTGAGTGCTATATAATTCATAAAGTTCCAATTACTTTCTACATAACAATGAAAGATAATGGAAGGTAGGCTGAATCCAGGTTTTGGTATAATACCCACTCCTATTTAAAAAGAAAATACCAGGAAATTGAGACAGTTATGCAGGTAGCTATAGTAAATGTTTTCCTAATCTGCACAAAAAAATCATAGAAGAGTTATTATTTCAATAGGAAATTCTACATGTATATAGGGCTGATGTCCTTTTACGAAAACTGAGAAGATGAGCAACTAACTCATTTATTCATGGAGTTGCCACCATTCAGGGGGAGAAAAAAATAAAATTTAATTACAGTGAAAATTTTTAGTATATGTATATCCCAAACATTTTATGGGACATACTCATACTAAAAATCATTATTTATCTGAAAATCAAATTTAACTGCAGATCCTGTATTTTACCTGGTGATCACAACAACTCTCTGAGGTTGGTTTTATCATCCCCAACTATAATTAGGGAAGTCGAGTCTCAGAGAATTTAAGCAGATCAAGGTCACACAGCTGGGAGGGAGCAGAATCTACGTGAGAATCCAAAGCCCGTGCTGCAATCCTACATTCTGTCTATGTACTAACTGAAATTACATTTTGTATATTTAGCATACATATAAGCAGAATTTTACATGCTTTACAAAAATTAGTTCAGTTAGTTCTCATTACAAACCTACAGGGTAAGTACTGTTATGATTCCCTTTTTATAGATGAGAAATCTGAGGCACAATGAAATTAAGCAATGTCCCAGGTCACATAACTAGTAAGGAGTAGAACCTAGTTTCAAACCCAGGAAATCCGGCTCCAGACCCTGCCCGCTTCACTCCATTCATCACTCTGCGTGTAGCCTGTAATTACTGTCTTATTTCCAAATTTTGAGTTAACTAAGGATGTACAAAGATGGACACTGAAACAAGCCTTAGAAATGGTTTTCAAGTACAATTAGCAAAACTTAGTTATAAGAAAAAAATTATCCTCCAGGTGATATAAGACATCAATGACATGAGTAGGATGGAAATATTGTATTTGAATTTAAAATGGTAAATATCAAGAAATATTATGTTTAAACATAGCTATTTAAGTAAATATGAAGACATTGAGCGATTTTAAAAGTTTCTTAATGTAATAGATTTTGAAGATGATTGAGTTTCATATGATTCCTCAAGCAAAGCTTACTTAATGGAAAATACTCTCCACAAGGTCATGATTCCCCATTGGCAATAGTGTGAAGTAAGTGACATATCTGCGATGCCCAGCCCCCTTCCTGTTTTTGCTCCAGACACAGCCTCAGTTACCTCCAGTACAATCATTAATCCTGCTCACCACCTCCATCACTCTCAGAGCTCCCTCTTAGTCTTTCCTAAATCAGGCTTACTCTGTTCATCCTTTATGGAACATAGGTATCTTAATAAAAGCTTGCAGGAATAATGCCTTAACTCCCAAAAGAGCTTAATTTTAACATCAATAATTTTAGGCATAAAGGCAAGTTGTTTGAAAAGAAAGTTGTGGATTAGTCCACCTTTCCAACCAGTCAAATCATAGCCTTTATGTGATGTATCAGTTAAAATTAGATTCAGCTGTATACAACATAATGAAAAGGTAACAATAGCTTAAACAAGAGGGAATTTTATTGCATTTTCACCTAAATGAAGTCCAGAGACAGAAAGCCAGGGCTGGCTTAGCAGCTCCACCATGACATCAGAAGTCTAGTCTCCAGTCTTTACATTCAATCATCTTCTGTGCATGGCTTCCAAGTTCAAGGGCACCTCCAGGACCAAAATAGTTGCTAGAGATCCAACCTTTTGTCTGTGTTCTAGGCCAGTACCTACCCTTTCAAAGGTCTTTGAAGTCCTACATGCTTCCACTTATATTTCTTTTTTTTTTTTGTATTTCATAATTTTTTATTATGAATAAGTGAACATAATCTAAATACCTGCATAAAGATGAGTAATTCAGTGGCTTCCACTTATATTTCATTACCTGGAGCAAAAAGAGAGTTTGGGAAATATAACCTTTTACCTGACCACAGTCTTCAAGGTTATGTTACGAAGGGGGAGGGGGGAAATGGATAATAGGAGACAATTACTGGTCCTTGTGGAGTGGAATCAATTATTTCACTTCGCAGTGGAGGTAGCCTTCCCATGACAATCAGAAATCTAAGATCAACTAGAAATGTCACGTGTCCCCTCAAATCCAGATAGCTCCTGGGCTTTGAAGTCCTCAAATCTCAATGCTATAAGATGGTCATTGAATAAAAACACATCCCTTTAGATTTTGTTTTGGGAATATGTGAATGTGTTTATGTATGTAATGAAAGATGATCTTAGCTTACATTATCTACAGAAGTATTACTTGACAGTGACAATAGTTAAACGTCGAAATAGAATTTCTCAGAGAATCCATAAGAGGCCATTCTTGAGAGATGGTTAAACATAAAACAGATATTCATCATGGGGGAAAGGATTGGGAAGGGAGTATAGGACTAATTGGGGTAGGGACATGACTTGGCAAAGTTCTTAACTTTGATTTTATATGTAGTGTCCAAGTGTATAATTGACATTTTTTTAAATAAGCTTTTTACAATATCAGATAATCTATGCTCAAAATCTGACACAAAGACATTTATGATAATTAATCATGGTATTTTAAAACCCAGGCTCTTTGGTTTAGATCTGCTAAAACTTGGGAGAATTCTGCTTGACTTATATCATGATATTGGAATCTCAATACAAATCTATATGCTTAATATGCTTAATGTAAAATGAGCATCGGGTTGCTCTTATTTTAAAGGTTTTTTTTAAAAAAAATTTACTTATTTGAAAGAGAGAGAGAACACACGAGCAGTGGGGAGGAATAGAGGGAGAGGGAAAGCAGACTCCCCGCTAAGCAGGGAGTCCAATGTGGGGCTTGATCCCAGGACCCTGGGATCATGACCTGAGCCAAAGACAGATGCTTAACCGACTGAGCCACCCATGCACCCTTATTTTAAAGGTTTTAAATAATTGTATTTCAACCTTGGTTTCAGTTTCCTACCAACCGCTCCTTTCTCCAACCATACTCTGATGGTGATTGACATCACGAAGGTCCAGCCACCTAAGAACAGTTTTCAATAACACTTTCTTGAATTAATTATGCATATTGCTCAAAATAGTTCAGAAGGCACCTACTGAAGCAGAATTAAATCAGAAAGGAATGTGATGATCACAAAAACTGCTTATTTTTTGTATAATAGACAATTATCAGCATTTTCAGAATGAATAATAAATTGAGACAAGCACAATTAAAACGACCTATTTCTGCCAAATTTATCAGTTTATGAAATTTAATGTATAAATGTCAAGTCAACTGAATGTATGAAAATGACACATTTTATACTCATGAAGAGAGTTGGTAGGCAGTATCTTTATTTTTTCTGCCAACACATTATTCTAGTTGGTGCTAACTCTAGGCCCTCTGAGAAAATGCAAATTAAAAAAAGATATATGGTCTTACCCTTCAGGAGATCTGCAATTTGCTGATGCCAAAAATATAAACATTAAAGAAATGCAAACATAAAAACCATAAGTATTTATTTAGATCCAACTCATTTTGTTTTCAGGAAATCTAAATATAATACAATATAATTTTTGAAAGAATGTATCCATTTGGATTTGCATTTTTGTATGTTATTTTTCATAATGTTATCATGAACGTACTCAATTTCATTGAATTTTATCTTAGTTTTAACATATACCTTTATTACTTGAAATCATTCTGTTCTTAGTTTATTATACTTTTTCACATCATTAGACAGAATCTTATTTCTTCCAGGTATTCATATTCATTCAATATATATTTTTTTACCCTATTGTGTGCAAGGCACTGTTCTAAGGACAAACATTAATTAGGTGTTACTTTCTGTCCTGTCCCATACGTAAAGGTCTTCCCAATTGCTGAATCATCAATCATCAAACCCCAGGAAATTTTTGAGTCACTCATTTTCTCACTTCTTTCCATTCTTCAGTCTTTTCTATGGCTTCAAATTTTGCCTCTAAAAAAATGACCTCTGAGTCTTTTCCTCATCCCCCTGATGTCTTACCTGAATTTTATTCTCATGTTATCAAACACATATCAAACACTTCCATTTAGATACCCTTCTTTAAGCTGATCTTCTTCCAGAAATCCTTGACATCCTATGGATCCATCCTTGATTATCATTCTCCCTCTGCCCTCAGGCAGAGCCCTTCCACCAGATTTTATGCATTACTCAGTAGGAACACTCTGGTCTACTAAGAGAGCTTTTCCTCTGCACATCTCATAAGCCATGCTCACACTATCTCCTCTGTTCCTTTATTCCTTTTGCTCTGCAAATGTTTATTGGGCACCAGTTATGGGTCAAGCACTCTTCTAAGTGCATGGATAAAAAACAAAAACAGAAAACAAAAAACAAAACTGTCTGCATGGAGCAACATTCTAGTAGGTTCTGATACTGTCCTGGTTGAATTAGTAATAATAATAGCTAACATTAACTGAATGAATGGTTATGTGCCAGACACTGTGCTAATCTTTTTATATTCATTCAACAAATATTTATTGAGTGCTTAGACTATTCCAGAATATCCTAGGTGCTTCATATATAACAGTGAACAAAATATATCCTACTGCTGGGAAAGAGACACTAAACATTGACCAAAATAAATTAGCAATTATAGAATATGTTAGAAGGTGACCATTATGGGAACAAAAAAAGAGTAGAACAGGATAAGCAAGAACAGGAGCCTCTGCAATTTTAGATATGGTGGTCAGGGTAATTCTCATTTGAAAAGGTAACATTTAAGCAAAGACATCAAGGAAATGAGGAAGTTAACCCTGTTGATATCTCGGAGAAGAACCTATAAGGAAGAGGGAACAGTCCATAAAAATATCCTAAGAAGATAGCATACCTGGCATGTTCGAGAACAGCAAAGAAGCTGAGTGTCTGCTGTAGAAGGCGCAAAATGTAGAAAGAGTAAAGGAGGTCACAGGAATAAGGTGGACCTTTTCAGCCAGTGTAAGGATTTCAACTTGGACTCTAAGTGAAATAGGTAACCATGGAAGGTTTGGAACAAAACTAGGATGTGTCTTAGGATTTTAAAAGATCATTCCAACTGCAATGTTGGGAATTGAGCATAAAGGGGCAAGGATTAAAGGGAGAAGATCAGTGAGGAAACTATTAAAAAAGATCCAGGAAGAGATGATAGCATAGCACCACTGTACATCAGGGGAAGTTTTACTGGATGAAAAAAACCCAGAGCCTTAGCAAGCAGAAGTAACTTGTCCTTGTTTAGGCTGCCTCTAGACACTGAGCTCTTTAACTACTCTGTCTCCCTCCTGCCTCCCACTGAGATCGCTTTGAGTTCAAAAGGATCTCATGAAGTCAGTATGAATGGTGCCTGGAAAATGGCAGATCATTTCATGAGGTAAGCCTTCAAACTGTTAAAGGAAAAACTGCTTCTTTAGCCAAATTACAAGTTCTGCCCATCATTCAAAGCCCACTATCAAGTTCCAAGAGCTACTCTGGCTCTTACTTGAAATCCTGTTGCATTATATTTGGTGCTACATATTCTCTCATATCTCTGTAAGTTTTTATGATTCCTCAATGGTATTGTGAATCCTTGAGGGCAGGAAACAGGATCACATCAATATCTCCAACATTGCCTGGAATAAAATAGGGATATTGATATTTTAAAATATTGACTGATTGATTTTCATCAGCATCCCATTTTGAAAGTGTTCTGCAAATAATGCAAATGTAAAATTATTTTTAAAAGGCTCATATGGAAGGGAAAGAAGATAAATGGTCTGTACTTTATATATAAACCCTGACATTAATAATATATGATAGATAAGGAATTTATTATGAAAGTAAAATTGCTCATATTTATATAGTACACTACTGATTACTTAGTCATTTCACACAAATTACTTATTTTGATCATTGTAGTGTCCATGATTTTATTCTCACATTGATACTTTTTGAAAAGACCAAAATTATCAAATAATGCTTGATTAAAGATGCATAATGTATCAAGGGAAAAATCAATCCAAAATTAAATTTAAATTCTGTGCACTGTACCTTAGGATTTCTATTTTATAAGAACCACTAAAAAGTGGAAAAAATGATTAATTAAGAGTACATTCTGGTGACTTGAAAGTAGTGTGGGTTCTATGGTAAATACTTCTACTTCTCTCAAATATGTTCCACACATAGATCCACACATACTCCTTCTCACAGGTGAATTAAGCACATACTTAAAGCTGACCTCTCTGTCCTCTTTTAGCACCTTGCCATTTGATGTGGGTTTTAAATGTCATCTCCTCACATATCCTTTTTTTCTCAACCACACAAAGACCATTAATCATGCTCATCTGTATGCAACGTTGCACAGAGTCATATTAACTACGATGCATGCCTATAACTCCCATCCCTCTCAGATAGAATTACCACATTTGGGTTCTCAACCCTTCTTCAGATTTTCACCATTCATTCCTTCCATGGAATTCTAAATACTTTAATACAGCTTCCTCTTTATTATCTGTGCTAATGGCACACCAGGGTAAGTGAGAGTCACAGAAAACTTGTAACCTCAATTTAGCCTTTGAACCTCCCCCTTTACCGCCCTTTACATGAGTTGTTAATGAGCAGTGAAGTTGACAGATTGAAATATCACCTCTTTCTGCCCTCTGATATAAGTGTTAATGAAAATGAATATGACAAGGGGCTGATAGGACATTAAGCAAAGAAAAGTAAGGGCCTGCCTGACCTATATGACAGTCAACTCTTCTTCATAATTGAGTTTATTTTAGCTATTTCTTTTACAAATTATCCTGTGAGTTGGGGTTGCATATTATACTCTTCTTATTTCTGATTTTGTGACCAAGTAAGTCACTGAGTACTTCCAACTCATGGGTTTTCTATATAGTGAGGTTGGTCAACTAAAATATTCATGGCAATTTCATAACTCAAAACTATAGGACATAGTTTTCCATTTCAGATTTGCTCTCTTTCAATTTCTCATTAAGAAACCCATAAAAAGGCAGAAAAGGATTATATGGCATAACAGAAAATCATGACTCAAAGCCATCTTGTTGCCAGAAAATGAGAATATTTTCTACCCCTGCATCATCAATGGAGCAGACTTCAGAATCCCACATGGTAGCTTGTGCATATTTTGCTTCCATAAATGGAACATATCTACCAAGCTGAAAAAGACTAAAGGGAAGGTTTGTACCCTCATAATTTTCTACTCCTTCAGAGACCCAGAGGCTATAGCAACAGGAAACTCAGCAGCTATCCTTCAAGACAGATGCTGTTGGAAAGAACACCCCTTCCAACACTATTTTTCTACTTCTCTTCAGAAACTAATTTCTAGAGGCCAACATGATGTGGGAAACAAAGGCAGAAGAAAAATTATTAAATTTCCTTACTACCTAGAGCCCACTGGCAAGTCCTTGCAACAGGCAGAATGACATTCCTCGAGGGACTCAACTGCCTCCATGTTAATAGTTTGCTAAGGGCAAAAGGCAATTCTAGTCGGACTCCCCTCCCCCAATCCTGTAAGTCTACTTTAACGTTTAAGAATTCCTTTGGAAACTTCCTTTATCTCTAAACCCTCTAAGATACATGTTGGCAATCATCCCCCAAGCGTATGGCCCACCGATATACATCTGAAGGGTCTCATGACTAAGGTTTTATTAGACAGTAATAAATGACCTTTTCCCAACAATAGCTAGCCCTCTCAAGGTCCTGGAAACCTTGCTTCCAAAATTCCTTAGAGACTTATGCTATCCCTAACCCCCTCCCAACTTGAAAATATATAATGGGACACTCCTCATGACCCCATTGCAGCTCTTTCTGCCCACAGGTCCTGTACCCGTGCTTTAATAAAATCACCTTTTTGCACCAAAGACGTCTCAAGAATTCTTTCTTGGCTGTCGGTTTCAAACCCTAATAATATCTTTCCCACATCAAACACACTTCGAAATGAGAGGTAAAGAGAGGTAGCAATGCTACATTACACAGCATTTGACTTGTTAAAGTCATAGCAACAACAAACTACAGAAACAAGAAGAGCCTGACAATGGCATATACTGAGAAGGAAAATGATAGTGCCCCTCTCCGGGAAAAATGCCACTAAAGCCAAAGAGCCACCCTAGAAAGATGCCTGCTAGAGAAACTTTAACGCATCAACCTGTCTTCCAGTTGAAGATCTGAGGATATGTTTTACCAAAGCCCAAGGAGTCAAGGAGGCAGGAGAAGCGTCATCCACTCACCCGGCCTATTGGCAAATATGAAGATTAGAGAGATCTCATATCATTCCAGTGTGGGTAAGTAGAAAGAAAATAACATGGAATCCTGAAAATGTAGAAGAGTAAGAGAGATGGAAGATCATCCTGAAAGTCTAGAGTAAAAGCATACTTTTCAAAATAATTAATGACAGTAACTAGAAGGTTTTTTTAAGATTATTAATTATGAATTATCAATAAGGTATAAAATTTTATGATTTCTCTGAAACAGGATGAGAAAGTCATGTAAAAAAGAACATGTAGATAAAATGACAATCCAATAAGTTATGAAGATAATATGCTGAAATGAAAAGAGATCTGAGTGAGATAAAGAAGGATTAAAAAATAACTAAATAAAAATAAAAGGAATGGAAAATGCAAAATGAGAAAGATGATAGTAAGAAGAGCAGACAAGACAGATCCAGTCCCCAAGGGATAGATATTCCTAAGGAAGAATTTAAGGTGGTTGAAAACAACATAACAATGAAGATATAATTAAGGAAAGTATCTCTGAAACCGAAAAAAAAAAATTAGCTAAGCATGTCAATTGAAATGTTTCCTTTTATTCCCTGAAAAATTACTAGACCTATATTTATGTACATGTATTACTTTATTTTATAAACTTATTATATATTTATTATATAGCTATATTTATATATTTAAATATTATACATTTATATTATATATAAATAAATATATAAAATATTTCAAATATACAGAAAAACTAAGCCACTTGCATCTTTTCTTCATTTTCTATATTTAAAAGATGTTATGAAATGTTTATTTATATCTTTCAAATTTTACCTAAAAGTCAGTTGTATCTTTAAATGACAGCTTTCTTTGAAAATTATATATTCTAATAAGTCCATCGCCCACAGACGGGGACCTATTGTCTTGTCTATGCAAAGGTGTGTTCATACTGAGTAATGGCAAGAGTTAAATTGCTTGGTGTATTCGATAGTGGGAATTGAGTTTCTGGGGCATTCTAAGTGGGAGAAGTAAAGAAATTAATGGCATAGAGAGAAGAATGATGTAAGGGGAGATGGAATTGAGGGTCTAGGGAAACAGGATGCTAAAGAAAGTCAGCTAGTGACAGATTCCCAGGATCTTTAAGAATGGGGTGTTATTGTACTCCCCCCAAATGAGCAAATATTTATCAAAAACATGAACAAGAATGTTTATAGTGCTTTATCCATAATAGTCCCAAAGGAAACTACCCAAATGCCCATCAGCAATAGAATAGATAAGTAAAATGTGTTTTACTCACATGAGGGAATACTACAAATACTTAAATACAAATACAAAAATGATAGTAAACTACAACTTCAAGTGACAACATGGATGAATCTCCTAAGTGTAAATTTGAGCAAAAAAAGCCAATACAGAAGCATGCTTTACTGTATGATTCCTTCTATATAAAGGTTAAAATAAGTAAAACTAATTTTGGCATTAAAAGTCAGGATAGTGATTATTCTTGGGGGGATTTTGACTAGACGGGGACACAGTCAGGGAATTTTGGAATGCTGGTAGCATGCTATGTCCTGATCTGGGTACCAGTTACAACTGTGTTAGGTGTGTGAAAAGCTGTTGAGTTTTACAATTGTGATTTATACTTTTTTTTTTTTCTGAGTATGTGTTATCTAACAAAAAAGGAGGGGCACTTGGGTAGCTCAGTTTGTTAGGTGTCCGACTCTTGATTTTGGCTCAGGTCATGATCTCAGGGTTTTGAGATCAGAGTCCCATGTCAGGCTCTGAGCTGAGAGTACAGCCTGCTTAAGATTCTCTCTCTCCTTCTCCCTAGGAAAAATATGGGGATGTTTGTGCTGTGGGGGATCCTTTTGCTGCCTCAAGAACTCTGGTAAAAGTGTACTATACCTGAACCACACTGGGAGGAAATCAAGGCTGTATGTTCGCCACGTATCTATATTATGAATGAAAGGGGTATGTATGTTTTGGTTATAAAATATACCTGCAAATCCCTTATTCACTCACCTTTCCTTACAAGCCTTCTCTATCAGATAGTCCGTTCCTGCTTTTTCTCCTTTTTGACATCTATTTCCTCCTACATCCTCGGAAATATGGCTTCCATCTCAGCTGCTTTACCAAAATGACTGGTACCGAATTTCTTAAAAAATCTAATGGTCTTTCTTCTATCCTTTTTTTTTTTCACCCAATAGAGAAATATGCATTGAGGAGCAACCATGTGTAGGACACTGTTCTAAGAGTTAGCAGTATGGAAGTGAATAAAACAGACCCAAATTCCTGGCCCTGTGATGCCTGTATTTTCTATTTTTGATAAATTTGGCAAATGATCATTCTCTCTTAACAACCATTATCATATACCATACCGGTGATTACTACATCTCCAAATCTCACTGTAGACACTAACTCCTGACTGCTAACTCTTGGGTGTTACGAGCCCTTTAATTTTTCTCTGATGTTCTCCCTTGAAGAGTTCACTTTAACACAAAGCTTCAACACCGGCCTATTTATTAGGGCTTACGGATCCATCTCTCTGGCCCTGACTGTGCACCCAGCCTAAGGCCCCATTTCCATTTCCATGATAACACCATTGGCATCCCCACTTCTCACTTCAATAGCACATGTGCATGATCGAATTCCTCTTCTCATTCTCCTCAAGTTCCTCATGCTTTTCAATAAAAATACCATTTTCCATGTCATCTAAACTAAAAACTTGGGATCAATTTTTAGTTTTTCTTCACTTACTACATTTGATTTGTTCTTAAATCCAATTTGTTTTTATCGAGTATGTCTAAAAGAGTACAGTAGTTCAATGCTTTATTTCCACATGACTGCAATAAATTGGATCTGTTTTCTAATTTCTTTCCAGCTTCCAGGACACCCTGCTTACCATAGTTTGGATAACTTCCCAAGACCCTGCTTTCATGGTCAGACCCCAGTGCCCACGTAAGCTGGGTCCCAGCCCTGATCTCAGATAGGAAGGAGTATCCGGGGCTAAGGACACTATCGAAGGCTGTGTGGGACAAGAAAATGAAGATATTGCACAAGAAGACAGAAATCTGGGTGTCAGAAGAAAGCAGGTGACTGTTATATTTTCCAATTCTTCATTTATTACATTTCTTATATTTTTTTAGTTAAAGGCTAACCAAATTCAACACCTAATGAATTTGTAGAATATGAAAATTTATATGTACAGAGGGCATAAAGAAAACCTGTTTAGTGGAAACACTACTAACATGTTCTTTTATGCTTCTGTTTGAGTTTTGGCTATTACAAAACAGAAACATAGAATTTTCCACTTCTGAACCTTTAACGAGGATGTCACAAAATTCACCGACAGAAAAGATCCATTTGCAAGAAAGCATCAACAGTAAGCATTGACAGCTGCTGGACAGGAGCAGCCCACAAGGCAAACAGGGACTCCGCAATGAGGCAGCATCTTGGAGGAACAATTACTAAGGAAATGGATGTTGCTGTCATTGCAAGAAAGAAGGAAAATGCTAATGTTTTTCCTCTGAACTAACATTTTCTTTCCAAGATCATGAAGTTGTGCCTACTTAGCATAGTTGGTTTTATCACATCTTATATTTTTAAAAAAATCAGGAAGATCATATGTATTTCGGAAAGTAAAAGTCAACGTAAAGAACTTGGTGGAAAATTCTCTAATTCTTCAATAAGATTTGTGGCACATAATTTTTAAGCTATTTTTAAAATCCCAAGGCATTTTTGGACATATAATATCTAATTTGTGGTGCCCTTTCTTTATCCACGGGGGTAATTGATATTTTTTTTTTTTTTTTTTAAAGATTTTATTTATTTATTTGACAGAGAGAGACACAGCGAGAGAGGGAACACAAGCAGGGGAATGGGAGAGGGAGAAGCAGGCTTCCCGCGGAGCAGGGAGCCCGATGTGGGGCTCGATCCCAGGACCCTGGGATCATGACCTGAGCCGAAGGCAGATGCTTAACGACTGAGCCACCCAGGCGCCCCGGTAATTGATATTTTTTAAAGAAAATTCTCTACATTTTGAGCTGCTATAGGTTTGCTCCATTTAATAGGCTTCCTTTTCCTAATACTGACCAGCTCAGAACTATTGCCTATAAAAATGCATAGCCTTCCCCAGTTAACTATGGTTAGTTTTATTTTTTATTGTAGTAAAACACACATAGCATAAAACATACCATTTTAACCATTTTTAAGTGTAAAGTTCAGTGAACGTTAGGGCATTTACGTTGTTGCGCAGCTATCACCACCATCTATCTCCAGAACTTTTTCATTTCCTCCAACCGAAATTCTGTCTCCATTGAACACTAACTCCCCATTCCTCCTCCCCCCAAGCCTTGGCAACCACAATTCTGCTTTCTGTCCCTGTGAATTTGACTATCCCGGGTACCTCATATAAGTGGAATCATACAATATTTGTCCTTTTGAGACTGGCTTATTCATTTAGCATATTGCCTTCAAGATTCCTCCGTCTTGTAGTGTATATCAAAATGTCCTTCCTTATTAAGGCAAAATAATATTCCAGTATATGGATATACCACATTTTGTTTATCCATACAGTAATGGACACGTGGGTTGTTTCCACCTTTTGGCTATTGTGAATAATGTTGCTGTGAACATGGATGTACAAATATATATTCGATTTCCTGCTTTCGCTTCTTTTGCCTATATATCCGGAAGTGAAATTGCTGGATCATATCATAATTTATGTTTATTCTTTGAGGAATCACCACACAGCTTTCCACAGTAGCTGTACCACTTTACATGCCCAGCAACAACACAAAAGCGTTCCAATTTCTCTACACCTTTGCCAACACTTGTCATTTTATGGTTTGTTTTTAATAGCCATCCTAATTGGTATGAATTGGTTAGTCTTGTATTTGTTTTGAATAAGAGAAGAATGCTGCGCCCGAGCTAGATTAAAGTGGGGCTTTAAGGGAAGCTAAAACATTGCTGGACTAAATTAACCACATAACCTAATTTCTTCATGCCCCAACTTATATAAAACAGACCAACTGAAAATTAGCTGGTATCTTGAGTTAAAGGAGGGGAGGTGGAACTGAACTTTCTCTGGTGAAATTGGGCAAGTCATAGGCTGCAATTAAAGCTATGACCCCAAAGTTGAGACTCTCAGTACTCAGTCTGATATTGGTTGAAGTCAATAGCTGCAATTACTTGAAATTCTGAAACCAAATAATATATTACATAAAGCTGTTTACTGGCAATTTATTGTAATTTACTGTATAAACTAAAATTTAAAACTTTTGCTACCCTTCCTTGGAAGTTTTCTGGTTTTCACACACACACACACACACACACACACATAATAGGTTAAGAGCTACAGAAATATAGGAATGTTTTTACACACACAGAAGCCAGAAAAAATAAGTTTTAGACATGAATGGGATTTGAAAATGACTTTATAACTAAAATCACAGACTACATTATGTCATTTAGAGTCAAGAAACAGATGGCACACTTAAACTGGTAGAATTTCATAGACGGGTTATCTACAAAGTTGTGAGCAGGGTCTAGGGAAGCCAACAAGGGATTATGCCATTGAGTGAGCCCTTACCACTCCTAGACCTACAAGGGCAATGGAAGAGAGTAGTTTTCAGGGAAGGATGAAGCCGATCTGCAGCAACCCAGCGGGGAGGGACCTAGGAGAATTTCTACCCCAATCTTTCCTCCTGGCCTCCCATTGCCTGCTGATACTTAACAGTTGTCTGAATCCATTGAAAGCCAGAGGACAAAGGAGCCCCTGAATGCAGGCGTACAGCCTCCTGTAACAAAGAGCAAGATGAAGAGTGGTGTGTGGATACAGAGGAGCAAACATATAAGTCAATCAGAGAAAGACATGTATCATACGATCTCACTGATATGAGGAATTCTTAATCTCAGGAAACAAACTGAGGGTTGCTGGAGTGGTGGGGGGTAGGATGGATGGGGTAGCTGGGTGATAGACATTGGGGAGGGTAGGTGCTATGGTGAGTGCTGTGAATTGTGTAAGACTGATGAGTCACAGACCTGTACCTCTGAAACAAATAATACATTTTATGTTAAAAAAAAAAAAAAGAAGAAGATAGCAGGAAGGGAAAAATGAAGGGGGGGAAATTGGAGGGGGAGACGAACCATGAGAGACGATGGACTCTGAGAAACAAACTGAGGGTTCTAGAGGGGAGGGGGGTGGGGGATGGGTCAGACTGGTGATGGGTATTAAAGAGGGCACATACTGAATGGAACACTGGGTGTTATATGCAAACAATGAATCATGGAACACTACATCAAAAACTAATGATGTAATGTATGGTGGTTAACATAACATAATAAAATTAAATTAAAAAAAAGAATATTTAGCAGAGTAGCCTCTATCTTCAGAGACTGGGACTAACACCAGCCAGTTATGAGTAACAGAAATACTAAGAAGAAATACTATTCTAAATATATATTTTAAAGTATATATTTAAGATATATATTTATATTCAGTGATTATATATTAAATATATTTTATATTCACTGACTATAATGAATCTTGAATTTTCAATGTTAAAGAGATACATAACTTTAATTAATTCAAAATCAATTTTTCCTCCCTTCAGTAAACCAATATGAAACCAATACTAAAAATATCAGATAGAACGGGGGTCAATTATCATTCTGCCTGGGGCTCACATCTGCCAAAATCCAGTTCTTGTTCATTATCTGACATCCAATGTCTTCAAAACTATTGTTTCATATTTTGCTCAGTTTTATAGTTGTTTCAGGTGTGAGAGTCAATCTGGTCTCTATTCCTACATCTTGATCAGAGATAGAAGCCCTTGCCATCGTTAAATGCTACATACAAAGCAGTTTTATTTTTGGTTTAAAAGTTTGTAAAACAAAATCATATCTTTAAAGTAAAATATAATACAAATTAATTTTCCCATTTGTATTTAAAAATACAGAACATAAGTGCCAGTAACCATTATTATTTAACTTACTTAATTTCATTTTTATATAAATGTGAAACATTAACTTGATAAGTACAAGAAAATTATGCTTATCCTGTTCCCAATATTTTTAAATGTTCCATTCAAATAGTTATTTCTAAACCCCGTGGAGATAAGGGTGTTGAAACAGGTGTCTCTGGGTCCTTGTGCCTGAACACAGCCTTCACTATAGCAATGCCACTTTTCATTTATCTTGAAGGTAAGATGTCACTTGGTTTTGGATGCCTGCTTCCACCACCAGTAAAAATTAGAGCTCTCATAGTCTCTTTCAAGGGTGTTAGAGTTGCTTGCTACAACTATAAGCAAAGAACAGCTTCAAAAAATGCCAACTAATAACATGAATTCACCAGCAATCAGCAATTGAAACATTCCATGTATCTTCTCTTCCCTAAGATTCCAGTGTGTTCTTGGACTTAGAAATTTCACATGTGTTCTGTCCTTGGTAAATGCCAGATGTGTTTAATGGTAATATGATATTCAAGGATAAGAGATCTTCAGGCAAACCCTGGTTCTTACTGATACTTAACTACCTGTTCTTTTCAATAAACATGGAATGTGCTGTATGGATATCAGAACAGTGTCTATAACCAAAATTCTTTATTTGTGTCTGTTGTGATCTTAAGGACTTCACTTCTTACTTGAAAGTTCAGAGGTAATCAGGGCTTTACTGGGAAAATCCATTTATTAGCCAATAAATAGCATTAGGATGAAACTATTGGAGATGATTGAAAATAGGATATTATAAATATTTTTTTCTCATACTACTAAATTTCTGCTTTTTATGTTGGTGGAATCATAGACATTGAAACAATATTCAGTTATGCAATAAACACTGGCTAATGGATGGAGGGATCTCTTCCTCCATGACTACTGAAAGAATGAATAATAAAACTCAAGTTGTTCAACTCTTTAAAATGGGGTCTGCTTGGGGCACCTGGGTGGCTCAGTTGGTTAAGCATCTGCCTTCAGCTCAGGTCATGATCTTGGGGTCCTGGGATCAAGCCCTGCATCGGGCTCCCTGCTCAGTGAGGAGCCTGCTTCCCCCCTCTCTCTCTCTGCCCCCCCCACCCCCACTCACTCTCTCTCCCTGTCTCTTTCTTTCTCAAATAAATAAAATCTTTAAAATGGGGTCTGCTTAATATCCTTATCTCCTTATACTCTAGACTTATTTTTGCATATATAATAAAATCTGTATTTTACCTTTGGGTAGAGTAGGTTACTAGCTCACAAAATAAGAAAACAAGAAAGCAAAATGAAAATTAATAATGTGTTTTGAAATTCAATTAAGTGGTATTTGCTGGATGCTTTTAAAAAAGCATATGGAGATATAAATTATTTTTCTGAAAAAAAAATGATTTTGGTATCTACCAACCAGGGTATCTCATCTGATAAATTTCTACCAGAACTTCTTCCTCGCTGGAACAGACCAGGCGCTCTGGACACATGACATGTGTTCTGCCTTCTGCCCCACATTCCCTGTCTCCCTCTACTCCCAGAGCCTCGCTAAGGACTTCCCAGTCTCAAGAGAACTGAGATGACACATCCCTCCTCCCTGCTGAATGGGCTTGTGCCCCTGCTTGTCTTCTTCCTATGCTCCCTTTCCCTCTCTTCAATACTACAGTCAAATACAGGATTTTCAAAATCCTCTCCCAACACCCCATCCACTAACCTCTCCACAAGTGCATCACCCACTACTGGAGTCAATTACCACCCATAAGCAGCTAATCCCTCCAGAAGGTTTCAGTTTTCCATGATATATGCAGATTTTCCCTGCAGAAAGGAGCTCACCCAAATTCCACCACCACAGTTGAAATCAATTCAGAAGCATGCAAATGAGACCAGAACTCAAGTGTTGGGGAAGCTCTGCTTTCTGCAACTCCCAGTTCATCAAACCAGGTCTCTTGAGGACAGGAGTTAGTGCTCAGTGATATCTGCTGCACTATGCTTTTTTTCAAATAACATGGAGAACCTTTTTTTAAATTAATCTCTTCTACGTGAACACTTTGGCTTTATTTTACCTGGCATTTCCAGGCTCTAGTGACTTAATTCAACAGATTATTAGTTAGCGTCTGTAGAGTATATCCACTTTATTTTTTACAGTAGTACATTTTTTTGCCATCATCAGAATTAATACTCTTCCTTAATCTAGTCAAGATAACAATTCCAATTTTAAATTGTTGGCTGTTAATGGCTCATTAAACTTTTCACAAAAGTTGTAATAGCCCGGCATGTGTCTTTGTTCCCAAGGACACCTTTGGCACGGCCCACACTCTCTCCAGCCTGATTTGCCTCCCAGTTTATAGGTGGTTCATAAGTGGAGCTGAGATTGGTTCAAGTCAGCCTGACCTCAGAGTTTCCATGCCCACATACCACCTCTGTGGCAGATACACTGCCTTGCCCTTTCTGTATGTTCAGTCGATGTCTGCAAACTAAACTAAAGGAGATCTAAAAGTTTCTATCATAAAGTAAAATGCAGAATTAGACAATATGCAGAAATTTATCAAAGCGATAGGTAGAAATGTCTAACATGTACAACATGCTTATCTTTTAGGATACTAGAAAATAATGCCTTACTACTTAAGGAAGGGAGTGGGTAAACTTGAGAATATAATTTCTATTATGATGATATATAAATTCAAGACACTTTCTGGAAAAAATATGAAAAGGTACCTTAATGAATATTGAGCTTTTTACTCTGTGCTTTTCTGAAACTGTGACTCATCTATAAAACATTATTCTGTAAATATAAATTTTTATCCTCTTAGCATATAGGAAGGGTTTTCAAATGTACCCAACTCGGCTCAAATGGTTTATATGTAGTTTTCTTTAATTAACATATAATGTATTATTTGTTTCAGAGGTACAGGTCTATGATTCATCAGTCTTACACAATTCACAGCGCTCACCATAGCACATACCCTCCCCAATGTAGTTTTTTATATACACCTAGCCCTGCCTAAATGATTTCTAGGTGATAAATGTTTCAGATCTCAAAAAGCCATTAGTAAAAATAACCTGTTGACATTGTGATTGATATTAACAGACTCTACGGTTATAAATAATTAAATGATATTATTAAAGTTAAAACCACAGATCTGATTATTATAGGTTATACTGGTAAAACTCCTCATACTGCCTGGAGTAAATAGGTGGCCTGTACCTTCAGCACAGCCCCAGCAGACCACAGGCAGACAGTGTGACCAGCAGAGTGACTGGGGACCACAGGCACACTCTGATCTCCACAGTTGCATCTGACTCTGACTCTGGTCCATCCCCTTAGATCCTCCATTCCCATAGTGGCTCTCTCTCCATCACCAGCCACTGGTATTCCCAGGATGCCCTTCCTAAGTATACGGTATATTGGAGTCAACATACATGTTTCTGAAACAAGTAGGTTTTAAGAAACACTTGTTAACATAATTAATTCAGATTTTCTAGAGCAGTGATGGTCCTTTGGGGCCACTCTCTTCCCAATTCATATTGTTTCAGCTCAGCACAGAGGAACCCCATTCCACAGCCTTGTAGAACCTAGGGAGTTCTCCCTCCATTCCTCTCCCCCATTCCCCTCCTGCAGGTCTCACCTGCTCCTCCTCCTTCCTCACTTGCCTCATGTTTTCCCAGAGAAATCACTATCTATTATGCCCCAGACCTGAATTATAACATCATCGATGAGAAATTTCCAACCAAAACATTTATTTGCCATCATATAAAACAGGGTGACCATTTCTTGATGTTTTTACACATTGCTGAATGCCATCTTGTGTTTCTACTCTTTTCTTTTAAAGATTTATTTATTTATTTGAGGGAGCGAGAACATGCACATGTGGGGGGAGGGGGTGTGCAGAGAAAGCAGACTCTGTGCTCAACTTGGAGCCCCACTTAGAGCCCAACATGGGGCTCAATCTCAGGACCCTGAGATCAGGACCTGAGCCCAAACCAAGAGCAGACGCTCAACGGACTGCACCAGCCAGGCACCCTGGGTTTCTACTCTTTACCCAAGGGGTGCCTCCTAACAGAGTAATAGGTGAGTAGATCAGGAAGACTTTTGAGAGTGCGTTCAGATACACCTAGCCCTTCATAAGAACTTAGGACCTCTTTGCTTGACTGAAAAATAATTATGAATTTTTAAAAATTCTCCTAAATTTCAGAATCCTCATTCGAAGGATGAATATTTCGTAAATTCTCTTTGTTGGATATTCTTTTGTTATAAAAAAAAAGTACCCAGGATATTTCAAATCACCTTTTTAATGATATATTATTAACTTTATCCCCCCACACCAAAGTGAGGTAAGAATCTACTCTTCTTGGAAACTAATTAAAATATAAAAAGGTTGATATTGTCATAGTAATAAAAATCCTGTTGCTGAGCACTTAGACATTCCCACATCATTTTATGGTATCCAGGTCCAATTTAGATGTAATTGTGCAATGTGACCCAAGACAAGATTGAACTAGAACCAGATATTTATGAACAGATTAAAGTCTCAAAGTTTATTCCTAAGACTTTTTGCTCAAAAAATACAAGCTTCCACTAACCCCACCTGTTGGGCAGAGCTGACCCACTTCTACTATGGTAGGCAACTTTCTTCATATCTGTGAAATTTCATAAATGGGAAGTTTTAAGTCTAGGAGCTTCCTTAATAAAGAGAAAGTATTTTACATTGCCTACTGCCATCATCAAATCTGAGCTCATCAGAGAAAACCAATCATCAGTATTCTGTGGACTAACCTGACTTTTAAAACTCCAATAGTGAATAGAGACAGAGTTTCAGACTAAATGTCCATTCACATGTGGCCTTTTTTGAAAAGTATAACCAAGGACACCACCACCTTGTTTTTGAATTTACTCTCAAACAGAGCCACAAATGAAGTTAGAGTCACAGAAATAGGTGAAGTGTTATCAGCCATCTTTCAATTCACAGATGTGTAAACAGAGGCTCAGGGAAACAAGGCCCGGATGCCAGATCATCTAGGAAGTAGATGGTGGGACTCTCAGTCCAGGGCTCCTACAATGTGATGTCCTCTTCCTATCATGTAAGAGTAATGAGGAGAGAGTCAGGAGATTTAAAGTGCTTTTTGCTAGCTTGTTAGCCAAACCTTTGATTAACCTAAATCATAGTACTGAAGTCTGGTACATAAAGGATTTCACTTCAGTTATTTTAGAAATCAAAATAAATGGTAGGAATATTTAAATTGAAAATCCAGACTAAGCAGTATCTCTCAGTTCCACTATAAAGGAAAGATCTGAGTGTTGGAAATTCTAGATTCCCAGGCAACCTACTTTCTTTTGCATGACATTAGCCCTTTTCCTAAATGACATTTCATCTGACCATTGTGAGCACCTCACTCCCAGGTTTGTCAACTACAAATTATAGTATAAATCCTCCATGGTATAAGACACAGTACATTCTGAATTAAGGCCTTCTTCATGAAACCTGCTCCCATTAATATCTATTCTGTCTCAACTCCATGTGTGAGTAACAACAAAAAGAAAGGCCAGGAGATTGAAAGGGAAATAGAGCTGAACAGTTACATTATTTGGCTTTCCTTTACTTCCATGGTTTACAAAAAATGTGGCCGTGCTGTATCTTATATTTGCCTCTTTTCACAACTGAAGTGTTCCTTCACTTCATAATCCACTTTCCTACACTGCCTCGGTCTTTATCCTTTGTTTCCTTTGACAACAACATACCCCAGAGGAGAAGGATCAAGAATGCCCTAGAGGAAAAGGGTCAAGAACTCCTCAGAATTGAAGTGAGATCAGCCACAAGCCATTCTGAATCCTCCTCCATAACAGGCTAGAGAAAGAGAAGAGAAACTACCCAAAAAGATGGAAGGCAGAAGGTGTTTAAGAAGCTCTTGTGTATATTAGGTGTGAGGGGTTCAATGGGTGGCACATTCTGACCTTCTCAAGGCAGACGACAGAGTCTAAGGGGTGCCCAACTAGTCAGTTGAGCAAAGCAGCAGGGCAGTAGCTGTAAAGTTTCCTGAGGCAGCAGCTGTGCTAAGACGAGCTTGTAGCAGCCTCACGGCTCATAATGATCCAATGATTTGGCAGTTAGGGTCCAAATTCCAGCCAGAGGTTAGGATAAAGAAGACATTTCCAGCCCAGAAGTGAGAACCAACCAGGTAGTAGGCAGGATCAGACTTGGGCCTGGGCCTTAGAAAATCCCAGGGACACCATTCAAATTATATTCTATGCAACTGAGCTCATCCCAGCCAAACTCAGGTTGAACCTAATGAAGAATAAAAGGAACTGGACAAGCATAGAAGGCCATGACATGGTCTGATTTCTGTTTGAAAAGATCACTCTGTCTAGAGTATAAAGAAAGTAGCCATTAGGAATCTTTGTAAGAGAGTCAAAAAATGGGGGGCGGAGCAAGATGGCAGAGGAGTAGGAGACCTGGATTTCCTCTCCTCTCAGGAATTCAGCTGGATAGGGATCAAACCAATCTGAACACCTACGAACTCAACAGGAGATCGAAGAAAAGAAGAGCAACAACTCTCTGAACAGAAAAGCTACCACTTTCTGGAAGGTAGGGCGTGTGGAGAAGTGAATCCGAGGCGATATTCGGGAGGATAGACGGCGGGGGAGGGGGCCTCCGTCGACCGCTTCTGGCAAGTGATAGAGCGGCGGAGCACAAATCGGAACTTTTAGAAGTCTGCTCCGCTGAGGGACGTCACTCCGGTGGCTAAGTGGGGGGTGGAATCCTCGTGGGACAGTGTGGTCTCAGGACCCTCGGGGTCACAGAAAGACCAGGGGTGCCTGAGTGCGGCAGAGCTCCCAGGTATCGGAGCAGGGAAGCCGGCTGCAGAGACGGAGCCCAGGCGCGGGCTCTCAGCTCGGGGTTGCCATAAACCGTGATCGGTGGCACAGTCGGGCCACTGCTCCTCCAGCAGGGACCCAACAAGCGGCAGATCCGGGGAGACTCACCTTCTTCCCCCGGGAGGAGCGGCGTGGGAGCGCACCGCAGGGATCTGCTGGGTTTGGAGACTCCACACGGGGTCGGGTGCCAGAGATAGAAACGCACGGTCACAGGCCGGGTGAGCACAGAGTGTGGCCGGAGACCGGGGAGACGGGAGTGACTGGCGGCTTTTCTCCGGGGGCTCGCTGAGGAGCGGGACCCCGAGTTCTCGGCTCCTCCGAGGCGGAGATTGGGAGGCCGCCATTTTCACTCTCGGCCTCCAAAGCTGTACGGAAAGCTTGCAGGGAACAAAAGCTCCCGAGAGCAAACCCGAGCAGATTACTAAGCCTGACCGGCAAGGGCAGGGCAATTCCACCTCCGGCAAAGACTTTTGGAAACCATGGCAACAGGCCCCTCCCCCAGAAGATCAGCGAGAACAGCCAGCCAAGACCAACTTTACCAATCAGTGAGAACGGCAGAACTCCAGCGCTAGGGGAATAACGCACATAGAATTCATGGCTTTTTTACCGTGATTCTTTAGTCTTTCAAAGTTAATTATTTTTTTTAACTGTCTTTTTTTTTTTTTGAATTTTTCTTTTTCCCTTTTTCAGTCAACATCTTATCAATCCCTTTTTTAAAAAAAACATTTTTATTTTTCATTTTTATTTTTCATTTTTAGAGTCATATTCTATCCCTTCATAGTAGTTACCCGTATTTTTGGCATATATATATAAGTTGTTCTCTCTTTAAAATTTTGAGATAGTTTCTTCTAACAGATCAAAATATACCCTAAATCTCTATTGTATGGTTTTTTTCTACTCCCCTGCCTGATCACATTCTCTCCCCTTTTTCTTTCTCTTTTTTTTAACTCCTCTTCTTTCTTTTTTCAAACAACTTCTTATCAATTCCTTTTATAAAATTTTTTATAATTTCCATCTTTACGGTCATATTCCATCCCTTCATCATATCAACCCTTATTTTTGTACATATATAAGTTTCTCTTTCTTTAAAATTTTGGGAGGCACTTTCTTCTAACAGACCAAATACACCCAAAATCTAGTGTGGCACTGATCTATATACCAGCCTGATCATATTTGATCACATTCTGTTTTTTTGTTTTGTTTTGTTCTGTTTTTGTTTGTTTTTATCTTTATCTTTTTCTTTTCCTTTTTTTTTTCTTTTTCTTTTTTCTCTCTTTCCCTTTCTTTTCCCACTGCTTCAGGTCTTTTCTGATTTGTTTAGAGTATATTTTCTGGGAACGTTGTTACCCTGTTAGCATTTTGTTCTCTCATTAATCTATTCTCCTCTGGACAAAATGACAAGACAGAAAAAATCACCTCAAAAAAAGAACAAGAGGTAGTACTGACTGCCAGGGACCTACTCAATACGGACATTAGTACGATGTCAGATCTAGAGTTCAGAATCATCACTTTAAAGATACTAGCTGGGCTTGAAAAAAGCATGGAAGTTATTAGAGAAACCCTTTCTGGAGAAGTAAAAGAACTAAAATCTAACCAAGTAGAAATCAAAAAGGCTATTAATGAGGTGCAATCAAATATGGGGGCGCTAACTGCTAGGATAAATGAGGCAGAAGAGAGAATCAGTGAGATAGAAGACCAAATGATGGAAAATAAAGAAGCTGAGAAAAAGAGAGATAAACAACTACTGGATCACAAGGGCAGCATTCGAGAGATAAGCGATACCATAAGACGAAACATTAGAATAATTGGGATCCCAGAAGAAGAAGAAAGAGAGAGAGGGGCAGAAGGTATAATGGAGCAAATTATAGCAGAGAACTTCCCTAATTTGGGGAAGGAAACAGGCATCAAAATCCAGGAAGCACAGAGAACCCCTCTCAAAATCAGTAAAAATAGGTCAACACCCCGACATCTAATAGTAAAACTTACGAGTCTCAGAGACAAAGAGAAAATCCTGAAAGCAGCTCGGGAGAAGAGATATGTAACCTACAATGGTAGAAACATTAGACTGGCAACAGACCTATCCACAGAGACCTGGCAGGCCAGAAAGGACTGGCAGGACATATTCAGGGCACTAAATGAGAAAAATATGCAGCCAAGAATACTATATCCAGCTAGGCTGTCATTGACAATTGAAGGAGAGATAAAAAGCTTCCAGGACAAACAAAAACTAAAGGAATTTACAAACACGAAACCAGCCCTACAAGAAATCTTGAAAGGGGTCCTCTAAGCAAAGAGAGAGCCTGAAAGCAACATAGACCAGAAAGGAACACAGACAATATACAGTAACAGTCACCTTACAGGCAATACAATGGCACTAAATTCCTATCTTTCAATAGTTACCCTGAATGTAAATGGGCTAAATGCCCCAATCAAAAGACACAGGCTATCAGATCAGATTAAAAAACAAGACCCATCGATATGCTGTCTGCAAGAGACTCATTTTAGACCCAAAGACACCTCCAGATTTAAAGTGAGGGGGTGGAAAACCATTTACCATGCTAATGGACACCAAAAGAAAGCTGGAGTGGCAATCCTTATATCAGACAAATTAGATTTTAAACCAAAGACCGTAATAAGAGGTGAGGAAGGACACTATATCCTACTTAAAGGGTCTATCCAACAAGAACATCTAACAATTGTAAATATCTATGCCCCTAACATGGGAGCAGCCAATTATATAAGGCAATTAATAACAAAAGCAAAGAAACACATCGACAACAATACAATAATAGTGGGGGACTTTAACACCCCCCTCACTGAAATGGACAGATCATCTAAGCAAAAGATCAACAAGGAAATAAAGACTTTAAATGACACACTGGACCAAATGGACTTCACAGACATATTCAGAACATTCCATCCCAAAGCAACAGAATACACATTCTTCTCTAGTGCCCATGGAACATTCTCCAGAATCGATCACATCCTAGGTCATAAATCAGGTCTCAACCAGTACCAAAAGATTGGGATCATTCCCTGCCTATTTTCAGACCACAATGCTTTGAAACTAGAACTCAATCACAAGAGGAGAGTCGGAAAGAACTCAAATATATGGAGGCTAAAGAGCATCCTACTAAAGAATGAATGGGTCAACCAGGAAATTAAAGAAGAATTAAAAAAATTCATGGAAACCAATGAAAATGAAAACACAACTATTCAAAATCTTTGGGATGCAGCAAAGGCAGTCCTAAGAGGAAAGTATATAGCAATACAAGCCTTTCTCAAGAAACAAGAAAGGTCTCAAGTACACAACCTAACCCTACACCTAAAGGAGCTGGAGAAAGAACAGCAAATAAAGCCTAAACCCAGCAGGAGAAGAGAAATAATAAAGATCAGAGCAGAAATCAATGAAATAGAAACTAAAAGAACAGTAGAACAGATCAACGAAACTAGGAGCTGGTTCTTTGAAAGAATTAACTAGATTGATAAACCCCTGGCCAGACTTATCAAAAAGAAAAGAGGAATGACCCAAATCAATAAAATCATGAATGAAAGAGGAGAGATCACAACCAACACCAAAGAAATACAAACAATTATAAGAACATATTATGAGCAACTCTATGCCAGCAAATTAGATAACCTGGAAGAAATGGATGCATTCCTAGAGATGTATCAACTACCAAAACTGAACCAGGAAGAAATAGAAAACCTGAACAGACCTATAACCACTAAGGAAATTGAAGCAGTCATCAAAAATCTCCCAAAAAACAAAAGCCCAGGGCCAGATGGCTTCCCAGGGGAATTCTACCAAACATTTCAAGAAGAATTAATACCTATTCTTCTGAAACTGTTCCAAAAAATAGAAATGGAAGGAAAACTTCCAAACTCATTTTATGAGGCCACCATTACCTTGATCCCAAAACCAGACAAAGACCCCATCAAAACGGAGAATTACAGACCAATATCCCTGATGAACATGGATGCAAAAATTCTCACCAAAATACTAGCTAATAGGATCCAACAGTACATTAAAAGGATTATTTACCACAACCAAGTGGGATTTATCCCTGGGCTGCAAGGTTGGTTCAACATCTGCAAATCAATCAACGTGATACAATACATTAACAAAAGAAAGAACAAGAATCATATGATCCTCTTAATAGATGCAGAAAAAGCATTTGACAAAGTATAGCATCCTTTCTTGATCAAAACTCTTCAGAGTATAGGCATAGAGGGTACATACCTCAATATCATAAAAGCCATCTATGAAAAACCTACAGCGAATATCATTCTCAATGGGGAAAAACTGAGAGCTTTCCCCCTAAGGTAGGAACGCGGCAGGGATGTCCACTATCACCACTGCTATTCAACATAGTATTAGAAGTCCTAGCCACAGCAATCAGACAACAAAAAGAAATAAAAGGCATCCAAGTTGGCAAAGAAGAAGTCAAACTCTCACTCTTTGCAAATGATATGATACTTTATGTGGAAAACCCAAAAGACTCCACCCCAAAACTGCTAGAACTCATACAGGAATTCAGCAAAGTGGCAGGATATAAAATCAATGCACAGAAGTCAGTGGCATTCCTATACACCAACAACAAGACAGGAGAAAGAGAAATTAAGGAGTTGATCCCATTTACAATTGCACCCAAAACCATAAGATACCTAGGCATAAATCTAACCAAAGAGGCAAAGGATCTGTACTCAGAAAACTATAAAATACTCATGAAAGAAATTGAGGAAGACACAAAGAAATGGAAAAACGTTCCATGCTCATGGATTGGAAGAACAAATATTGTGAAGATGTCAATGCTACCTAGAGCAATCTACACATTCAATACAATCCCTATCAAAATACCATCCACTTTTTTCAAAGAAATGGAACAAATAATCCTAAAATTTATATGGAACCACAAAAGACCCCGAATAGCCAGAGGAATGTTGAAAAAGAAAAGCAAAGCTGGCGGCATCACAATTCCGGACTTCCAGCTCTATTACAAAGCTGTCACCATCAAGACAGTATGGTACTGGCACAAAAACAGACACAAAGATCAATGGAACAGAATAGAGAGCCCAGAAATGGACCCTCAACTCTATGGTCAACTAATCTTCGACAAAGCAGGAAAGAATGTCCAATGGAAAAAAGACAGTCTCTTCAACAAATGGTGTTGGGAAAATTGGACAGCCACATGCAGAAGAATGAAACTGGACCATTTCCTTACACCACACACAAAAATAGACTCCAAATGGTTGAAAGACCTCAATGTGAGACAGGAGTCCATCAAAATCCTAAAGGAGAACACAGGCAGCAACCTCTTCGACCTCAGCCGCAGCAACTTCTTCCTAGAAACATCGCCAAAGGCAAGGGAAGCAAGGGCAAAAATGAACTCTTGGGACTTCATCAAGATAAAAAGCTTTTGCAAAGCAAAGGAAACAGTCAACAAAACCAAAAGACAACTGACAGAATGGAAGAAGATATTTGCAAATGACATATCAGATAAAGGGCTAGTATCCAAAATCTATAAAGAACTTATCAGACTCAACACCCAAAGAAAAAATAATCCAATCAAGACATGCCAGAAGACATGAACAGACATTTTTCCAAAGAAGACATCCAAATGGCCAACAGACACATGAAAAAGAGCTCAATATCGCTCGGCATCAGGGAAATCCAAATCAAAACCTCAATGAGATACCACCTCACACCAGTCAGAATGGCTAAAATTAACAAGTCAGGAAACAACAGATGTTGGCGGGGATGCGGAGAAAGGGGAACCCTCCTACACTGTTGGTGGGAATGCAAGCTGGTGCAGCCACTCTGGAAAACAGTATGGAGGTTCCTCAAAAAGTTGAAAATAGAGCTACCATATGATCCAGCAATTGCACTACTGGGTATTTATCCCAAAGATACAAAAGTAGGGATCCAAAAGGGTACATGCACCCCAATGTTTATAGCAGCAATGTCCACAATAGCCAAACTGTGGAAAGAGCCAAGATGTCCATCGACAGATGAATGGATAAAGAAGAGGTGGTATATATATACAATGGAATATTATGCAGCCATCAAAAGGAATGAGATCTTGCCATTTGCAACGACGTGGATGGAACTGGAGGGTATTATGCTGAGCGAAATATGTCAATCAGAGAAAGACATGTATCATATGACCTCACTGGTATGAGGAATTCTTAATCTCAGGAAACAAACTGAGGGTTGCTGGAGTGGGGTGTGGGGTGGGAGGGATGGGGTGACTGGGTGATAGACTGGGGAGGGTATGTGCTCTGGTAGCGCGGTGAATTGTGCAAGACTTTTGAATCTCAGATCTGTACCTCTGAAACAAATAATGCAATATATATTAAGGAAAATAAAAAGAAGAAGATAGCAGGAGGGGAAGAATGAAGGGGGGGAAATCGGAGGGGTAGACGAACCATGAGAGATGATGGACTCTGAAAAACAAACTGAGGGTTCTAGAGGAGAGGGGGTGGGAGGATGGGTTAGCCTGGTGATGGGTATTGAGGAGGGCACGTTCTGCATGGAGCACTGGGTGTTATGCACAAACAATGAATCATGGAACACTACATCTAAAACTAATGATGTAATGTATGGGAATTACATAACAATAAAAAAAATAAAAATTAAAAAAAAAAAGAGAGACCCAAAAAATGGCTTAGAGGGCATTGGTTAGTGCATGTTGCTGAAAAGTTTAGAGAAAGAAAGGGCTTTAGGCATGGATTGAAGGGGATTTTGCTCCATTTCTCTGATATTCTGATAGCTCTGCCTTCTACTCCGGTGGCTTTATCCTCAGGCTGGCTGTGCAAGATGGCCCCCAGTCTGCATACCACCTCATGCTATCTCCTCCATGTCCAGGAAGAAAGAACAGGATGCCTTCCATCAACTATTTGACAAATGCCTTACGTTTTGCACTAACCGGACCATCTTGAACCAGTCTTTTGGCTAGATAGATGTCAGGGGCTGATTGGATTTGTGCTGAATTATCCAAACCAATTATGTTACAACAGGGCTTGGATTTTCTTGATAAGCATTAAGTCATTAGAGGTTGCCCTGGAGATGGGGGTGGGGCCAATCTCACAAAATCAACACAACTACCACAGCAGAGAGAAGTGACTGGAGGTTGTCAAGACAACCGTCATACCAACTGAGGGGAGGAAGAGAGAAAGAGCAGAACTAGATAGAATACTTTTTGTCACCATTGCCCAATTAAGAGAGGATAGTGGCTTGGCCTGGGATGCTGGCCATGCAAGTGAAAAGAAGTGGATAGATTCTGAAGGTAGAGTCGAGAGGATTTACCGCTAGATTGGGATAGGGGGAGGGGTTATGTGTTAAATTTTTAAGTATGAAAACCAGGTCAGAAAGCACTGGGTGTCGCCCACTTCTGCTCCTAGTTTGTCTCCAGGCAGAATAAAGATCAGAACAGTGTTGAGTGGCAGGCTCAGCTCCCAGCAAATTTATACCAGAGAACAAGCCTCTCTGCTTTTCAATGCAAATTCCTTCTAAGCAGCAATATCAACAGGCAAGTCAGATATGAAAATACTTAATGATTAGCAATTGTTGACATTTTAAAACAAGGGAGAAACCCAGTGTAGGTGTCATACCCAGAAGTTGATCATGCAGCCTCAATTTGACCCTCTTAAACACAAGCCAGTTTATTTTCCTCATGATCAAAGCTTCTGTCTCAGGCACAAGCCCCTCCTATTTTCCTCTCTAGCTCCTTCTCAGTATATTATCATCATAGGTTGGAGCCTGAATGAATTCATTACAATTCTATGTGCCAGGTTCTGTGCTAGGACTTACATACATTGCCTCATTAATTTGAAGTATCATCCCCATTCCCAAAATGAAGAAATTCAAGTTGTGTGGGCTGGAGATTTGGAGTGAAGGAGACTACAATTTTTGAAAGGCCACTGTCTTGCTTCACACCTTCTATGTTACATAGTGGTCATAACAATGCTAAGATTATCACTTGCATAAGAAAAATGAGATTCTGAGAGATTCAGTATTGTGGACAGGTCACACACCAAATTAGGAGGAGAGTCGGGATTCCAGCCCTGGTTTTTGTTTTCTGGATTCCCAGTCTTTCCACCACACCACGATGTCTTTCTGGGCAGAGATACCCATCACAGACTTGGGTGGGGAAATGCTGAGCTGAGCTGAGCTTCAACAAATAAAGAGTAAGAAGGTGCCTCTAGGAAGCCATCAGCACAGTCTTCTCTCCTGACTTTAAAGAAAGGTCCCAAGACTTTCCTTGGGAGATTTTTCTCATCCCAATGAATAAATTTTATCCTCCATCCCCCACCAATCTGTTCTGCTCACCCTGACTCTCCACAGCAGTCTCTACTTGAATGAGGACACTTTTTTTTTTTAAAGACTTATTTATTTATTTGAGAGAGAGTGAGAGAGAGAGAGAGAAAAAGAGGGGGAGGGGCAAAGAGAGAAGGAGAGAGAGAATCTCAAGCAGACTCCACACCAAGCACAGAGCCCAACGCAGGCTCAATCTCAGGACCCTGAGATCACAACCTGAACAGAAACCAAGAGTCAGACACTCACCGACTGACGCCCCTGAATGAGGACACTCTTGATGACCAAAGTCCATACCTACAGGTGGTCATATACATATGGGAGGGAGTGTAATAGTAGTAATAATACATGTTGGAGCTTTTCCATACACATTCCTTTTCTCACTGGATCTTTCAGCAACTCTGAGAGATAAACAGAGTGGATCTTTTTATTCCTTCTCTGCTTATGAAGAAACTAAATCTCAGAGAGGTAAAGGGACTGATCCAATACTGTTTGGCCCCAGAAGGAATACATATGTTCTAAATGTATGTAAATGTATGCCACTGGGTGAAACTTACCTGCAAACAAAGGAATTGGGTTATTTTAATTTTTTCCATCCTCTAACAACAGCATAATGAGTTAAGTAGTTGTTTCATGAGCAATGTTGTACAGAAGGATGAGCATGTAAGAGGCGTTATAATTACCATAAAAACCCTCTGAAGATCCCCAGCTTTCCCATCTGCAGACGACACTGGAGAAAGCAGCACTTTGACGTGGATGCTCTGAATGCTAAGGCCGTTATTGTTTCCCCTGTGTAGCTCCCAGGCCCCACCGCCCTGTGTGGAGGTGCCAGCGAGGCTGGGTGAGCCACGTGCTCCTGCTGTCTTTCAAGTTTTAAGGTCACGTTATTCTCCACCAGGCTGGCACCGCTTCTCTTCTCACCCTGCAGGGCCCCGCGCTGTCATCTGTCCAGAGCTTCCTCCAAATTTCAATGCAGATGAAATTCACCCAGACCGTGTGTGACAGCAATTTGAAAATAGCAATATGCATGGAACACATTTGAGTTCATTCCGGGAGAAGGCACTTACTGAGCGCCTACCATCTTCTACACAAAATGCTGAAAGATGATTGATTTAAGGCCACAGATACTGAAGCACTTAAAATAGAATTTAATATCTCCCAAAGATAATATATACATTATTTATACATATATATGTGTATATATATGTGTGTGTGTGTGTGTGTGTGTGTATGTGTGTGTGTGTGTGTGTGTGTGTGTTGCGGAAAAACATCTCTCAGTGTGCTTCCCTTCTTTCCACTACTAGAAAATAGTATCTTCCAAAGCAGGAACCATATCTGCTATATTCTCTTTATCCTTTCTTGGCACCTAGTGCAGTAAAACCAAATAAATGCTATTCACTGATTCAAAACAAGTTGGTCTGTTTAAATGAAAGGAGAATTGATTTGGATTGATGCCTATGTCTGCTTCATTTCCTGACTACCCCCCCTAAAAAAATGCAGTGACCAAGAGTGACCAAAAAATGATATCATGGAGGAAAACTGAATAAAATTAAAAATACCTCTTTATCACCATATTTGGCTATTTATTTGCATAAATCATAATTAGTATGTGGTGACAGGTCATTTTATTCTAAATGCGCTCACAGTGTAATGTTTGCTGAAAAGGTAAACTAAAAGCAATGTGCTTTACATGTATAAATTGTAAAAAATTTATTTTCAAATCTATTGTGCTTCAGAAGTTACTTAGTGGGAATTTTACCTGATGATTTTGAAAAGAAGAAATCAATCAACAAATTCTAAATGATTACTTCTTCATTGAAATAACTGTTTTGTTTTGTTTTTTCCTTAACTGTATGGGAAGGAGACCCCCTGTTCTGTATGTTAGCTGAGATCTCTTCACATTATGACTGGCATTTATGCCTAAAGGCCCAGTTCTCTAAAACATCCTTGTCCAATAAAAGGGACCTTGGCCACATGTTCTTAATTTGCTTTATAACATTTTAAAATCTTAACAGTAGACAAATCGAAAATATAGAACATTCTGTAAGACTCTTCAAAAAAGTCAGTGATGTAAAAAATGAACAAAAGAAGTCAGGAACTGTTCTAGATTAAAAGAGGCAAAAGCAACACAGACAAATGCAATGCATGAAGCTTCATTAGATACAAGATTAAAAAAAAAACAGGCTATACAATAAGACATTTGGGGGACAACTGGGAAAATGTAAGTGCATTTTCCACAATAGGGAATTATTGTTAATTTTCTCAGGTGAAAGATACATTGTTAATTATATTAGTCTTACAACTTTTTAAATAGATTTTTAAAACTTTAAAATAAAAAAATGAGGAGACAGAAACCCCAGGAGGGAGTAGGTATGAAAGAGGAGGTGTTCCACCCTGTGTCTGAGTCTCCACCATGAGCACCTGAACAGGGCTTACCCAGGTTTTAAATGTCTATATACTGCAAACAGGAAGTGTTGATATCAAGCTTGGCTACTGCTTACACATCATTAGTGGCAACATCACTGAATATGCCACAGGCCAAAAATGTTCATTCATTCAACTATTCCCTCAACAAACACATACTAGATATCCCTATGTTGGATGCAACAATGAATAAGGAACCAATGTCTGCCTGCAAGCTGCTCAGAGACATCTATATGTTGAGTGACCATAGAATTCTACAACAGTCACTACAGTGACCAGTGAATTCTACAAATTCTATGAATTTTTTAAAAGCCTTTGTTATATTGAAAAAATGAAATAAACAGAATAGTTATTTGAAGTACATACGCATGTGTTTCTATCATTTGCCTAGTTGCATCTGTCTTAAAATGGCACTAGCATTTCCTTGAAGAACGTATTTTTTTAAGATTTTATTTATTTACTTGAGAGAAAGTGAGCTAGAGAGAGAGAGAGAGAACAAGCTGGGGAGGAGTAAAGGGAGAGGGAGAAGCAGACTCCCTGCTGAGCAGGGAGCCTGATAACGGGGCTGGATCCCAAGACCCTGGGATCATGACCTGAGCCGAAAGCAGAGGCTTAACCGACTGAGCCACCTAGGTGCCCCGAAGAATGTATTTATTAATATCTTATTATTTTTAAATTATTCATCAATTGTAATCTTCAGAAATTTACATTGGTTGCTAATACATTTGAAATTGCTGACACCTGAAATTGACACTTGTCTATACTTTTCCCTGATAAAATGCTGTGTCCATAAGGTGCTGAGGTAGCTAATAAACTCAGAGCCAATCATAGAGAATATTCCCAATTCCAAGTTTTCTGCTTAAATATGCAAATAGTTTACCCCAAATATTGTCACAGGTACCGATTTTGCCTCCATTCAGAGTACATTTCATTGATAAATCATTTTTGCAAGGAAAAAAAACTTGTTAAAAAAAGACTCTATTTATTATTCTTTCGAATATTTTGCCAAATATATAAACATTGAAAAATCGAAGTTTTTTTAGTATCTTTCAGTTCCAGTTGATGATATAAATTTATCCAAAGTAGGAGCTCCCTCAGTATATTCTTTCCATAAGTCAAGATATTCAAAGGCTCAACTGTAAATTTCAAAATGTGTACCTGTACACACTATGTGAGTTCTCTATAGTTTCTTCAGTTCCTCTGTGGTTTTGTAGAATTGAACTTCAATGTCTTCCATGTTATAGGATTTTTTTAATATTTATTTATTTATTGAGAGAGAGAGCATGCACATGTGTGAGTGGTGGGGGGGAGAGGCAGAGAGAAAGAGAGAGAGAACCCCAAGGAGGTGCCATGCTCAGTGCAGAGCCCGACCCAGGGCTCGATCTCACCACCCAGAGATCACAACCTAAGCCAAAATCAAGAGTCAGACACTTAACCGACTGAGCCACCCAGGCATCCCATAGGATTTAAAAAATGAACTATTTTAAAAAATGAACTTTCTCTTTTAGAAGAATTTTAGGTTTATAGAAAATTGCAAAAGTAGTACAGACAGTTCCCATATACCCTTCACGCAGTTTCTTGCTATCGTTAACATCCGACATAACCCTAGTACATTTGTCACAACTAAGAAATTGACATTGCTCCATTACTGTCTTAGTTTGGGCTGCAGAAACATATGACCCTAGACTGGGTACCTTAACATCAAACATTAATTTCTCATAGTTCTGGAGGCTGGAAGTCTGATATCAGGGTGCCAGCATGATCGGGTTCTAGTGAGAGCCCTCTTCTGGGTTGCAAAGGGCTGATTTCCCTTTGTATCCTCACATGGCAGAAAGAGAACTGGCTAGCTCTCTGGCCTCTTCTAATAAAGGCACTAATCCCATTCATAACAGCTCTACTCTCATGACCTGATTACTACCCAAAGCCCTCACCTCTAAACACCATCAGATTGAGATTAGGGTTTCAACATATAGATTTTGGGGAAACATAAACATTTAGTCCATAACAATACAAACTAAACTCCATCCTTTATTCAGATTTTATTAGTTATTCCCAATGTCCATTTCTGTCCAAGAGCTCATCTAGATTACCACATTACATTTAGCTGTCATGTCTCCTTAGTTGCTGCTGGTCTGTGAGTTTCTCAGTATATCTTTGATTTTGATAACCTTGACCATTTTGAGGAGTAATGGTAAGATATTTTATAAAATGTTCCTCAGTTTGGGTTCATCTGATGTTTTTCTTATGATTACTCTGGAGCTATGGGTTTTAGGGAAGAATATACAAAGACAATGCCTTTCTCATTACATATATCAGAGGGCATGTGATATCAACATGACTTACCACTATTCATGTTAATACTGATCACTTGCTTAAGGTGGTGTTTGCTAGATTTCTCTACTATGACGTTACTATTTTTTTTTCTCTCCATACTCTATTCTTTGGATGTGAGTCACTAAGTCCAGACCACACTCAAGGAGGATGGAATTGGGGACACTTGGCTGGCTCAGTCATGCCACTCTTAGAGCACATAACTCTTGATCTCGAAGTTGTGAGTTCAAGTCCCATGTGGGGAATAGAGATTACTTTAAAGAAAAAAAGAAAAAGGAGGATGGAATTAAGCTCCAATTCCTAAGGAGAAGCCTGGTATTTACATACAATATTTGGAATTCCTCTGTAGGAAAGATTTTGTCTCTTTTTCTCTATTTGTTTACTCTCAAAAAAAAAAAAAAATCTGTGTGTGTGTATAAAATCAGCTGTAAATCTGTATCATCAAACTATTTGTGAATACAGTACCCAAAAATCAGCTTTAGAAGCATTTATTGAGCTGCAGTTATTCAAAAGAAAGCTAGCACCCAGTTCCTAGATTTTTGTTTCTAAAGAACATTCTCTAAAAAATCAGTATATATATAATATATATATATAAAATATACACAGCCAGTAGATAAGACCTTTAAGAGGTATGACTATGAAAGCAAAAAGATAGGGCATTAGCTTGATGGGATCAAAGCAAAGTTTTAAGTTGTTTAAAAATAAGAAATGGGAAATAAGCACATTTAAATTTTGATTAGAAAGAATAAATAGGGAGTATTTGTGCAGGAAAGATAAAAACAAAAACAAAAAACTTATGTAATCCAGTCCCCATGCAGATAAAAGGCATGAGGCCCAGGGTATGTGGGAGGATGAGGTATAGGGAAGGGAAAGGAAGAAATTCCATTGTGACAGGAAGTAAAAATGTTAGGTCAGCAGCAAGTAATTACATTGATTGAAGCAGGAAGTTGAAGGAGTTACTTCCTGATCTTTTTTATTTTCTCTGTAAAGCAGGAAATGAGTTTAGGAAACAGTTTAAAAAGCTACCAGGGAGAATAGGAGAGCCAACTAAGGATGTAAAAAAAGACCACTGGGCAGTGTGAGAGCCCAAGTGAAGAGGAAAGCCAGTGTTTCTGTGTAATGGAGATAATCAGTGTATACTGCTTATCTCAAGAAGCTCTCCACCTGTAAACATGGGGGAGGCAGAGAGTTGGATTAATGTAAGCATGGAGTTCTTCCAGGTAGGTCCTATATTGGTTAGAGTAAAGGTTGAGCAGCTGTGACAAAAAAAACCCCAATGCACAGTTCCTTAAATAGAAGAGTTTATTTCTCTCTCATTTAATAGTCACAAGATAAAAAGTCCAAGTTGACCAGAAGGCTTGGATTCATGAGTTCATTCAGGGAACTAAATTCTTACCATCCCATCCCCATCTGTGTCGTCAAAGTTGGTTAGCTGGTTCATCTGTGCTCTACCTCATGGGGAAGAGAGAAGAGGACGTCTGGAGCAAGGTATTTTTTTTTTTTTTAAAGAAAGGTAGAATTGCAGACATCACTTGCACTCACATTCATTGGTGAGAACTTAGTCCTATGGTCACCCCTAGCTAAGGGATGCTAGAAAATATAGAAGAGGAGAGGTATTGGCATGGAGGGGATCTGTAACCTTCAGGGGTATCAAAAAATGTCAAAGGTTAGTGGAGGGAAAGGCTGCTGGATGAACCCTGGAGCCTGGACTGAATCAAAGAGTAAAAAGAAGAACTCAAGAGACTGTGGTCTGGATAGAACACAAGCTTTGTAGTAACAGTGAAAAGGGAACAATAGGTGTTAGTGACCAGAGAGTAGGGTTTCAGATTTCAGAGGTGGAGAAGTTCAGGGTGATAACTATTTCTGGGATATGACCAAGAAATTGTGTGACTGATGGGGCATGGAGATGGAGATGATTATAGGACACTGCAGAAATTTTCATTATTCATCTTTTCAGGTGTCACCTAACTATGGGCCTAACTAATGACATAAACTGGAGTATGAAACTTTGACCAAACACCTCTTATAGGTCTTAAAATGTGAATGGATAAAGAGAAGTTAGGGACCGCACATTGGTGTGTACCTGACCTATTAGGTTGGCACTTAGTTGGCACAGCCACCCAAGTGGCCAATGGTGAGAACTACATTTGGTGTTAGAATCGTCCCTGAGATATTTGTATTTCCAAGACCCATCTTTCAGGTTGTGGAGGTCTACCAACTCTCTAGGGTAATATTTATGTGACAACTTTCCAGTGAAATGAGCAATATGCCAATCCATTAAATGAGAAGTGCATAAAAGATGTAGCCTGATAGATGAACTATTCTAGCACATTTTTAATTTTCTCTTTGACGATTTGGGAAAAGGCTATTTTCAGAAAAATTATATACTTATGAAAAAATGGAACTCTAAAACATGGGAAAACAGAAAAAGTAAGAATGCTGATACCATCCTTATAGACAGACTTGCATCTCCAGATGCTTGCAAATTTCTCAGTGTGGATGGACATGGCGACATGGCAGATGACATGGATATTCACAAGTGTCATGAACATGGTCTGCTCTTCTACCTTTCATCTTTTCTTGTATAATGAAGCTATTTTTACTAACACATAAGGACACTGTGTACCTTTGAAATAACCATTTGAAAGACAAAGATGAAACTAGTCAGAATTGAGAAGCACATAGTAAACCAGTAGACCCTCACCAATCTCTCCTTAATTGTGGCTTTTTAATAAAACTAGGTGAAAAGTGAAGATTGGAAGCTAAATGACTACCTTCATTTATTGAACAAATTCAGCAATCATTTATTGAGGACTTACTATTGGCCAGGTAAGTGTTTATTGTGTTCTGAGTAATGGAGATAAAGTAATCAACAAAAGAGGCCCAAGTCCCTGTCCTCATAGAGTTTACATTCCAGTGGACCAAAGTAGATACTATTACCCCTGTGTCACAGATAAAGAAGCTGAGGTTCAGAAATACTGTATAGCAAGTAAGTGACATAATGGTTTTAGGCACATGTCTGTCCTACAGTAGAACCTGTGTTTGTTTCCTCTATCCTACAAGCAAGTACCTCTGTCCCATTTGTCAGTCCCGCAAATTCTACCATAATGGTCTTTACAGAGGCTTTCTGACACATGCAATATCCTGGGCACCTAAAATATCTCCCTAAGCTTACCTGATGAGAGTCAGACTAAGCTAAGGGCCTCCACATTCCTCTGTGACTGCCTTTTTATTATACTATTTGCTGCATTATATTGAAACTGATCTATATATACATCTGTCTCACCTCGCTGGATTGTGAGCTCCTTAGGGCGGGAACTACGTCTTACTTACCTTCGTGCCCAACAGCAAGCTCAGGCACTAGCATGAGCAGGAACCAGGGGTAGAGAATTTACAATGACTAGCATCTTGGAAGTGTTTATTGACTAGCACCCTCTGCCCACCTCACTACCATTACTATATCCTGACAGATTCTTCATAAATTTTTGTTGATCTGAACTTGTTTGATTTAGTCTGCAAAGAGGGAGTAGAGTTGCCAAAGGAAAGAGAGTCAGACTAAGAAGCTCAGCCTTGCAGGTAGATATATTTTATTATTTCCATGAGTACAATACCTCTAACTAGACTTAAGGACAAACCCTTAACTACCACTTAATAAAGTACTTTCTTATATTTAATCTATAGTAATAATAATTTATATTTAACACTTGTTTACTTTGTAGAGTGGGCGGGGCAAGTTTTATTTTCCTTATTTTATCCATGATGAAGTTGAGACTCAGAAACATTAAACAACGTTCCACACAAAACTTACAAAATGAGTCCTTTGACTTGGTTCCGATTTATGCCTAGATTCATACCTAGATCTGTCTTCTTTATCATGTTGTTCCTCTAATTTTTTTAAGATTATATTTATTAAGACTGGTTTTAGGGGCGCCTGGGTGGCTCAGTCAGTTAAGCGTCTGCCTTCAGCTCAGGTCATGATCTCGAGGTCCTGGGACCAAGCCTCACATCAGGCTCCCTGCTCAGCAGGGAGTCTTGCTTCTCCCTCTGCTCCTCCCCCCGCTCATTCTCTCTCTCTCTCTCTCTCTCTCTCTCTCCCCCCCCCTCTCCCTCATAAATAAATAAATAATCTTTAAAAAAAGACTGGTTTTAAATGATCCTCTAAATTTTAACATCAATTCTGCTATAAACATGTTTTGTAATTTAGAATTTGTCAAATACCTCATGCCTTTTTTACTGTTTAGTGCAGTTGTTGTTGCTCAGTACACAAGGACACCATATACTTTTGAAATAAAAAGAGATGAGGAGCACCTGGATGGCTTAGTTGGTTAAGCAGCCAACTCTTGATTTTGGCTCAGGTCATGATCTCAGGGTGGTGAGATTGAGCCCATCATGGGGCTCACGCTGGGCACGAAGCCTGTTTAAGATTCTCTATCTCACCCTCTCCCTCTGCTCTTTCCCCCTCCTACTCCCACACGAGCGTACACTCTCTCTCACTTAAAAAAAAGAGAGAGAGAGAGATGAAATTTGCCAGGATTGAGAAACAAATAGTTAACCAGTGAATTGTCTTCAATCTCCCTTTTGGATTTATGGAAACTCTTTACTAAAATTGGGATAAAGTAAATCATTTTCTGAGTATCTGTGTCAGCAAAATGGAGAGCATTTATATAAATTTTTTTAAGATTTTATTTATTTATCTGAGAAAGAGAGAGCATGGAGGGGTAGGGGCAGAGGGAGAAGCAGACACACACCCCCACGCCCCCTACCCCTGCTGAACAAGGAACCGAGGCAGGGCTGGATCCCAGGACTCTGGGATCATGACCTGAGTGAAAGGTGGACTCTTAACTGACTCAGCTACCCAGGTGCCCCAAGCATTTGTAAATTATTAAAACAACAATTTGAAAATATAAATGCTATAAATATAAAAATGTGAGCTTTTAAACATTTCATAATTTCTCTTAAAAATGAACTCAGTATAGATTATAGTAATGGAATTAAGAATTGGATCTTTCTAAGAACAAAATCATTTTAAAAATCCCCTAAGATTGCAGAGCAATGGAGCACATCTGAAATGCTTGCTCCAATTTGCTACCCAAAGCTGGACAAAGGGAGGTTGTTCCTGCTGGTGATGGACTTACTAGGGTAGATACCCTTGCAAAAGATTCTTTTGTGTATCCAGACTGCTAAATTTACCATTGAGCACATGTCTGCTAGTACATTTCTAGATAACCAGTTGTAAGTTTGCACATTTATGATTCATAAGCAGTAACATATACTTTCAGACTTGTGCTAAAGAAACACAGCCAAAATGGTTGCCTTGCATACATTTGTACCGTGAGATGACATGTTTTCTTTCTACCTTCTTCTCTGCTCACTCTCTGAAACCAAGTTCAAATCACCACTGCTGAGTCTTCTCAGAGCCCTCCCACACAGTTAGTCATGCCTTCTGTGCTCTCAGAGAATGTGTGTGTACCTGTGTGTTAATGTGTGTGTATGTGTGTTCATGAAGCTCATTCGATGGGCTTATAAAATGGCAAAACCTCAGAATTCTAAGCTACTGCCCCCTAGGAAGATACTAATGATGACCTGCAGGAAGTATCGTGGTACCTACATTTCTTCTCTGTTTCTAGGTTACACCTAATCCTGAAGACAAACACTCCCATCCCTTCCCCATAGGATGAGTAGGACACACAGGTGGTTGTCCCAGGCACTCACAACACTGGCATTAGACACTATGAATAATCACACTGGAACAAAGGCATGAACTGGAATTGCCCCAAGCAAACTGAAATATATGGCAACCTGTGCAGTAAGAAGTATGCACTTCTCAGAGCATTTTAGAAGTCAACTATCTCTATAAACTTTGGACTCAAACTGAAACTTGAGCAAGTGAATTAGCTGAGACTGAAAATGAGGTCCTGGCATTTCCATCTCAGCCCAGGAAGCACTGGAGACATGGTGGAGACTTACTGAATCTGATGCAACAGGAGAAATATCAACCGGATTAAACCAGGGACAGTTTACTTAAACTTGCTTGATCAAACTTTTTCACAAATTCCTGAGGATGGAGTTGGATATGAACATCTACCCCCTGTTTCTATATTATACGCATTTTACCACATACAATTATGTTTAGGGTAACTGATAAGTAGACAGTATGCAGTTCTCATTCCAAAGATTAAAGGCAGTGGTTCACAGTGAAGCCCCTCTCATATTTTTTCAAATAACAAAAGCAAGACTGAGGATTCTCTACCTTACTAACCAGTCAAAATTCTGATCTCCAAAATGACCTTTTTCAGGAATATTCAATTAATATGTTGTACATCTATCTGGAAATATATATCATACCTCCATTTCATACAGTACTGTAATTGTTGTTTATTTTTCCCACAAGATTGCAAATATCCCTCTTCATTGGCAGGGATGATATCTTGTTCATCTTTGTACCCCCAGTGCCCAGAATAATTATTGGTGTGTAGTAGATGGATTGGCTTGTTGGTTGAATGGCTGACTGGCTGCTTGGTTGATTTTCTAGTTAGTTGCTTGTCTGGTTGGTCGGTTTCCAATTTGTTGGTTGACTGGTTGGTTGGCTGACTGGCTGATTAGTTGGGTGGTTGACTGGTTGGTTGGCTGGCTACTTGGTAGATGAGTGGGTTGCCTGTGTGGCTGAATGGCAGCTTGGTTTATATCTAGCTAGCTAACTGGTTGTTTGATCAACTTTTGCAATTTTCCATTCAAAAATTTCCAAAAATTTATATTGACACAATTTTACTAAATCACAAAATCCCAGGAAAAACAAATTAAGCTTAAGTAGATGATTATAATCCCCCTCAGCAGCAAATTATAACAACTTCAAGGTGTGAAGTCAATCCCAGTTTTATTATTGGCCTAGCCCTAGGAGTATTCTCCAGTGCCGCACACGAGATATGATTGAGAGATTGAGCAGAATATTGTAAAGTTCATCACTTGTCTTTCTACCCTTATACACTAAGTTCTTCAAGTCTCTGATCATTTTGTCATTGGATATAGGTGTCTTTAAGCATGCCTTTAAAAAGTACCACTTAGGGGTGCCTGGGTGGCTCAGTCGTTAAGCGTCTGCCTTCGGCTCAGGTCATGATCCCAGGGTCCTGGGATCGAGCCCCACATCGGGCTCCCTGCTCTGTGGGAAGCCTGCTTCTCCCTCTCTCACTCCCCCTGCTTGTGTTCCCTCTCTCGCTGTGTCTCTCTCTGTCAAATAAATAAAATCTTTAAAAAAAAAAAAAGTACCACTTAAATACCTTAAGAAGAATACTGAAGCTTCACTAACACACTTTAGTTAATAGATAACACCTTACTATAGACCAACCAGCCCTGGGCAAATATAGTGTAAAGAAAGAAATTCACCTAAGAGAAGGAAATCGCACAAAATTCAACTGACTTTTCACTTTGTTTTAAGACATTCTAGGTCATAGTCATTTATGGTTGCTAAAACAGCTTACATGATAATCTATGACCATTCTTCAAAAAGTTGGGAAAAAATAAATTGTTGCGTGTACCTCATTGTCAATAGTGAGTTTTGAACATAAGAACCTGTGAGTGTTGGAAATGAATGCATATGCCAAGGCCCCTTAAAGAATATAAACAGATCTCAACTATGGTGCATAGTTACCCAAATAAATAAAAAGGGAGTTGTTACTTACATGTTTCCTAAAGCCCTGTGTTTTCTTTGGTGCTTGGCATTGTGGCTAAGTTTGAAAAAGAGCTCTCCTATATATGCTCCACATTTCTCAAAAATAAGGAGAAACGGGGATTAACCAGTATTTCAGGTAATTCATTCTCATTTTTTATTCCAACGTGGTTTTTGAGTAACTTTAATAGTAAATATTAGATATGTGATTTAAAAAATGAAAGTAATTAAAATTGATCAATTTAATTTATTGGTCATTTATTTAAAAATAAATGTTCATATACTGATTATAAAATCACTTGAAATATGGCTGGCATCAGCAGTGGAAAATAGCTTTTGAATCATTTAGAAATTTGGAGCTGTACAATACAAGTCATTGATGGGAAATTCAGCAGCCATGGGAAAGTAAATGGGGACTTACTAATAAGCAAAATTTTAGAGAGCCTAATTAAGGCTTGAAAATCATTGATAATCGTTCTAAGAGTTCGTTTCAGGTTTCTTAATAGCAAGTCTATGATTTACATAAACTGCCCTTAATAATTTTTAAAAACTTCAAAGTGTATATTCCAAAAGATATTATTATGATATAAAGGTACAAAAATGAAATGAATTTGGGAAGCAATGGTTACTGCAGTCCTTTTCAGAGCCTTTAACATGTCAATGTGCATTATAACTCTCCAAGAGGGAGTGAGGAGTCATATAGCATACATTATGTCCCAAACCCTTTTGACCACTACATCAGTTATCTATTGCCACAATAATTCTGGATGGCAAACCATATCAAATTCAGTGGCTATACACCATCAACATTTATCCTGACAGATCTACAGTTTGGCTGAAATAGCTCTGCTTCCAGCCGCACGTCTGTGGATCTGGGTACTCCACACTTCTCTCACCTTCTTCAGCCCAGCAGCTTAGCCAGAACATTCTCAGGGAGTAGCAGAGGACAAAAGGGGCAATGAAAAGGTGTGGCATCTCTTAAGTTGTAGTCTGAGAATTGTCACACTGTCTATCTAATCTAAAGTCAACTGGACAAAGCAAGTCACAGGGCCAGGCCCAAAGTAAAGGGGCGATGGAATACGCTCTGTCCACGATGAGGCCATTGCAAGCAAGTGGATCCAGAGAGGGCTAAAAGACCTGGACCAGTAATTCAATCTATCACAACCATAAAACCCTTTGTTTATAGGTCATTTAATGGCATTAGTGTTGTACGGAACACTTGCAGAAACATTGCAATATCTCATTGGTGTTTATGCAATGCTCCTGTGAGTAGACACATAATTACGTAAGACAGTAACACCCTGAGATGCAGCAGTCTGAGAGTTTGAAAACATCATAATCTACATTAGCATCCCCTGGGAGATTCCTAGCAAAGAAACAGTCTTTCTGTTGATGGGACTTTAAAATCCCTCCCACTGTCACAGCTCACTAATAATTCAACCTCTAGAGTGAATGTGAGCACAGTGAGTTCAGTGTGGGAAGAGAGCACTTCTTCCAGAATACTGAGCACTTCCAGAGCATTTCAGCCAGAATACTGTTAAGCTTTTTGGAGGGAGGCAGATCCTCCTATAGGAGTGAAAGATTAGAAGTCAGTTCTCAGAGCCTGTGCTTTGGGTAAGTGTAGAGCCAAAGACCAAGCTGACAGCAGGTGGATTATAGAGAGAAGTGACATCCCAGCCGAGGCCAGGGTCCTCAGAAGAAAGCCATGCCAGGTCAGCACGGAGACCTCTCTGAACACTCCCTTAATGAGGAAGAATAAACACGGGAACCCACTGCATGCCCTTGCTACCCACACCTCTCTACACGTGTGGAGCACAACCGACTTCATTCACCTCAGTATGTATGGTCTGTCAACTCATTCATTCCTTTTGCTGCTTTTATAAGACCAGAATCAATGAATCTCCCCAGAAATTCTTGAACTAGATGAAAGTTTATCTGATAAGCACAGTCAGAAATCGGTGTCCAGGGTGGGACAAAACCAGGCCAGCAGCAGCTTCCCCACACGCTACCAGTAACACGGAAGTGGTTTCTCTCGAACCCCCAGACCCGTTTCCAGCTGAGAGAAAAGGAACAGATGTTCGAGGGATGAGGTTTAAGTCTGACTTCTGGCTCCCCTAGTGCTCTCTAAGGCAGGTGACATCATCAAAAGAACTCATGGTTTAGGATAAGAACTATATGGGATTCTATTTCTGGATTATGCCTCTACTTCACTGCCTATCATTTATTCTAACTTTTACCTCAGCTTTGTATTAGTGAAATGGGATTAAACCCATCCTACATATCGTCCAAAATTGTTATAAGTATGTGATGACATTTTTAAAGTATATATAAAATAAAAGTGCCGCCACAATACGAGATGAGGCCACATACCCTCCCTCAGTGTCTATGAAGATTGGCAAACATAAACAAGGGCGCAATTCAATCTCATATGGTGATATTTTCCTGAATAGCGGTCTGTAACACAGGCCTTTCAACTACCAATGCCTAGTAAAACACAATGCAATATATTGGGCTAGGAAAAAAAGTTGGTTTCTTCGCTTTTCCAATATGTCAACAACAACAACAAAAAGAGATTTATTCAGCCCTCATGTAGACTACATAAGTAGATAGAGTTTGATTGTCATCATTCTCAATCACTGGAACAAAGAATTGAAGTGGTAAAAATTATTATTGCAGAGAGCCCTGCCTTTTTAAAATGGATGCCTCCAGGTGCGAACTACAAGACAAGCGTCCCCCCCCCCCCCCACCAAGTCCCTTGAGTTTACTTGGAAAAGACTCAGAATCTGGTCAGGGATAAGAAAGTTGTACAGGGAGGGGCGCCTGGGTGGCTCAGTCATTAAGTGTCCGCCTTCGGCTCAGGTCATGATCCCAGGGTTCTGGGATCGAGCACCACATCGGGCTCCCTGCTCACCAAGAAGCCTGCTTCTCCCTCTCCCACTCCCCCTGCTTGTGTTCCCTCTCTCACTGTGTCTCTCTCTGTCAAATAAATAAATAAAATCTTTAAAAAAAAATGCTTGTTAAAAAAAATAAAGTTGTACAGGGAAATAAACTTCAAGAATTTAATCTGGAGAACATGTAAGGTGTATGAACTCAGTACACTGTGTTTTTATAGTAACAGAGAAATAGTAAATGCTTTTCAACAAGGATATTGCAGTGGAAGTTTCAATAACAGGTAAGAATTAGCCCAAGAGATGGATTAGGTGGGTTTTTTTTCCTTTTTCCTCAAAGGTGCCCTATAAAATCTCACGTGTCACATTTGCTAATAATCACACACCCTTCTAGGATCTCGGCTGCTAAATCTCCCACTTTGAACTCTCTTTAAGTTCTCTTTAAATTCAATTTCCCATACTCCTCCCCTTGGCTTTTCTGCAAGAGATTTTAGAACACATACTCATTTTGAGGCAATATCTTTTCGCATAAAACGCTAAGGTAAGTTCCAGTTCTAAAATTTATAATCAGTGACTCCATACTTGCTTTTAAACATTCTGATCTGTTGAATTTTGGAGCCAATTTCTTTAATCTTTCAAGGTTTTTTATTTTTCTAATTTAATATGTACATACATGACATTTCACCATGGCACTCTGACCACTCAGATTCTAGAAGGAAGGAGGATTCTGAAAGGTGCTGTAATCACCATTAATCATCATAGGGACCACTTACTGAGCACTTACTACCTGCCAGGCATGGTTTAAGTGCATTTGCATATGCCATCACAATGAAGCCTCCCAGCATTCCTAGGAGAGAAGTACTTACAGTCATTTTACAGAAGGGGCAAGGGAGGATTGGAGACATTAACAAACCTGCCCAAGGTCAAACACCTAATAGTAAATTATGAGGCTGGGATGGAATCAGGACTATCTGTCTTCATAACCCTGTGAGGCTCTCTTGGGTAAGAAGAAGTGATCCAGGTCCAACTTTATAAATGTCACCTTATTTGCTAAGTAGCAACTGATCAGATTTGATCGATGGGAAAGCATGAAGCTCATGGTCACTATAAGCCGCTTTGTTGGTTCAAGTTTACAGTTTGGGAGGTACTAAAGAGATTTAATCAGGCTAAGCCAAAGTTCTAAAAAGAAACCAGCTCCTTGATGATATTGTAAGTTTCATCTCCCTCCTTCCCTCCCACCTTTCGATTGAATCTTTGGGCCATCAATAAACATTTGTTGAAATAAAAAGCAAGTCAGAATTCTATTCCCTCACTCTTTAGCTGAAAACACCTACAAATGTTCACAGGAACATGACTGATTACCAGTCACTAGAAACAATAGCTCCTCGAAGAGCAGAGACGTTTTAACATTGTATTCGCTAGGGCTTCCCAAGCTCCTAGAACATCTCAGGGCACGCAGAAGGTGCTCAGTAAAGGTGCTGATTGAATGAAGTGGCTTTCAGTGTTAAGAGTAAGCCTCCTGTTTGGGGCTGCGGCCGTTTCTTTCTCCTGACACTCCCTTTGGAAGTGGAGGTAGGTAGGGTTTGGCTCCAGACCTGTCTTAGACCGCGCTCCCGATCCAGACCCTCCCACTCCTCCCCACCTTCCCCCGGATGGACCGCTGCCCGCGGCTTTGCATCGAGGACCCGTCTGCTAGGTGTCCGGTCCCGCACAGAAGGGCGTTCGGGCCGCTTGCCGCCGTGTCATCCCAGGGGGAGGACAGTGAGCCCTCAGGTGACGTTTCAGCTGGCCGGAGCTCGGAGCTCGAAGCCACAGGCGCCTAGAGTGGGCGCGCCCGGGGTACTGCGGTCCGCGCTGGGGGGCTGTCCCCGCCGGCTCCACCCGCTGCTCCTCCCAAAGGGAGGGTTCGCTACAGGGGTCCGATCTCTGTGAGCATCTTCTCTCCAGCCCCGGAAGGTACAGAGTGTGCTTCTGTGGAGGCGCCTGCGGGGAGGAGCGGGGCGGGGGGCGACTAGTTTCATACTCGGTGAAGAAAATGGAAACAAAAGTGGGAAAAGAAAGGCAGTATGGCTTTCAGGGAGGCAGCAGCCTCAGCTCAGAAAGATGGAGCGCACGGAGCTCGTCTCCGGGAGTAAAAAGGGTGGAATAGAGTTGGCAACGGGAGGCATTGATCACTGGGTTGTTTTCCTAACCCGGAGTTCAGGATCCCTTTTCTAAACTAGAAAAGCCAAGTACAGTTCCACACCCTTGGTAGATCTCCCTCTCTGCCTCTGCCTGTGTCCATGTTCGCTCACCCGTTGGGACGGCCTTCTGTGACGCCCCCTCCCCACTTGGCTAACTTTATATTACTCATAGATCACAGGAGGTGTGCAGGGGCATCTGAACTCCTCTGATGGCCTCCCAGGTAGCAGGGAACTGGGGTGAGAGGGAAGGAGGCTGCCTAGGCTTTTACACATCAGTCTGGGGCTTCTTAGAGCCTTTGAGAAATGCTTTCTTAAAGTTCTTTCTTTAGCAATGAGAGAGCAATGTGCTTTCTTATGCTTCTTAATAAGGTTTTGCCCCAAAGTCTGGTATCTTCATTTGTAGTAGAATCTTCTTATTAAAATGCCCCTGAAGCTACTACTAAAGAATCAGGCAGAAACATGGAATTGTTTCCACTTGAGGTATGCACAGAAATTTCACCGAATTTAGCTCAGTGCAGATTTGGGGGTGGGGTGTTTTTGGTGAATGTTTTCTAACTTTTTAATACTGCGTTTTCTACTTAAATATATTTGTTAGTATAATATAGTGGGTGGAGATATGGGGAGGGTGTGCTGACTGGCTGGATATGACTGGGTTGGGTTGGTAACCCATTATTTGTATTTCATTTGGATCATGACATCTGTTTAATGTCACCATTGAATTGGCCTTTTGCAGAGCAGACTGGCCTCATCTATCGTCTCATGCCATGACAAGATAATTACAAGAGCAATATTATTTGACTCTTAGCCTAGCACTGGTTGTTAAACTGTCCAAAGCAATCCAATTCCAAGAAAAGAGTTTTTCAAGCCTAGGGAATAAAGTTCCATCAATACACAGGCCACCTAATGTTTCTGAAATATTAATATAGATTGTTAAACAGAGATCAAGTTGGGAAAGAAAACCAGCAGGCACTTTAAAGAGGAGCCAGGCATAGTCCTGTGGGACCAAGATGCTGTGAGAGAACCAATTTCATTTTTAGCATCAGCTTAGCTTTTCCCAAATACCAGAAATGGATTTGGGGGAGAGATCTATTGCAGTTTAGTGCTAAGTCCAGTATCAGTCAAGAAGTGAGCCTGGAGCACTTAACACAAGTGATGAGCTAAATGTATAAGGTGCAGCGGTTATCCCTTCGGACACTCCAAACTTCCCAGCTTACTAGGTTAGTCCCAGAGTAGGATACAGGGCTTTCTCTCAACAGGACCTTTGGAAGCCCATTGGACCTGATGGGTGGGGCAGTGCCTGGTCAGAGGCCCTAGGTGCCTTGGGAAGGATAGTCACATTTCCCACGCCACAAAGGACAAAAGATGGAAAATCCTCCTGTGCCCTGAAGACATTGCCTTTCTCCATGACACCCTCTCCAGAACTATGACACTGCCTTCTGTAATCCACCAGGAAGGAACCAAATCTGTCACTTACCTTCTGTCTCATATTTGTTCACCCCCAAAACTTTGTACATTTATCTTTAACATTCCAATCCTCAGAAGTGAAATGAAATAAATATAGATGGGGAAAATTGAGGAAAGCTGGAGATGGGGAAAGATCAGGCTGGGGCAGGGGGAGCCTTCTTTGTGCTTCAGGGGAGGAGAAAAGAAAAGAAAGAACTTTTGTCAAGAGCCTACTCTGTGTTAAGCAATGTCTGGATGCTTCATTTCATTAAATCTTCTCAAGAAATATGTAAGGTGGAGAGTGCCAGTCCTATTCACCAATGGGGAAACCATCACTGGGGAAAATGAGGCTTTGAGAGGTTGAGTGACTAGTGGAAGTCACAGAGTTAGAAAGTGACAGGACTAAGATTGGGCCTTAATCTGCCTGATTCCTCCAGAGAGGTAAGCGTGCTTTACCTGTGAGGGCTGGTGAGAAAAGCCCGAGTGGCTCTCTTCTCCCTGTCTATCCACCCCCTGGCTTTCTTTGGGAGGAGGAGCTTAGGCTAAATCTGCCAAAAGCTATGCCCCAGGGACATGTATGGACACAGGGTCTCTTACAGAGGTAGTGGACCCCAGAGGCTGCTCTACTCCCCTCTTTTCCCCATCCTTTATCTCCATCCCTGCTCTCATTCCTCTTAACCCCAAACTCAAATGCTGAGGTTCCCAAGCATTGGCACATGCCCTTTCTCTCCCTGTGGTCCCACATTCTCACCTCATGCTGTGTTTCTTCTTTCTGTCCCACACCAAAATATTAGGGATGTTATAAAGATCCCTACAAATAAAGCAGGAAATTTACATTTAAGGATCCAAATGAGGCATGGCTTCAAAGTCTGCTGAATCCAGGGCCTGCCATTTCCAAGCAGCTGGATTCCCTGATGAGGGTGGGGAGGGGGAGGGGGTGATGAATGGGAATGCTGAGCCAGATTTGGGGGAAAGGGCAGGAGGAAAAGCAAAAGGAGACAGAGAGGAAGAGAATGATTCTTATCTAGGCAAAACTGTATGACTATAGAGAAGTGTTTAGACATTAGATTTGACTGTAAAATGAGTGCTGACAAAAAATGAGTGCTGGCAAAATGACAGTCCTTTTACAGTTTCCTAGGGCTTGCAGCTAATTACCATGCAGCACAGTAACAACTGTGTTATTTCATTAAATACACATCAGAGTAACTTTGATACATTTTATTTAATTAAAATAAAAAATAAAATTCTTAACTCTATGTCCTCAAGTCTTTTTTAAATGTTTTTATTTAAATTCCAGTTAGTTAACATACAGTGTAATATTAGTTTTAGGTGTACAATATAGGGATTCAACACTTCCATTCAACACCTGGTGCTCATCACAAGTGCATTCCTGAATCCCCATCACCTATTTCATCCATCCCCCAGCCACCTCCCTTCTGGTAACCATCAGTTTGCTCTCTATAGTTAAGAGTCTGTTTCTTGGTTTATCTCTCTCTCTCTCTCTTTTTTTTCCCTCCATATATATAGCTCACTTCTTCTTTATCCATTCATCTATCGATGGACACTTGGGCTATTTCCATAATTTGGCTGTTGTAGATAATGCTGCTATAAACATCAGGGTGCATGTATCCCTTTGAATTAGTACTTTTGTATTCTTTAGGTAAATAGCTAGTAGCACAGTTGCTGGAGGGTAAGGTAGTTCTCTTTTTAACTTTTTGAGGAACCTCCATACCGTTTTCCAGAGTGGCTGCACCAGTTTGCATTCCCACCAACAGTACAAGAGGGCTCCCCTTTCTCCACATCCTCACCAACACCTGTTGTTTCTTATTGTTTGATTTTAGCCATCTGACAGGTGTGAGGTGATAGCTTATTGTAGTTTTGATTTGCATTTCCCTGATGATGAGTGATGTTGAGCAACTTTTCATATATCTGTATGTCTTCTTTGGAAAAATGTCTATTCACATCTTCTTCCCATTTTTTAATTGGATTATTCATGTTTGGGGGTGTTGAGTTTTATAAGTTCTTTATAGATTTTGGATACTAACCCTTTACCAGGTATGTCATTTGCAATATCTTCTCCCATTCCATGGATTTCTTTTAGTTTTGTTTATTGCTTCCTTTGCTGTGATTGTTTCCTTTGCTTTTTGTTTTGATGTAGTCCCAACATTTTATTTTTGCTTCTGTTTTCCTTGCCTCAAGAGACATATCTAGGAAGAAATTGCTGCAGCCTGTGCTCTCTTCTAGGATTTGTTATGGTTTCAGGTCTCACATTTAGGTCTTTAATCCGTTTTGAATTTATTTTTGTGTATGGGTAAGAAAGTGGTCCAGTTTCATTCTTTTGCATTTTGCTGTCCAGTTTTCCCAACATCATTTGTTGAAAAGACTGTCTTTTTCCCATTGGATATTCCTTCTTGGTTTGTTGAAGATTAATTGACCATGTAGTTTTGGGTTCATCTCTGTGCTTTCTATTCTGCTCCATGGATCCGTGTGTATATTTTTTGCCACTACCATACCGTTTTGATCACTACAGCTTTGTAATATAATTTGAAGTCTGTCTGGTATTGTGATGCTTCTGGCTTTGCTTTTCTTTTTCAAGATTTCTTTGGCTATTTGGGGTCTTTTGTGGTTCCTTACAAATTTTAAGATTCTTTGTTCTAGTTCTGTGGAAAATGCTGTTGGTCTATATACTGATATCTAATAGAATTGCTCATGAATCCAAGTATCTATCATGATCATCCATTGCAATAAACACACACATGCACACACACGATAGTGTGTTTATTTTGTGACTCTAACATTCTGAGAGAACTAGATGGGAACCATGCTTCTTAAGAAGAAGTTTTATCCTTAGGGATTTATATTAAGCATCTAAAGCACTGGTGAAACTTTTGCCACAATGAACTCTAGTCTCATACATTTAGCAGCTCATTGACACAATTTTCAAGTGTGTAAGTTAAGTATTATTGGGTTGTAAAGTCATCAAAAACATGAAGTCTCATCAACTGGTTCCCACCTTGTTCTAAATATATCCCATGTCCCAAACCTTCTAAAAAACTGAGCTACTCATTTTACAATGCTGTGATCACTCAAGTTCATTAAGAAGGAACTTAGTTCTGGGTTTTTTTAAGCCTATGACCTTGCAAATAAACTTGCATTAAAAAATGCCTTTTGATCTTGAAAATGTATAAAAATATCATGTATTGCCACTCTTTTTTAAAACTGTAGGTGAGGGAGGCTTGGGTGGCTCAGTCGTTAAGCATCTGCCTTTGGCTCAGATCATGATCCCAGGGTCCTGGGATCAAGTCCCAAATCGGGCTCCCTGCTCAGCAGGAAGCCTGCTTCTCCCTCTCCCACTCCCCCTGTTTGTATTCCCTCTCTTGCTGTCTCTCTCTCTCTGTCAAATAAATAAATAAAATCTTTCTAAATAAATAAATAAATAAATAAATAAATAAAAGTCTAAGTGAGTGTTTTCCTCCAACAAAATTATTCAGAAATTTAAAAGAGAAGCTACTCTCTTTGGTGGAGATCATTTCATAAAACACATATAAAAACATCTTTTCAAATACAAATATCATAAAATTAACTATTAAAGCATTTCATTGTATAAATTCTACCTAAAATACTTTATATTTTCAAAATCTAGAAGGGAATTTATTCAGTTTGTTCTTTATAAAGAGCTTCTATATGAGATAAGAGTAATTTTCTCAAAGTGTTTCTTGGTACTTTTCAAACAGCAATGACAAGGATAATCCATTAACCCAATGTCCCACAGGCTCTTTGGAGTAGTTTGGATCCCTAAAGGGAAGGGAACATTTCAGGAGAACTATGTCTATTGCTTCACCCATCTTTTCAGCAGAGGTCAAAGACTGACCACACAACCTTGGAGGCAGACAGAAATAGGTTTTTGGCCCTACCACTCATTACCAGGGTGAACTGAGCAATGTCCTCGTCCTCTTAGCCTCTGTATCCCCATTTGCAAAATGAAGATAGTAGTAGTATCTACTATGAATGTGATTGTAAGAATTGAGATAATATACATAAGGAGCTGAGTACAATATCTGACACATTACACATATTCTATAAATTTGTTTATTATTATAATTGACACTTCTCTGTGTTGGTTTTCATGTCTTCCCCTTTTTCATGAAAATCTAGGCAGTAATTTTAAATTTGGGGTGTATTTCTGTACATATGATCTTGGACCCTCTTCGACCATTGTAAATGCTTATTTTTAACAAGTACTTTATGTTTATTTTTCTCACTGGAGTCACAGGTGTGTTTGTGGGTATGACTGCACATGCGTGTATGTGTAAATATCCATCTAGCTCTTGGAGACATGAAGCCTGGTCTCTTCACTGACTGATAAAATTAGTCATGGGTAAATATTTATTATGGCCATTCTTGGAGAGAAATCCAGTGCGTTATTCATTATATTTAAAAAAAGTTATAGACCTAATGATAGCAACTTGTGCCCAAAACAATCAGCTGTTATAAGCAAAATAAAATAAAATAATAAAATAAAATGGAGTTGTGGTCTTCACCCAGCCTATCCTGACCCTCACTGGTACTTAAGAGTCAAAAGTGAGAGACAGACTGGTCAAGGGTGAAGGGTAAAATCTTTCTGTTCTGTCTCCACCTATGACAAATGCTGTTGGTTGATTATTTTCTTCTCCTTGCATTGGGTTTGTGTGGCTGTGTGCATCAGGTGAGTCTATGTCCATCCCTAGCCTCGGGGTGGCCAGGGGGGAAATCTAGATTATTTTAGACTAATCACTGTAATTGTGCTCCACTTACTACTTATTAGTTTAGCAATGAGCAAGTGGCACAGTTCCAGCCATTGGTACTTGTGGGGAAGTCTGCAGGACAGGCTGCTTGGAAAGGAGTGCATGTTCTCCAACACTGTCCACAAAAAAGGGGTGGTTTCTTTTCTGGTCTTTGTGGTTATGTGAAGATGTGGTGTTTGGAGCTGCTGCCTCCTTCTTGTATCCCTGAGGGGACCAGCCTTGGAAAAAAGCTTACCTGATGAGGGGGCTGCAGTGGAGAAAGATGGAAAGGACTTAGAACCTGATGTCACCATTAGGTCATCGAAATAAACAATCTAAGATCTACCACCGTGAATCTGGACTTATCTGCTATGTTTAAGCTGTTTAGGGTTGGTTCTTCTCAAACTAGAAGTTGAAGGCATCCCAAATGATTTACAAACCAGCCAAGGAAAACCAAACCAGAAATGTCTTGCAAGAAGCTGTTCCTTGGGAGAGTGAATAGGTTAAATATTCTGCTAGCATCTATAACTGTCTTTGTTCAAAGAATGCATATTATCCCTAATGATTTTTAACCTTATATTAATGCCTTTAAAAAAAAGATTATCTCTCTCTAGGCTTTAATCTCTTGTTTCCTTTTATTTGACTTTATTATTGGCTTGCAAATATCTTATAAAAAATACATATAATCTTTTGTATTACATAGAATTTTTAAAATAATTTTTATTTTTACATGTTTTGTATCAGTTAATTGTAGTCTCTTTTATATATTTATTTATTTAGATTTTATCATGTTTCCTTTTTATCTCTTTTTATATTTTTGTTTATTTTTCCTGTGTACTATTTTGATCTCTTTTGCTTTCAGTATAGTTTATCTTTTAAATATGTATGTGTTCCTACTTTCAAAAGAAGCATGATGTAGTGGAAAAAACACAAAATTTTGTGTCAAACTTTGATTTAAATACTGGCTCTGCCATCTGCTTTTTGTGGGGCTTTGGCAAACTCCTCACCTACAGAAAAGGAATGGCAGGGGGCACAGAATGTATTTACTGAGGAACCAACCCCAAACTGAGTGTAAGGATTAGGATGGCATGCTAGAGGCCCTGAACATTTGTAATTACATACCTATCAAAATTGGAAGAGGAAGAGGGAAAGAAGATGGGAGGTTTCTTGTGTGATACATGTGAGTCAAAGGATAATGTACCCAAGCTGACAAAGCAAGCATTTAAAATATAAAAATACTAAAATGTACAAAGCTAAAAACTAAAAGTACAATATATTGACCCAAAATGGAATAAAGAGGAGAGGCCAGATACTTAAAGGCAAAGAGAAGAGCAAGTGTGAGGATGCAAAGATGGAGCAGTTTGTGGCAGGTTCCAGGAGCTGAACCAACAGTGTGAGGAGCAGGTGCAAAAGCTGAGGCAGGAGAGAGAAGCCAAGTCTGTCATCTAGCCTCACTGAGGCGGTGTGCCTCAAGCCTGGGGGCAAGGTGGAGGCATTAAAGGGTATGTAAGCAGACAAATTATATCATCTGTTTAGTACTGGCTTCAGAGGGAGCAAGACAAGAAGCGAGGAAGCCAATTATGAAGTTATTATAGTAACAGAGACAAAAGGGTACTTAGAGTGTCCAAAATCAGGGTAGTAGCAATGAGGCTAGAGAAACGTAGTTGCATCTGGGGAAAGGAACAGAATGGAGAGAATCTGCTACCTAATTAAATAGCAGTTGAGAATGAAGGCAGAGACAATGCCGGTGTGCAGCTCGGCCAACTGGGCAGAAGTGGTGCCATCCTTGCAAACTGGGAACTATGGAGGATGATAAGTTTAGTTCTTAATGTATATTACTTGAGGTGCCTGTGGGAAATCCAAGGGTGATATTCAGGAATAAAGACAGAATTCTAGGATGGAAACAGGCACTGCAACGTGCTAACAGTGCACGATCCAAGGCCAGACTGTTTGGTCAGTTCCTGACTCTGCCCTTATCTGTAAAATAGGATTAATAATAGTTCTACCTCATAGGTTTACTGTGATGATTAAACCACTTAATACGAATGAAATTCTTAAAGAGCTTGGCATGTACTAAGAGCTCAGCCCATATCATCTTCATCAACACCATGATTATCATTTTAGCAGCAATATACACACACACGTGCACACACACACAAAATCGTTGAAATCAGGAATAGATAAGACCTTGCAGAGGAGGAGGATGGGTAAGAGGTAAGAGGTAGCGGCTTAGGACCAAACATTAAGGAGTGTCAACACTTTAAGGACTGGCAAGGGAAGAGAAACCAGCAAAGGAGACTGAGCAGAACATCCAGACAGTAACAAGAAAACTAAGCAAGTGTGATGTTAAGGAAGTCAAGAGAAAAGAGTGTTTTAAGGAGGAATTATGCAATGATGTTAGCTGTTGCCAGGAAATCAACTAAAATAAGAATTCACTATATGTAGTCAACCATCAGATTATATAAGCTTGACAAGAACAGTTTCATTGGAGTGAAGAGACAAAAGCTAGACTGTGATGATCTCAAATTCACTTTTTGGGGGGCATCTGGGTAGCCAGTGGTCAGTTAAGGGTCGGCCTTCGGCTCAGGTTGTGATCTCAGTGTCCTGGGATCGATTCCCACATTGGGCTCCCCACTCAGCGGGAAGCCTGCTTCTTCCTCTCCCTCTGCCTGCCACTCCCCCTGCTTGTGCTCTCTCTCTCTGTCAAATAAATAAATAAAATCTTTTTAAAAAATAACAAAAAATTCTCTTTTTGAAACAATTAGGAGAAGGCTTGCTTCCGAAAGTTCAGAGTAGCAGACGGAAGGATAATAAAAGAGAAGAGGGTTCTAGTTACAGGAAGGACGGTTGTCATGCATATTCTGCTGGCTTGGATGGCGCTTTGAGACATAATTCTCTACTCATGACATCCTCTATGAACAAACATCTAAGCATGAGGACCCAGGAGCAAGAAAAGTCCTTTTCCGGGGAGGGGGGGTCACTAACGTCATGGCTGGCACCAGCTACATACACCTTGAGGAAGACCACTCTCACCACAAAGTACCTTTTGAGATGTTACATTTGTAACCTGCCTTGGTACTGTTACATTTCTGAGCAGTCACCCTGAGTAGAGTTGGGGAGAGGTGAGCTGATGTGAGCCATTAACTAAGGCTTAACTTAGGAGGCAGCTTTGAGGTGGGCTATGAAAGACTGAAGAGGAATTCTGTGGTGGGAGAGGAAGCTGCCCTAACCGAAGGAAGCAGTGGGGCTATGAGAAGGAGAACCCAAAGAAGACCCATCTGAATGGAACACAAAGACGGTGGGGAGCAAGTTGCCTCAGGGGCCGTGAAATTACAGTCCGGAATGTGGAATTAGATGCAAGGTATATGGGAAGTTGTCAGGGGGATCAAGGGTTGGAGAGAGAAACTGTCTGTTCATTCAGTCAAAAAGCAGATGTTGAACATATGTCACGTGTTTACAGTAACTTACAGTTTGCGGGAAGAGGAATGTGAACATAGCACTAAAAATCATGAGATCCATACAAAACCTGAGAACATAGAGGCAAGTGAGACTCACGATCCTGGAAAAAAAATGGAGGCTACTTCTCCAAGAAGGTGAGGCATTCCTAAAAAGAGGAGTTCTCCACATCATCAAGGAGGGACAGGTACTTTCATGCAGAGAGAACATGAGCAAAGGCGTAGATAGAAAATTAACAGTAACTACAGCAATCACCAGCACTTATTTCACACTTACTGTGTGCCAGGTACTCCCCCTATACCATCTCATTTCCTCAAAACAGCATTAGGAGATGGGCTCTATTATTCTCATTAAATGGGTAGGAAACTGAAGTTACAAGAGGTTGAGTAATTTGCCCACTTCTCAGTCCTGGCAGGGTAGAAGCTGGATGCAGCCCCAGCGTCCCCAGTCTTATACCCACACTTCTTTGGCCAGGTCCCCTTTGAGGACAAGGACTTTCCCAGAGGCCAGACCCCAGTTTTGAGGAAAACAGCTCTGGTCACAAGCTGATGCCCAGGATTAGAATGTCTTTTTTTTATGGCCACCCTCTTCTTTGTTCTTGAAACTCTTACCTCTGCAGGGAAGTGTTTAGCAGAAAAATACCAATCATTTTTATCTCAACTCCAGTAAATAGAACATCTACAAAATCTCCTCTACAGGCCCTTTCTTTCCACAGCAATCTCCCAGATACATAGGAGAAGGAATTATAGAATATGGAGATGGGGTAGGAGAAGTGCTCCTTTCCATCTACAAACACTTATTTAATTGACGAGTCCTTTTTTTGCCCTCTGAAATCTTTTTTTTAAGATTTATTTATTTTAGAGAGAGAGAGAAAGAACACAAGTGGGAGGGGCAGGGAGAGGGAGAGAGAACCTCAAGCGGGCTCCATGCTGAGTGTGGAACCTGACACAGGGCTTGATCTGATGACCGTGAGATCACGACCTGAGCCAAAACCAAAAGTGAGACACTTAATGGACTGTGCCTACAAGCACCCGGCCCTCTGAAATCTTAAAGCAACACAGGGTACTCATGTGGGGGCAAGTCTGAGTGAGAGAGGAGGCAGAGAAGGTGCCAGAAAAAGGAAGGCAAAAGCACAAAATTTGGGGAAAAGAGTGGGCCATTATATCAACAGATATACTCCTATCATTGGAAATTCAGTGGGCTAAGAGGACGCTAAGGAAATATATTAAATAAACTAATAGTTGTCAATTTCATTTTCTGCACCAATACTTTAAAGACTCTGGGCATAGAACCGTGAGGAGAATTAAATTATTAACTAATATTTATGAGCATTTACTCTACATCTGGCATGGGGCTTTAAATGCATTATTTCATTCAATTCTCAAAACAACCTTAGGAGGTAGGTACTATTATTATTCTCCAATTTACAGATGAAGATTCTAAGGCATAGAAAAGTGAAATGACCTGCCCAAGGTCACAGATAGTGTCAGAGCCAGGATTCAGTCTCAGGCACTCAGGCTCCAGAGCTTACACTCTTAATCGTGAGACAAGCCTCTAAGTCCTCTTGTCTTTTGTGACATTATTTTAATATTTTAGTGGCTTCGGGAATGTTTCCTAGGCTGTGGCTGGGTTCATACTAAGCGTTCTTTCCCATAAGCACTCCTTATCATGGGGCACCATTCAATTCACTCAAGAGAGAGAGGGTCATGTCCTAAAAAGCCTGGGATGAAAATCAAATGTGTCGACCCAAAAAAAATTTTTAAAAAGGTGCTACGTTCACACGAGACTACTTAAATAAAGCTAGCAGATTTTCAGCAACTTTTTTTTCCCCAGGATACGGGCTCAGGTGCCTGAAATGGGGAGGTTAGGTGCCCATGATTATTTTTTTAAGATTTTATTTATTTATTTATTTATTTATTTATTTATTTATTTATTTGAAAGCGAGAGAGCACGAGGCGGGGCGGGGGGGGGGGAGAAGAGCAGAGGGAGAGAATCTCAAGGAGACTCCCCGCTGAGCACGGAGCTCAACGCAGGGCTCGATCCCACTATCCTGAGACCGTGACCTGAGCCGAAATCAAGAGTCAGACACTCAACTGACTGAGCCACCCAGGCGCCCCAGTTATTTCTTTATTATTAAATAAAACATCTTTGTTTTTTGTCTTCAGTATAGAATAGTAAGTGATAGATATATGAATTGGTAACTTTTTATTTGGACCACAGCTTAGAACAGTCTGTACTTTTGAATTAAAAATAATAACAATAGGGGTGCCTGGGTGGCTCAGTAGTCAAGCATCTGCCTTCGGCTCAGGTCATGGTCCCAGGGTTCTGGGATTGAGCCCCGCAGTGGCTCCCTGCTCCTCAGGGAGCCTGCTTCTCCCTCTCCCACTCCCCTTGCTCGTGTTCCCTCTCTTGCTGTGTCTCTCTCTGTCAAATAAATAAATAAAATCTTTAAAATAATAATAATAATAATAATAAACAAGCAGATGAATCATTATCTTTGATGACCAAGTTAAGGATTAGCAGTTAGGAAGACCCTTGTTTTTTTTTACTGTAGTAGATTTCTGATTGTCAAACTAAAATGTCTCTTATTTTATGAGCATTTGACCTATTTGAAAGAAGTGTAAATTATCTAACGGTTTCTTTTGTTAAATTCACAGCCCCATCTTGACATCTACTCAAATACATGGTAACTTTTTATCATAAAACCTGCAGCAGAAACGAATACTAAATATTTCATGCATCCCTTCTGGGATTGTACCATCTGAATGAATATATCTTCTCTTTGATGTTTTGGAAATTAGTTTTATGTGAGCCGTACCTGTAGGTGGACCACTGGATATTGACAGAATAAAGGATTCTTCCACATTGTCATTGCTGTTATATATCTCACTCCCACTTTTTAGGACAACCAGGGTTTGATTCAACCCTGAAAATCCCAATATAGATGGTGTTTTATTGGCAGTAATGTCTAGTCCTTAGAAAGATTATATCAGAAAGTTCTCTTTCTCTCCCTCTCTCTCAATCTCTCTCTCTCCATCTCTCTTTCTCTCTCTATCACACACACACACACACACACACACACACACACACACATACACCCATACAAAAGCAGCTTCAATCTCAGCCTGCCCTGACCTGACCTGGCAACCAGATGCTCCCAGGTAAGCATGAGAACAGTCCAGATTCAATAGAGTATATTGGCCTTCCTTTGGTCCATCTCACTCATGCCCAAAGGAGAGTCTGTGGTGCTGAGGAAAAGTCATATATCTAGAAATTGTATTTAACAAAGGTCCCTAGCTGGTTGAGTAAAGCTTGCTAGTGTGCTTTTAGAATGCTTACTTTCTCATTAGTTTATAGGTAAACTACAAAACAATAAACTATTACAAAATAATAAAACTGTAAAACCATAATCAGTAATAAATGGAAATGATCAAATTTAACAAAAATCTGTCCCAAACATGAGTCACTATGTTCATACATTTTTCAGAAATTTTCTTCTTTAACCCTATTTAAGATTATGCCTCATATCATTCTTAGAGATAATATGAAGTAGATCAGAATTATATTAACTAAAGGGTATTAAACTGGTGATAATATAAATGATTATTGTATAAATTATTATCAAGGATTTTTTTCTAGTCGGCTTTCTAAGGCCGAGTTCTGTTTAGCAGAAATAGGAGCCAACAATGCAAGCCACATCTGTAACTTTAAGTTCTCTAGTAGCCACATTTAAAAGGTAAAAAGAAACAGGTGAAATTAATTTTAATAATATATTTTATAATAATATACTTTCTTTAACCCATTATATAAAAAATTATCATTTCCATATATAATCGCTATGAACTAGTTATTGAGGAGCTATTTTCTATTTTTGCACACTTTGTCTTAAAAATTCAGTGTATTTGACACTTAATAGTGCATCTCAATTCAAACAAGCCATATTTCAAGTGCTCAGCAGTCACATGTGGCCAGTGGCTACCTTGGTTTTGGGGAAAGTACAATTTCACATGTAAACTGTGCTATATTATGTGATAGGAAAAAATGATGGAAAAAAACATGACTCCTGCCCTATAAGGGCAAAATGCAGGAATTCTTTCAGGCTGAAGAACTTCCTGAAGGGGTACAGGACTACTGGCCTAAATGTGCCTTTCTGCAATTTAGAGACCCTCTCCTTCCCAAGACACTTGACTTCCATCTGTCAGAAAATGGACAAAATATGCCAATTTCATTAAAACAAAGTACTCTACTACCATCAGCCAGGAAACTGTTTTAATAAATATATAAACCTATGATGTCTACAAAGTAAATAAACCACCCTCCCTTAGATGTGGCACCCTTGAGCAGTGCACGACCTGCAAAATTGTAGCAGGAGCACTGTTGGTTCTCTTGGCCCAATTCTAGCCATGGCACCTTCTCCTCTCCCCATTCTCTCCCTGCCCACACTCCAACCAACATCAGAAGAACAGGACTCTCTAACACTGCTTCAGAAAGCCCACTGTCCTCTCACTCTGATTATAGTACAAGTTATGAAGAAGGGTACCTGACCTCCTTTATCTGTAGCCCCCCCACCCCACCCCCAACACGCTGTAGGCCAACGGACGACCTATACTTCTAAAGAACTGTCTTGAATTCCCATCACCTCTTCCAGATTCCAAAAGCTAGGCAAAACCGGGACATTCCCCCTTAATGCAGCCTGTTTTCTGAGGAAGTTCAGATGGCAATCCTTAATTCTGTACCATGCATTCAGTACAACACTTCATTTTCTCAGGGGTGTACACATTATAAGCAATATTTGCACTATGGATATGAAAGTCGACATTCTCAGTTAAATTAGTTTCAAGCATCATCAAGCATTAGTGGAGGGGCATCTTTCTCGAGCTGCTGAAAGGTTGTCTTTGGGTACGCCCCCCACCCCGACAGGCTGTTCAGTTGCACTTTCTTCCTTCACATTTCTCCATGCCTTTGCCACCTAACGCTAGACTCTCCGCGAAGCTGATTCTTAGAGTGTTTTTTTTTCTTGCCTACTCAATTTGTGGGTATAATTATTGAGTTTACCACACATTAGAAGCACTTACATTCAGTTTATATTTATTTCCAGAAATAAACATAATATGGCCAAGACTGAATGGTAGCATGATAGAGTATCCTCATCATCTAGAAAACTTCACCGTGGTTCCACTGACTGGTAATAATAGCCTTGTTTCTAAATAAGTGAGTCGTCTTCACTCAAAGCTGAGGGAACAGCATGACATTTTGAGTTTCTCAGTCAACACTTTGTTGTATTTTTTTAACATAAGGGTAAGCGAAATTGATTTACCCATTAGGCATAGAAGCCACAAAGCCTTAGGGCCCACAAAATTTGGAGAGGCCAATAAAAATATTTTAATTTTTTCTAAATTCAAAAGGGAAAAATAAATAGAATCCAACCTGGATTGTATCTGTATTTATACCAATGCAATTATAAGATATAATGCTTAAGTTTTTATGGAGGAAGGGGCTTATGAAAGCAAAACTATCTAGGACGAATGAAAGTATTGACACGCCCTACTCTGGCTGGTACCACAACTCCCGTGAACAATCTCATGGATACTCTGTTCTTCCTAAGCAAAGAGTATATTTCCTTCAAAATTTATTTCCAACTATTGTTTAATAAAAAAAAAAAAGCCTTCTCTAGCAAAATGATAAGCTGGAGTTTTCCAAAGAATCTAAAGAGTTTAGAAAAAGGAGGCCTAGATGTGAGAGTCTGGACTCTTTAACCGGTTTTGAAATCTGCAAAGAACATTCTCTTCCAGCTAATACAGTTCAAGGTCAAAGGAGATTTTGAACGTGCTAATTAAAATGTTAGATAATGCTTGAGCAGAGGAAGACTCATTTTTATTCACACATTTTGAGAGTGATTCATGAATGAGTGGGATAACATGTCAAACTGTATCCCAGACCTTAATCACTTACCAAAAGTTAAGCATTTACTTACATCAAACCAAATTTACTAATATAACTTCATAATAGAAGTGAAATTAAACTTAAAACAAAATCAGTAAGTCAGGTAGGTATTAGCATTATGGTCTCTCTAAGCCTAAGATCACTTTTGATGTGGAATGTGTGAGTAGCTGAAGAAGAAATGTGTGTGGCAAGGGGCCAGCAAGTGTATGAGGCAAGAACTCTAGCGAAGGAGGCAAATCCCTTAAATTAAAAGTAAAACAAATGTGAGCAGCAGGCCTTGGCTTCCAGCCAGCGCTCCTTACCTTAGCAAGGCCTGAGCAGTCCAGACGTAGGGGCTGAAAGGTGCCCGTACAGAAGCAGCTACCAGAAAGTGAGCTGAAGCAGGACCCCAGGGCTCAAAGACCCTAGGTTCATCAATAAACATGAGTAGCTGGGGAAAGCTGTCAAAAAGCTACAGGTGAAGCTTCATGAAAGATGACAGCTTGGCCGGCCTGCAGCAGCCAGACCTAAGGCAGCATTTTGGAACAACAGCACGGGCAGCTGGGGGCTTGAAGGACTGAGCTGTGGAGGAGCCGGGCTACACAAGCAGTGCCCACAGCAACCAGGCTCCTTCACACCATTCATCCCCACCAGTGGCTTCAGCTCCTAGGGCAATGGAGCCAACCACAGATGCCCCAAACCCATGCAGAATTGGCGTCCACCAGCCTATAAGTGGTTTTTACTTAGGCTAAAAAAACTCAGACATTAAAAGGTTGAGACTTGTGCAAAATCACACAGTTAGCTAAAGCCCCTGGGTGGCTCAGTTGGTTAAGTGTCTGACTCCTGATTTAGGCTCAGGTCATGATCTCAGGGTCGTGGGTTCGGCTCAGGTCATGATCTCAGGATCATGGGTTCGAGCCCCGCATCAGGCTCCACGCTCAGCACAGAGTCTGCTTATCCCTCTCCTTTTACTCCTCCCCCCACTCTCTCTCTCAAATAAATAAATAAAATCTTAAAAAAAAGAAAAAAAAAGGTTGAGACTTGTGCAAAATCACATATTTTCCTAAGGCTATAGATTCTGACCTGTGACAGAGATGATATTTTATAATCATTGTCATTTGTAGAGATAATTAAAGATTATGCAACCAAAACATGTAGGACAAAGGTATTTGTTAGGCAATTAATAAAAATATTATGTTACTTTCCTGGATTTTGTGTTTAGAGTATTTTTAGCTTTTTAAAATTTGTAGTGTGTCATGTCTTTTCTCATTCTAAAGAAACATCTGCACTGAAATGTGTATTTGTAACTTTGTTTTTACTTAAACAGCACCCCTCCCCATTGAATAAGCTAAAGGACCCACAAATCTGCATCTGTTCCTGACCATCTGCATACCCACCACTAGATGTGAGATCCAATTCCTTCATCATTCCAATGAAGAGAACCTTCTTTGTGGTTAGTTGGGAAAAGAATCCAAATGAAGGATGGTGTGAATGTTTGAGGTAAAAAGTGAAATGCCTTTGTATCAATCAAGGATGACCATAAAGTTCGATTGGTTAGGCTGCATTGATTACAGTGTTAAGCTACTACTTACCCAAAGGAGACAGGTGACAGGTAGAAAGGAAGTGGTGTGTATGTTCAAAACACACTCCCAGCCAATCTGGCCATATTTGTTCATCATCATCACCAACTCATGGTATAATCTTCATTAGGATAAACTCTGTTAGTCCCTTCTCTCCAGCTTCTCCTTGTCACTTAGAGGTATATGGGAAGCTGAGAAGTGAGAGTAACCCCTATAAGGTTTTCTTTCTAGCTGTGAGAGGTGACCAAGCCTGATTTCCCATGCTTAGATCAGGTCATTGTAGCTGCTGTCTAGACAATCAATAGATAGAGACAGGGTCATGGGAGTGATCCCTTTTCTTCTGGTTCTCTTTACTGTCTGAAGTGTTTTGAGCTAAAAACTGATACTATGTGATTAACATAACATAATAAAATTTAAAAAATGTAAAAAAAAACCTGATACTATATTTTGTTAAAGTGATTAAATAAGGAGGCCATTCGACTGAGGTGGTCCTAATGCCTTGGTAGCTTATGTAATAAAAGCAAACCCTAAGCTGAAGTCAATGCACTTGAATCCAAGGAAGTAACACTTCAGAACAAACCAATCACAAACAGCAAACGAGGCTTTCCCAAGTAAGACAACCATAAGCTACAGCCAATCAAATAACTTTCTTGCGTTGCTTCTGTATCTTCTCTATAAAAACCTTTCCCCTTGCCCCTGTCAGTGGGGCTCTTCTAACCACTTTCAGTTTGATGTTACTTGATTCCAATGGATGTCTGCTCAAATAAACTCTTGAAAAAAATTTTAATGTGCCTCGGTTTATACCTTTGAACAGTTTCTAAAGCCACTCACTGTAGACTAAAGTTTAAAAAGTGGAGGGGCACCTGGGTGGCTCAGTCAGTTAAGTGGCTGCCTTCGACTCAGGTCATAATCCCAGGGTCCTGGGATCAAGCCCCACATCGGGCTCTCTGCTCAGCAAGGAGTCTGCTTCTCCCTCTCCCTCTGCCACTCCCCCTGCTTGTGCTCTCTCTCTCTGTCAAATAAAGAAATAAAATCTTTTAAATAAATAAATAAATAACAAATAGTGGAGCCTTGGCGCACCTGGGTGGCTCAGTCAGTTAAGTGTCCAACTCTTGATTTAGGCTCAGGTCATGATCTCAGGGTCTGAAATTGAGCCCTGGTTTGGGCTCTGCACTGGGTGTGGAGCCTGCTTAAGATTCTCTCTCTCCCTCTCTCCACCTCACCATCAGTATCTTGCTTTCTTCTCTCTCTCATCTCTCTTCAAAAAAAAAAAAAAAAAAAAAGTGGAGCCTTAAGCTCAGCCCTGCCTTGGTTCACAGCTCCTACTCCTACAACTCTTGTCACTCTGTTCCCGTCCTCAGGGATCCTCATAGGGAGGCTCTATTACATTTGATGATGATGATGATGATGATGACAACTAGTTTAATTGAACACTTACTAGAACACATTGTGCTCAACACTTTTTCATATGATCACATTAATCATCACAACCATACTTTGTGATAGGTACTGTTATTATTACTGTTTTACCGGGGGTGGACTGAGACTTAGAGAAATTACTTAACCAAAGTTACAGATTGCAAGTGACAGAATTCAGTACATTTTTATAAAGCATAAACCCTTATATATTAGAATAATTCCAGGAGGTGGAAATCTTATTGATCTTGTTCTTTGCTATAGACATCATAAAGTTTGTTGAATGAATAAGTGACATGAAATAGAGCATGCCTGGAGTTAATTAAAATACAGATTCCCCGGGACACCCGGGTGGCTCAGTCAGTTAAGCTCTTGATTTCTGTTCAGGTCATGATCTCAGGGTCCTGGAACTGAGCCCTACAACAGCTTCCTTGCTTAGCAGGGAGTCTGCTTGAGAATTCTCTCTCCCTCTCCCTCTACCCCTACCCCATTCACACTCTCTTTCTCTCTCTCTAAAATAAATAAATAAATCTTCAAAAAATTAAAATAAAATAGAGATTCTCCAAAGAGAGGTTTTAATAGAATGGAAAGAGATAGGTGAATTGGGTGAAAAATAAAGAACCCCGATGAGTTGGGCCATAACTTAGAAAGCAATTCTATACAACTTGGACCTGTAGGTGTGGGGGGGGAGGGGCAGGGGTATAATAGGTAAATGTAAGTGTTATATTTTGTGCTTTATGGCTATTAAAACATCCTTATTGATTTTGCTAGTTATTAGCAGCAGAACTTTTTCCCATATAATTTTTTTTTTGATATTTAACCTGAAAGGAGTAACAAGACAAACAGCCATAAAGCTGGCTCATCAGATTCACTTAATCCCATCAACATGATTATGTTCATTGAAATATAGTCGAGGATTATTATTTTAGGATTCACTTTTTAAAATAATCGAAATTGTGGGAAATATCATTGCAATGTATGTAAACTCATCATCTGTTCTTTTGATTTATTCTCTACATCATGCTCTTCTTTGCCATGTACGTTTTCCTATCACTTTTCAGACTTCTTAACACTCTCTCTTTTTCTTAAAAAAAAATCCAGTTTCCTTTATATCCATTCCTCCTTTTGCTTGTCCTAGTCATCATGAATAAATTGTGTATGTATGAAGATGTCAGTGTACATAGACGAACAATGTGAATCAGAATATATTAAACTGACACTGTCAGTCTTCTCTCAACACCAACCTCACAAGCATAAATTTCATCCCCTTTTTTTGTTAAGAAGAAAATCTTCCTACAAAAAGATGTCTTCAACTATTTAGGCCCAGATTTCTGGGGTTATATTTTACATAAGTGTCACAACTTGCAATTTAATAAATGAGAAAGAGTTTTACACCTAGACGTTTCAAGGGGAAATTACTTTCATTTAATACCTGGGTGGATGGATTTACCCTCGAGGTACCACATGAGAACAGATAGAGACAATACAGATAGTTTTCTGCAAAGGAGTATTTATTAAGTTAATCTTTTTAAAAATTTTACTGTTATTTCTTTTGAGAGAGAGAGAATGCAAGCACTTTGGGGGGGGGGACAGAGGGAGAGGGAGAGAGAATCTTAAGCAGGCTCCAAGCCAGTGCAGAGCCCCATGCAGAACCTCAACCTCAGGACCCTGAGATCATGACCTGAGCCAAAATCAAGAGTCAGACGCTTAACCAACTGAGCCACCCAGGTGCCCTGAAGTTAATCTTATTTAAGTACTGGTTTCCCTTTTTCATTTTTTTAAATTTTTATTTAAATTCCAGTTGGTTAACATATAATGTAATATTACATTCAGGTGTACATTTTAGTGATCCAATACTTAGGTACAACACCGGCTGCTCATCACAAGTGCTCTTCTTCATCCCCATCACCTATTTTATTGATCCTCCCACCAACCTCCCCTCTGGTAACCATCAGTTTGTCCTCTATAGTGAAGAGACTGTTTCTTGGTTTGCCTCTCTTTTCTTCCCCCTATGATCATTTGTTTCTTAAATTCCACAGATGAGTGAAATGCACCCTGATGTTTATAACAACATTATCTACAATAGCCAAATTATGGAAAGAGCCCAAATGTCCATCAACTGATGAATGGATAAAGAAGTTGTGGTGTGTGTATATATATGTATATATATATATATATACATATATACACAAAGAAATATTACTCAGCCATAAAAAAGAATGAAATTTTGCCATTTGCAACAACGTGGTTGGAGCTAGAGTTTTAATACTAAGCAAACTAAGTCAGTCAGAGAAAGCACTGGTTTTCATGATAAAATTAGAGGGACTTGTCCTGGATGAAAATGGCCCTCAGATATAATGAAATCTTACTTAAGAATTGAGAGATTCTCTGTCTAAAAGATTCTAAAAAAAAAAAAAGCTTCTGAGTCCATATTAACAATATTTAAAATATGAACATAATTTAAATAAATAATGCTTAAAACTCTTTCAACAGCTAATATTTACCAACCATCAGTGAATTAATACTTCATTTTTGTATATTTAACTAATGAGCAGTTTTCTATTCAGGATTCGGTAAGAATATGGCATAAGGATGAGAAATAGGGATAAGGAAGATGAGAATATGGTACTTGCTGAGCCTGAAGAAGCACCAAATATTGCCGGTCAGGAGCTTTTCATATTTAGTTTTCTCACGTTCATATACCTGGAGGGAGAGCAGGCCACTGCCTGCCACAGCTAACAGGACAAGGTAAAGGACAACAAGGTTATTTTCCTTGACATGGGCTTATTATTCAACTGATGCATTTCTCAAATTTGAAATTAGGTGAATTGGTAAAGCAAGAAATCTCTTATAAATATGATAGGAGGATTCATAAAATTTTAATTGTATAGAATTTTTACAGATTCAGCGATTTGAATTCCAACATTTACAGAAGATGCTACACAAAGGTTTTGGTTGACATTGAAAGAAAAACACTAACTGCCAAAGTAACAGGGCTCTTCACCTTGTCAGGTTTTTAATGACATGAGCAAAGGTTTTAGATTAAAGGTTACAGTTTACTTTCAGGGTTCTTTCCACACATAGTATTCTTTTATGGATAACTTCTTTTCTCACTCTCTGACATTCCTGTCTTCCTCAGAGAACTTGAGAACTGGGATAAATAAAGGAAGAGGTACAGAGAGATGGAAAGGTGAGGCTGAAGGGATTTGGGCTGCGATTTTAATAGCCCAGGAGTTGTCGATCACAGGTGAGCCTTCTGACTGCAATTTTTTTTTTATTAAATGTTAAAAAAAAAACACATAGGCATATCAATTATACTCCTAAATCTTAGATGTGAGGCCATTAGTCTTAGAAACATACTTATTAGCATGACTGTTGGCTAAAACTTGGGGAGTCATATTCCTGTAGATTATATTTGGAGAAGAGATAATTAAATACATAAATGATTTGGGAGATAATAGATATTGCTATACATAATTCATTGGAAAATGTTTACCCACGTCTTAAATTTAAATCATTTCCAAAAATGCATATACGTTCCCCAAACCTATTATTCTGAATATGTAAACCATATTTCCTTTATTGAACTTGTGGAAATACTTAAAAACAATTGTCGTAAAAGTTCATTTTCAGGGCGCCTGGGTGGCTCAGTTGGTTAAGCGACTGCCTTCGGCTCAGGTCATGATCCTGGAGTCCCGGGATCGAGTCCCACATCGGGCTCCCTGCTCAGCAGGGAGTCTGCTTCTCCCTCTGACCCTCCTCCCTCTCATGCTCTCTGTCTCTCATTCTCTCTCTCGCAAATAAATAAAAATCTTAAAAAAAAAAAAAAAAGTTCATTTTCACCTGTTAAACACTAGATTTTTGTGTGCCCCCCAAAATCTTTCTTAAGCATTGGTTTTCCATGATCTAAATAACAGAATGAAAACTGAAATAGATTAGTTATCTTGGCTTTTACAAATAGCCACATTTTTTGCTTTTAAAACAACATGAGGTACCTGACTGTGAATATGTTTCTCTGTGTGAGATTATTCAATGAGTTCAGCCAGTCAGTCATATAAAACTGTTTTGCTTGAAAATGGCTCTTTTGCAAAATTTTTTATATTTTGACATCAAATTTCAGCATAACAGAAACACAATCAAAGTTAACATTTATATTAGCTGATTTTTAACGGTTGAAATAACAAGATAGAAGAATAAAAGAGCACAGAGGTAAAGCAGGAAAATTAAGCATAAGGTAAGTGTTAATAAAGAAGAAAGAACAGAGATTCAGATTATTGCCTTGAAGCCATATGGTTAGCTATTAGACTGCATTTTAGAAGCTATTTTTACTGTTAATATAACCTGCAGAGCCATACATAAAACCCTCCCATTAATCTGACTTTTCCAATTATCACTCCTTTGCTTTTCTTTATATTTTTACTATTATTATATCTATCCCTAATCACATAGATTGGTTTTGCCTGTGTTGTTAAATTCTGCGTAAATGGAATCATGCTATGTGAATTGTTGCTCTTGCCTAACCTTAAGTCAATAGATTCATCCATGTTATTGTGTGTACTTGTAGTCCGTTCCCTCTCATACTGTGAAGTATTTCATTGTGTGGGTATATCACAACTGATTATCCATCCCATTGTTAATGGGCATTTTAACCATTTTCAGTTTAAGATATTTAAACCAAATATTTCTAAGAACACACGGGAGCACTCATCCTGGTACCTATAAACGTATCTCTAGGTATATCCCATCTAGGGGGAAATCTCTGGGTCATGGAACAATATGTATATATTCAACTATAATAAATAATGCCTCCTTGTTTTCCACAGCGGTTTATCAATTTCTATTCCTACCAGTGGGGGTTGTTTCTGTGGCTCCACATCCTCACCAACACTTGGAACTCTCAGACTTGAAAGTTTTTACCAACCTGATAGGTAGGTATAGATATCCCATTGTGGTTTTGATTTGCCTTTTCCTTATCACCAATGATATTGAATACCTTACAAAATGTTTATTGACCATTGGAAAGATGTTTTGTAAATGTCTATTGAAGTCTATGGGCATTTTTCTGTTGAGCTGTCTATATTTTTCTTATTGGTTTATATATATATTTTATATATTCTGAACAAGAGCCTTTTCCTGGCTATATGTCTTAGAAATATCCTGTGAGGCTTGCCTTTTTGCTATCTTAATAATATTTTTTTTCTACTTTCCATGTTACCTTTTATTTTTTGTGAACATATTTTACCAATAGGCTACTGACTGAAATATTCCATCTAGAACATGAAATAGTCACTCTGCCCCATTTCTCAAACATCCATTTTGTCCTTTCACATACCTTTTTTATTATCGAGTTATCAATCCTCTTAACAAATTTTTAAGTGAACTAGTGTTGAATGATAAGCATAATGTTATACAGCAGACCTCTAGAACTTTTTCATCTTTCACAATTAAACTTTATACCCATTGAACAGCAGCTCCCCATTTCCCTTTCTACTACCTTTGGCCTCCATTCTCTCTATTTCTATGACTTCAGCTTTCTCAGATTCCATATATAAAATGAGAACATACAGTATTTGTCTTTCTCTGTCTGACTTACTTCACTTAGCATAATACTCCCAAATTCTATCCATGTTGTCCCAAAAGGCAGGATTTCCTTCTTTTTCATGGCTGAATAATATTCCTCTGTGTGTGTGTGGTGTGTGTGTGTGTGTGTGTGTGTGTGTGTGTGATTTTCTTTATTCATTCATCCATTAGGCTGTTTCCATGTCTTGGCAATTGTAAATAATCCTACCATGAACATGAGAATACAGATATCTCTTTGAGATACTGATTTCCTTTCCTTCAGATATATACCCAGGATTGTGATGGCTGGATCTTATGGTAATTCTTTTTCTAATTCATTGAGGAAACTCCGTATTGTTTCCCATAGTGGCTGTACTAATTTACATTTTTCCAATAGTGCAAAAAAATTCCCTTTCCTCCACATCCTCGCCTACACTTGTTATTTCTTGTCTTTTTTATTTCAGCCATTTTAACAGGTGTGAGGTGATCTCATTGTGGTTTTAATTTGCATTTCCCTGATGATTAGTGATGTTGAGCATCTTTTCATGTGCTTGTTGGTCATTTGTATGTCTTCTTTGGAAAGATGTCTATTCAAATCCTTTGTCCATTTTTTAATTGTACTCTTTGTATTTTACTATTTGGTTGTATGAGTTCCTTATATATTTTTGATAAAAACAGCTTATCAGATGGAATGTTGAAAATATTTTCTATCATTCCATATGGTGCCCTTTCATTTTGCTGATTGTTTCTTTTGCTGCTCAGAAGCTTGTTAGTTTGATGTAGTCTCACCTACTTATTTTTGCTCTTGTTCCTTGCACTTCTGGTAACATTTCCAAAAAATTGTTGTCAAGACCACTGTTGAGGAGTTTTTCCCTACATTTTCTTCTTGTGGTTTTACAATTTAGGGTCTTACTTTTAAGTCTAATACATTTCAAGCAGTATATAAACAATGCTTATATCTTTGACTGCTTGCTGGCCATTAACCTCAAAAAATATTTTGAGAGTTCCCTGGGGCCTTGGGATAACTGTTTTCCCCTTCAAAAAGGATTTGCATTTGCATCTGCCTGCTACCTAGGGGCTTCACACTCCTGAACCATATCAGGCTAAATTCAAGTCTTGAGTGTCCCTGGTCTAATTAGGCTTTGCCTACTCAGGGTGCAAATCTGAGAGAGGATTCTTCTGGACCCTCCTAAGGAAGGGTCTCTGGAAGCCACAACCCCAGAGATCCATTTTCTTCTCCATTCCAAAGATAGCAAGGCAGCCATCTGAGCAGTTCCCAATGGCTGCAGAGGTAGGAGAGAAAAATCTAAATCCAATTCATCCATACCTGAGGATGTAACATCTGGGGCTCCAGCTCAGAGGAAGGGTTCTCCTGCAAAATTTTCCACTTTAGTAGGCTGTGGGCCTTGACTTCTCTCTGGACATGATTACAGACATGGACCCAGAGCTCAAATGGCTGTGGCAGCAATAAGTGCCTTCTGGATAAAGATAGCCTTGGTGCTTTAATGTTCTGCTTACCTCCCAGTTACAGGATCTCAACCAAACACTGGTCAGGGAGGTCCCAGTAACTTTTCAGATCTTGAATATTTTAAACTGCTGTATACACAAACATGCACCTATTCAAACATATACATATGAACTTTTGTCCAGCATATTTTATTGTTTTCAGTGGGAGGGTTAATCTGGGTTACCCAACTGACCATTACCAGAAACAAGACTTAGATGGTATTTTTAAGTGTCTTTGTCAAGCAAATAATTTTTCAGATCTATTTGGTTTTGTTTCTTTACTTGTTTTTTTTAGCACATTTTTTCCTGTGCCATAATTATACTTTGTATGTGGTACCCCCCTAGCTATAACACTTTTCCTTCCTGCATTGTCCTTTACTGAGCTCTTTTTTTTAATGTATCCATTTCTGTCTTTTTTTGAGAGGGAGAGAGAGCACGGGGGCGGGGGGGGGCGAGAGAGAGGAAGAGAGAAAATCTTAAGCAGGTTCCATGCCCAGCACAGTGCCCAACACAGGGCTCGATCTCATAACCTGAGCCAAAATCAAGAGTCAGACATTCAACCAACTGAGCAACCCAGGCACCCCTACTGAGCTAACTCTTATTCATCCTTTAAGATAGTCCAGGAATCATCTCAGCAAGTCTTATTGCATTCTATTCTCAAATAATCAGAGTTGGTGTCCCCATGCACTTTGTTGCAGAGAAGATATACTTAACAACCTAAGTATTGCAGAGGTACTAGTCAATACAGGTAGACACACAGACCAATAAGAACAGATACCAGCTGTAAACAACCACTACCAGCATATACTGAGTAAATATCAGCATGTTCAAAGAATGTACTACAATAAGGTGTGATAATAAATGTATATTATCACAGTACACTGTTCTCTAATTTGCTGTTTACATATCCCCTTTGATAATCTGTGAGGCCATTATGGACAGGGAGCAGTCATATTCACCTGGAATCTTATGTTGCATGGATTCTTGCTACAAAGAAGGCCCCAATAAATATTTTTTTTCAATTAAGTTAAAGAAATGCTATGTTCATGGAACTGCCTCAAAAATTCATTAAATAAATCACTTCTTATCCCTTCACAGCTTTAACCACTAGAAGTTCATGAACAATGAATTCATTGCCCTCATCCTGTTGGAACACCTCTGCTGAACTTTTGAACAAATCCTGCAATAAAGAGTTTGCTTATCAAACCCTCAGCATTGTAGATACAATCATCCTCCCTTCTATGATTGGGATTATCTGTTCAATGGGGCTGGTTGGCAACATCCTCATCGTATTCACTATAATAAGGTAAGAGCTTCTGCTGTTTTCCATAATTTAGGCACATTCTATACTCACTAAATGAATCCTTTTCCCTCTATAGGATTTTTCTTAATGAAATTGGTTTTGGAAATATTTGGTTAAGATCATTAAAGAAGATTCTACAGATATTTGCATCATGTATTAAGTAACATCTGAGTTGCAAAACTCAAAATGAAAAGACCTAAGCCAATGCTTACTGCTGGGTTAATGAATTTTTAGAGCAGTGATTTTCAATCTTAGCCCCATACAGGATCACCTGGGGAGCTTTCAAAAATCCTAATACATAGTTTCATCCTAGACTAATTAATTCAGAATCTCTAGAGCTGGAGTCCAGGCATGGAGTAAAACTGCAATGCAACCATTTTATTTTCAACTTTCAACAATAAGAGTTTTCCTGTGTACAGCCCAGAGATGTTTATACAGCCAATAAAGACAGAGTTTCTGTATTTATTTTAAAAAACAACAACAACAACAACCTGTCCTCCTCAGGTTGTGAAAGAGACTATTTTGTACTCATTTGGGCAAGAGAGAGAGACTCCACCTGATTGCCCAAAGATTCAGGCCGTCACAGAGCGTGGGCTGTTCCCCTCGGTGTAGACCAGCCCCATGTAGGTCAAACTGAGAGACATCTGCTCCCAACACCTCCTGCCTTTGCTTCACATCTCCCACCTCATTCAGGTAATTTCCTCCTTCCTCTCAACCCCAGGGCATAGAGCTCAACCTGGAAAATAAGAATAGATTTACTTGTTTCCCATGGTTCAGAGTTACTGTACAGAGTCAGTGTGCCCCCTCACTGCTTGATATCTTTGCTATCCTGATTATTTTCACATTTAAGTTTCACTTGTTTTAATCAACATAAGATGTTAAATGTTACCGCCCTAGTCTCTAATCATGCTTATAACCATCATTAAAGAAAATTTCATCCATGCTTCTCTATAAGAAAACACATTCAAAAGTACTTCCTAGTAGGTGTTTTCAGCATTATATTAACAAATAACTACAACGATCTTTTGTGTAGCATATTATACTTACAAAGCACAGTTGCAATCTCATTTAATCCTCAGAAGAGCAGTACTATTATTATACCCATTTAGGGAAAGAGGCCTAGGAGAGAAAATAACTTGTCCAGCATCACACAGCTAGTAAGTGATTGTCCTGGCATTGAACTCAGATCCCATGATTGCAAATTCCAGGCTATTTTCTCCACTGATAAAAACAAACAAATCAAGGCACCTGGGTGGCTCAGTCAGTTAAGCATCTGCCTTCCACTCAGATCATGATCCCAGGGTCCTGGGACAGAGTCCCACATCGGGCTCCTTGCTCAGGAGGGAGCCTGCTTCTCCCTCTGCCTCTGCTCCTCCCTGTTCTCTTTCTTAAATAAATAAATTAAATAAATAAATAATTTTTTTTTTAAATCATCAAAACTAGAAAGATGGTTGGATTTACCATGTGGATAAAAGAATCCTCACAGAACCAATTAAGAGTAAGAGCAGCCTTCAGGATGGTGATGGAGATGACACTCACCATCCCTGAGAAAGCTCATAACTGGTCACTTTCTCCAGGTAGCTTCTCACCAGCAAGCCCACTTTCAAATTTTTATTGTCATTATCTCTGCCGTTAAATGTAGCATTATGAATGGTATTTTTTACACCATCCATAATTGAAAATTTATTTAGTATATTAGAATTTTACTCTCAATGAATTCAGGCATTTTTTTATTGTATCCTGTAAAGCCATTTGTGAATATCAAACATTTTATTTTTTTAATTTAAATTTTAGGTAGTTAACATATGGTGCAATATTGGTTTCTGGAATATCAAGCATTTTACATTAATTTTTTTAAGTGCTAGAAGTAGTTCAACGCAATACGTATTACTAATGCTTATTGCAAACCCAGCACCAACGGTTATGAAAATACCAAAGAAATGTGGCAGCATCTGATTCTAAAAAGTTCATAGACTAGTGGAAAAGGTAAGATTTAAACACATAAAATTGAAAAACAATACAAGACATTATAAACACTCAAGTGAAAAAAAAAAAAAAAAAAAAAAAGGATGGTTCAAATAATGAGTTCCAGGAAGGGTAATAAAAGTAATCAGATATTCTCAGGAAGCCTCAAGGAGGCAATAGCGCCAAGTAGAAAGTTAATAGTCAGAAACATGAGAATGTTTCTCACTCGCTCCTGTTTGCCAGTTGCTCCTGTCCACTTCTCCTTCCATCTTCCCCTCATACTCCTTGGTATTTTTACTGTCCTCTCTTAGAGATATATGTAGCATGCCTCACACCCATACAGGCTTGGCCCCACTGAGGAGAAATCAAGTTCTTATAATGTGTTGCCCTGCAGAAATGGTTGCATTTTTTACAGGCAACTTTTATATGCAAAGACTCTTCAATGTTAGATTTCAGACCCTGTGACAAGCTGCTGAAGAGGTATTGGGGCCAGAGAAAATTCCTGGTTCCCCTCAAATTACACCAATAGATAATGGCCTGATCCTATGTACTCATCTGGAGACAAAGCTGGAAAAAAGAAGAAATGTGGAAAATGAACTCTTCTAAAAGTCAATACTGAGGTATAATTCCTGGAAACAGATTCTCAACATAAAGCAAATAATCATTTAACTGGAAAAAAGAAAACCTAAGCCATCATACTGACTAATTTATTTGCAATGATTATGAAAAACCTATCTTTTCTTTGTATCATTACCATTTTATAGATAATATGTGAGAAGATATATGTTAATGGAGCATTTAAGATGAATCTTTTAGTCTCTCAAAAAACATTTGGGAGCAACTTAATTTTAATTTTTATTACTAGGACTTTAATATTTTTCTTTGCAAATTGCTCTCCAAAAATGTATTAGTCTTTCAAAAGTCATGTGAAAGCAAATTAATTTAAATTTTTTTTGGCTTGGAATTTATCTAACCCTTCTTTTTTTAAATTGCTCTCCAAAAATTTTAAGGTAATTTGTATTAATATTTTCATCATGCCTTGCCATAACCTTTTATTTGTTACCTTCTTACCAGATGGGTGGCTTAATTAAAATACTAAGACTACACTAAAAATAAGGAGAAATAGATACATTTAAAGATTTAGGGACTTTCCCATTTATGATGAATAATTGTCTCAGAAGAGGATGAATAGAACTAAAAGTCAGTAAGATCATTAGCAATGCTGGGAAGCAAGCAATGAACTAACTCCTGACTTTGCAAAGGAATACTAGAAACATATATGAAAAAAATAGGTTTAAGGAAGATGGAGTTTCCAGAATAAGAGGTTCTATGTGGTTGTTTTTAAAAGTAAGAAGTAGGGCACCTGGGTGGCTCAGTCGTTAAGCGTCTGCCTTCGGCTCAGGTCATGATCCCAGAGTCTTGGGATCGAGTCCCACATCGGGCTCCCTGCTTGGCAGGAAGCCTGCTTTTTCCTCTCCCACTCCCCTTGCTTGTGTTTCTGCTCTCGCTATCTCTCTCTCTCTGTCACGTAAATAAATAAAATCTTTAAAAAATAAAATAAAATAAAATAAAAGTAAGAAGTAATTTGTGCATTAGGAAGGTGACTATAAAGTAGTGAGGCCAGATGATTCCTAGTCTGTCACGCATTAAATTCACAGCTAGTCAAAAGGAAGCCAGATTAGAAAATGTAGGAGGGAAATTGGGCCAATTATAACATAATCATTTCTCCCTTTTATTCTTCGGAGAGAGATTAGTGAACTCCATTACACAATTAGTTCCACAGTCACAGTGGGCCCTGGGAAGCTACTTCCACAAAGGGGAGGATGTTCTTCTCCATCAGTCCCTCACCCCCACCTCCTGAACACATCTTCCACCTGACAGACAGCTTCATGTGGGCAAAGACTCTAAGGGATGGCCTTCTTTCTGATAAATAAAAAGTCCTCGTTCTGTCATTCCCTGACCTCAACTCCCTGTCAACAAGTTCACACTAAATCATGAATTACTGAAACACCTTACTTTAAACCCGACCAATGGTATCTACATTTTATACAGAGATTACAAGAGGGTTAGTGCATTAACCTGAAGGAACACTAACGATCTAATGGTGGAAGACCAGTGCTAAGACAGGTGGGGAGGGGAAATACTTAGAACAAGGCCTCTTCCTTTCTCCCACCCAGTTTAAATCATAACTACTGGCTCCCTCTGACCCAGCCCTCAGCCATTCTCAGAGTGTCAGCCACATGTAAGCTCTTGCTGGGGTTGACCATACTCTTGCCGCACACATACACTATGTTTTAGATACTGCAGAACCTCTCAGTTACGTCTATTCCCCTGAACTGGAAAGTTGTTGAGAGAGCCTCCTTGCGATGGTCCACTGCACCAAGACAACTCTGGAATCTAAATGGGTTAAATGCCTTGCCCAAGGACACGAGGGTGTAGAAAGGAAAATGGAATACCCAGTCAGGTTCTCTTTCAACTGTATTATACTGTGTATCTAGAGCAAGGTTGGCAAATATGTCACTTGACCCTAAACTCTCCCATCCATGCCAACCATCTCTAATCTGTGCACAGGTTTGTCCTGTAACTAGTGCCTGTGTGTGTGAAGACTCAGAATTCTTCTCAGCACAGTGCTCCACAAAATCACTACTAATCCACTGGGGTTGGCTCACAATAGGAATTTAATTCAACTGGAGTTAAATGCCTAACAGGGGCTGGTAAGGCAACCCAGAGATACACAAAAGCAGGAAGCTACTACTGTGTCCTACCACCATCTCCCACCCCACACCACCACCCTTCTCCTGGCCCTGAGCTGGATGGAGAAAAGGAGGCAGGTGGGTTTACAGACCTCAGGAGTCTGGGCTGCTTGGTGGGACCTATAGCCATAATGGGATCTGGGACCATGGAATAGGGGCTACAGGATGAAGGTGGAGCCATGGATGGAATGCAGCCACTGCCCAGAGATGCCAACAGCAGAAGGAACAAGGAAATGCGCTGGTCTCCCCTCTCTTCCATCTTCCAGTTTCCCCTCCAATAGTGCTTCCCATTGGCCAAAACCAACCAAAAGCCAGTTGACAAAGATACCTAGGAACACAACCGGAGAAGGGTGGGAAATGGATTTGAGAGCAAGCTGATCAGCAAAGCAGCCTCCTGCATGTGTGGTGTTATATGTTTTAGCAGTTTTCTTTAATCCATAGCATATATTGTTATTTCCGACTACAACATGTAAACACATTTTTAATAGAAAAATTTTAAAGTCAAATCAGTCCTACTACTATCACCTAATAGATAATCATTGTAATCAATTGATACATGACTCCAGCATATTTTTAAACACATGTTGAAATAAATTATTTAAATGTTACATAAATTTATGCTACATACATAATTGGGACTTTTTTACTTCATCAGTATGTTTCCCTTTGATTAAATATCTTGCAAACTATGATTTGTAACAACTATATAATTTATTGTAGGATAATGTGGAATACCATAATTTATTTTATCATTCTTCAAATTAGTGAGCATCACATATGGCTATGTTAACCATATGGAAAACATGTTAGCTAAAATGATCACTAGTCTACATTTTTTATTTTAAATGTTTGAGTCATGAGAGAGAGAAATCTAATGAAGTCTGTCAACAGAAAATCTGGAGATAAATTAGATCTAAAAAAAGAATGTAAGTTGTATAGGTAGAGACTTTACAATTTCTCTTTATTTTTGTTTTAATTTCTATGTTGTCACTTTTAGTAAAGAAAGCAATAATAAACATAATGTGTTATTTTTATTGCCCTATTATCTTATGCCCAGATCATCGTTTGCTTCAGAATTCTCTTTTTCTATACAGAATATCATCTAGAAACACTTAATTTAATTCTTTTTAATTGCCAGTTAATAGCCTGTACTGTCCTCAACAATAGAATTACCATAATTTATTATCAGTAAATGATGGGTGCCTGTCTAGAGAAGAGCAAGGGCCGTGAATCTAATAGCTGCAATTAGACCCTAAGCAACCACTTATGGTTTATATCCCAATTCAAATGGAAAAAACATCTGTTTAGAGGCTAAGATTTATGGGGGTTTTTTGTGGTGTTTTTGCTTTGTTTTTTGTTTTTTTAATGTGGAACTCTTTCTACCTGACCTCTAGGGTCTATTCTCCTCCACCCCTCCCCTGCCAAAGGCCTGAAGAAGACAGAGGATGAGAGACCAAGGACAGTCACTTGGCTGCTCTTTTGGTTGACCGATCTTTTCTTCAAATCTCTTCTCATTTTGCGTCTTTCTGATATGAGTCACCACCTGCTGGGGACAAGGAACCAACATGCTTTATAGTGGCATCAACAAGGCCCAGAATGTGGTTGCTGAGTTAGGAACTCAATGGCAGTAACTTCCCACACAACATGTACTTGCCAGGGCCTGGGTAAAATATCCTCGCCGACTAGTCTCACAGAAGGATTCTCTGGCTTAGAAATAAAGGTCACAGGCTGTAGAATTTTCAGCCAACAAATAATAGAGTCACACATTAGCCTCCAATCCACAGAGCAAAGCCCTGAGCTAGCAGTTGTGGCATAATCTTAGGGCTAACTCTTATGTGCTCTTTAAAGTCTTATTTGTCCTCAGTTCAGATGCCACTTCTGCCAAGAAATCTTCTTTGACTGTCCCCAGGGGAGGGGGCAGAGGCCCCTTTCGTGTACTCCTTGTGCTTCCTCTAGCTTTCTCTCATCACTGCAGTGATCGTTTATTTAGACATATCTAGACTACAAGCTCCTCGATGTTACAATTTATAGATTACTTAGCTTTGCAGCCCCAGAGCACAATATAATGCTTGACATATAATTGGTGTTCAATAAAATATTTGTTGAATTAATGAATATTATCTCCCAGATAAAGATGTTACCTGTTTATTATTGAATGTTCCAACTCCTTGAACCTAGGGACCACCTGAATTTTAAATTTAAATTTCTGCTCTTAGAAAAATTCTTTTGCCTACAGAGTGTCATATCTAGATGGCATTGAATTCACTCTCCCCAGCAGGAACCATGAGATCATTCTCTGAGCCCTCTACCAGTTTACTCTTCAGATTCTGTCTCCACACTATCTGGACTTCAGGGTCTTAATTTATAGTCTTTGCTATTGGGTTAGATTTTGTTGGAATATTTCTAAGTAAAGGTTGAAATTTCTTTCACAATGACCTATTAGGATTGACTTCCACTTCAGTGGAGAAAAAAAAATGCATTATACAATGGAAACCATTTGTTCTCCCTGTTCAGCTGTTTTTGGTGCTAGCTTGAGTGAGCTTAGAGTTGGTATAATTTGTTACTATGTAGAAATTACCCCCAAAACTTAGTGGCTTAAAACAATAAACATTTATTATCTCACACCATTTCAAGGGGCGAGAATCCAGGAAGAGCTTAGCTGGGTGGTTCTGGCTCAGAGTCTCTCACCAAGTTGCAGTTAAACTGTCCTCCGAGGCAACAGTCATCTCGGCAGGAGTGGGAGCATCTACTTCCAAAGTAGCTCACTCACACACCTGGAAGACTGGTGCCGGCTGTTGGCAGGGGGCCTCATCTCCTCTCCATGTGGACCTCTCCACAGAGTTGCTTAAGTATCCTCCCAAGATGGCAGCTGGCTACCCCAGAGAAAGTGATCCAAGAGAGAGCAGGGAGGAACCCTATAATGCCTTTATGTTCTTATGTCATGCATTGTCATTTCCACCATATTCCATTTGTGAAAAGTGGGTTACTAAGCTCAACCACCCTCAAAGGGAGGGAACTAGGTTCCATCTTTTGAAAGCTGTATCAGAGAATTTGTGGCCATATTTTTAAGCCCCCACAGGTAGTTATCAGATATATAGTTCAGAATGTTTAAATATGCACAAGACTAGGCATCCGTATGTGCATTTGTGTAGATTTTCCTTTAACTTCTTTTAAAATTCATTTTGACAATTAACAATTTGTAACAGGTGGCAGTAATTGAAGAAGGTGCACACTTTCAATATCAATCCTCAGTTTCCGTGCTTTTCTTTCAGGTCCAGGAAAAAAACTGTTCCTGACATTTATATCTGCAACCTGGCTGTGGCTGATCTGGTTCACATCATTGGAATGCCTTTTCTTATTCATCAGTGGGCCCGGGGAGGAGAATGGGTGTTTGGGGGGCCCCTCTGCACCATTATCACATCCCTGGATACCTGTAACCAGTTTGCCTGTAGTGCTATCATGACTGTGATGAGTGTGGACAGGTAAGTGAAGAAACTTTGAAATAGCTTAACATAATTCAGAAGTGTCTGTGCTTCCCCACTGTCATCCCAATTTAAGCAACATCGGTGCTAGTTTGTAACAGCCACGTTCCTCTTCCTTTGCTTGTTTCATTGTAGGACTTAAAAATCTTTTTTCCAACTTTCATAGAAATATATATTTTTAATGGAAAACTTAAAACACTAAAATCTCCTTTTTGCAAATCATTCTTTTTAACTTCAGTTTTATTTATAATTCACTGCAAGATAAAGATATCTTGAAATCATCAGTGGCAGAGCTGAGAACTGAAGTAGGTCTCCTCACTCTGTCCAGGGCTATTTCTGGTATGTTCAATGTCTCACTGGGATGTTCAATGTCTCACAGACTCCTGTTATCACCTAGCAGCTTGAAGGAATCTGGGGAATAGATTTGGGCTCCTGAATAGTTATGAAGAGATGTTCCAGTACCAGGAAGACCGTATTTTATGTCTTTTACACCCCTTGTTATGACTGGTTAATGCAAATGCTGCCATTTTACATCATTAGAAGTGCTTTTGACTGTGACCTGGAATGTACCAGAACCATATTCACCAACAATGTAAACTAATGTTATTAGAGGAGATGATAGTGATGGTGGGTACTTGTGGAGCAAGTGAGTGGTGGAGCCCAGTTCAGACCCAGGCTGTCTCTAGAGAGGGCAGGTTGCTCATAACTACCTCCTTATTTGGCCTCTGTAGGAAGCAGGCAAGCTAGAATGTCCCTGCATCATCCAGATGCTAGGACCTCCAGACCAGGTCTTAGCAGCATTCCCCAAATAGAAACAAGCCCTAAAGACACAGTAATATGCATAACAGGAATTTTCTCAGAGAACAACCCACTTAAAATCTCCATCCATCTTCCCATCCCTACCCTAAGTTAGCACACTTGACTTCCCCCTTGCTCTGATCTACTTTATCTTTCTCCCTTGCTGCCAATATATCACATAGTTTAATTTACTTTGTGTGTAGTTGTATGTGTGTACTGTTTATTGTTCAGCTTCCCCTGCCCCTCAAATGTAAATTCCACAAAGGCAGTGTCTTTGATCACTAATATGTCCCAAGTATCTGCGTGACACTGCCTGGCACAGGGGTGCTCAAAAAATATTGATGAATGAATGACTGCCAATCTTGAGGACTATGTTAAATTTCCCTGGTCCATCCGGGACTCCTTCCTGAGCTCTGCCTCTTTAGCCTTCCACATCTGCCTTTGGGGTGGGGGAGTGATGAGCAGTTTTTCAAATGAATAAAAAAAGGAATAGCGAGGTTCAAAGAAATCATTCACTGAATCATTATTATTCAGACATGAATAATGATGGTGATGTTTAATGCATTTTTTATAACCTGTTGCCTTCCCGTAAAAGAATTCTCGAAATACAGAGTGTGCTTCTCAATTTATAATTAACACCACATTTTAAAATCAATGTACTATGTAGGCCTGCTTAGTTCAGCTGAAGCCAGCTAATGCTGACCCAGGGCAGGCCCACTGCAGGAAAGCAACCTACAGTACAGGTCCTAACCAATCGTAATCCCATTCTCAGAGATAAGAAAAGCTTCTTCATACCCTGTACCCTGAAGGCAGGAGAGTATTGGCTTTTTCTTTAAAGAAGGGAAATCATACCTCTTCTGTAAACCTCTTACTGCAAATAAAGAGAACGGACATTGTCTGCGTTGGAACAGACCAACTGTACACATTTCCTAAGGCTCACAGGTTCTTTTCTTTGAGGGTGTTTGTGTATGTGCATGTGTGTCTTATACACCTGAATGTCATTTTTTTAAAATCTAATGGACGCAGTGTGCTAAAATTTTACTTTAGAATTAAGACACTCAGGCCCTTATCCTTCTCTTGCCCTCCCTCTAGAGGATCACATGACCAAAGAAAAACGAAGATTCTATAAAACTGAACTTTTTCCTCTTCAGCATTTCTTAAAGTTCCAACTGTACTAAATGCATAAAACTTCAACAATATCTGCAATTTTGTAAAAAGAAATGGAGTTTTCTTTGCAAGGCCATAAACATGACATTGGTCATGTCAGCGCCATCAGTAAGCCTTATTATTTATACATTAAGTCATTTTAATTGCCAATTCAACAGAGCATAAATTTTAAGTGTTTCTAATAATTTTCATCCTTCTTTCTCTGATCAGTAATAACTACAAGTATGTGTAATATTTCAGTAGTGGGTGCCTACCTCCAAATCAACACCAAAAAATTATGCAAACACCCAAAATATTAAAAACATATACCTCCAGATGAAAGCTGCCTAGACTACTTTTGTAAATAAATTCTCTAGAACATCAAAAGTCAGTAAGTAGAAGCCAAATTCCCTATTCATTCATTCATTCATTCATTCAACAAATATTTGAGTATGACCGTAGGCCAGGAACTATGCTGGATACAGGAGATAAAAGAACATTAAACTAATAGTCAAGGTTTCTGCCTTTGTGGGGTTTTCACTCCTGAGATGTAGACAGACATTAAGTGAAAAGTCACACAGGTGAATGTGTATTGCCACACAATGATACATATTAGGAAGGAAAAGGAGAGTTCCCCTACGATCTGCATGTATAGTCATGAGCCCTTGTATAGAGTGAGTGGTCAGGGGAAGCTTCCCTGAGACACAGACTGTTAGATAGGAACTCAGAGGAAGAGCAGGAGGAATTAGAGGGAGATTCTGCCAGGCAGGTAGGACAGTATGCACCTGGCCCCAAAAGGGAAAGGAGCTTGAAGGAAGGCCAGAGAAAGACTGACACAAGTTACAGCCTAAGTGACAGGCAGGGCCAGGTGGAGAAAGACTTTGCAAAAGCAATGGTAAGAATTTTGAATTTTATCCAAAAGGCGATGGAAAACCAGTGAGGGGTTTTCAGCTGGGGGAAGGAGGATGTTGGGGTGAGGATATAATCAGAGAAGATTCGCTAATCTATTGATGCCATGACTCCATCATCCTTTAATCCCAGACAGAATGATGGCTGGGCTGCTGTGCAATCACTACCCCATCCCCTTCCCCAGCAGGGGCAGGAGGGGTGGGGAGGGGTCCTTCTCTCCTTAGCCGCAGGTGATGAAAGTGCAATATTCAGGAGGAGGAGCAGCGGGGGTGCCCTGGGCCGCAAGAATCTCCCTGCGTGCCAAAGGGTCCCTTAACTAAGTTTTCCCTTAAAAAGTCCTGCCTCTTATGCAAAATTGAAAGAACAGGGGATAGGAAATTTTTTATTTTTATAAATCTTCCTTAAGTAGCTCTACAAAAATTCAATGACCATCAAAACATATTTCACATTAATTTAATGTCTGCAAACGCTGCCTTCCAACACCCGCACCTCCAGCAAAAGTGCGCTTTCACAAATACTCTTCCTTCTGGGTCTCGGCTCTTTAGCTTTCAGTTGGCTCTGAAAAATTCTTCTTGGATTTTCTAGAGAACCAAATATATTTGGTATGTCAGGACTTCAAGTTTAATTAATGATTATCCTTTTTTTCTGAATCAGAAATAGAATAAAGAGAAGAAAGAAAACCCCTCTCCCTATGAAATTAGCCCATTTCCCCTCTCTGGCCTCCAGCCTGAGTTCCCTGAGGAATTTGCATTGTCTGTACTAGTCACGTTTGTGTATCCTCACTGTGATTTCTGTGAACTGAACCTCCAGGAGCCTGGGGCCCCACTGGAAAGCCATCTGGGCAAAATGTCTGTCCCGGTGGGCCAGAGCCTCATCCTGCCGGCAGACTCTCCTACCAGCCAGAGCACTCGCCTCCTTCCTGCCTCCATGGCAGTAAATCCTACTGGAAAGAGAGCCTCTCCCTCCTGGAGGAAACCCCAACTCAGAGACCACGTTTTCCAGAGCCTAGCCTGGGAAGCACCTTTGTAAAGAGAGAGTTTGCACAGGGCTGAATTTCACCATTATCAGTGTGTTCATGGAAATGACAGCTATTTCAGTGAGTGGTTTATTCAGACTTGCAGGGTCAAGAGTTGTTTTCTCTGCGGGTACCAGCCAGCTCTTAAAAAATATAACTTTCTTTTACCCTGATGGAGGTGTGCTTCAGGGAGGATAATAATACTAATAATTTACTCTTGTCATGAACCTTTCATCCTTGGAGCTCAGTGCTTTTATTGATTGTTCCCAAACCCTTCTTAACTGGCTTTGCAGGTACTTGGCTCTCGTCCAACCATTTCGACTTACAAGTTGGAGAACGAGGTACAAGACCATCCGCATCAATTTGGGCCTTTGGGCCGCTTCCTTCATTCTGGCTTTGCCTGTCTGGGTCTACTCGAAGGTCATCAAATTTAAAGACGGCGTGGAGAGTTGTGCTTTTGATTTAACATCCCCTGACGATGTACTCCGGTAGGTTGTTAAAACTTAAGAAAAATAGAGTTGAATTAAGTTGTGAAGTGCTTCATCCTCCTTGTCAACATGTGAGCAGCCACATAGAGTGTCCTTGGGGATCCTCTAAGGGGCAGTCTCCCGCTTACTTTTCTGCTTTCCACAATCAGGTTGGTAGCTTGATTTTAAGAGGAGGGTAACCTTTAGAAAAAGATTTGGAGTTTAATTATGTAGCCTCAATGGACACAAACATATTTAAATATGGATTTTAAAGATCCATGGCAACCAGACACAGCAGGAATGCAAAAATCAAGGGAGGGGCAAAATTTCCGAAATTGTCTAGGAGTTACTGAGACTCAGACCTTATTGGTATGCCACTGGAGTGTGGTTGAATGGTGTTTCCCCCCATATTCAAGTCCTAATCCTCAGTACCTGTGAATGTGACCTTATTTAGAAATAGGGTCTTTGCAGACATCATCAAGTTAAACGAGGTCCTGCTGGATTAGAGCCAGCCCCCAATCCAGGGATTGGTGTCCTCATGAGGAGAGCAAGATTTGAAGGGACACACAGGGAGAAAGCCTGTGAAGACAGAGGCAGGGACTGGGGTGATGCATCTACAAGTGAAGTAACAGCAAGGTTTTGCCAGAAACCAGCAGAGGCAAGGAGAAAGGCAGATTCTCCCTCAGAGCATCCGAAAGGAGCCAACCCTGCCAACAACCTTATTTTCAGACTTCTATCACCAGAATGGACACAATAAATTTCTGTCGTTTCAAGCCATCGGGTTTGTGGTATTTTGTTACAGCAGCTCTCAGTAACTAATACAGAAGCCAACACAGGGATTTCTCACATTTTAATTTGAAAGGAAAAATTAAGTCAAAAATTTTATTTGAAATTTTTGAAGTCTATGACTTCAATTGAAGTCTATGACTAAAATTTTTTGATGACCTACTAAGGGCCATGTATCGTGCTAGGTGCTTTTTACATACATTATCTCAAGTCAATCTGGAAGATTCCTTTTTCCCATCCACCACTTGTTAAATAGATGAGTCATTTCTGCATCATGTAGTCACAGCCCAAGAGGGATGGAGGTAGAGGCCCTTGCAAGGCTACAAATCCAGTAATGAAAATCTCCAGAGGACCGCAACATCAGTAGGATTAATTGTTTATTCATTATTTCTCCCACCAGCACTGGCTGCACTCACAGATAAAAACCATCTGCCAATTTAAAGGTGAAATGATATTTAATCACTGGTGGCCGATACATTAATATGGACCCCAATGTATCTTAAAGAGGAGCCCAACCTGAGATGACTGTAGAACTTCAGCCTGTGTCAAAGAAATAACAATGCTTCACTGTTTTGCACCAGCATCTGCTTCTGCTATTTTTGGTTGGTTATCATAAAGGATATTCTGAGGTTCTAGCCTCTGTTGATCTTCCCAGAATTAAGTTCTCATGGGGAACTGAGACTGGAACCACTGTGTGGCTTTCAGAGTCCCTCTAGTCCCAGGTGCTCTCTCTTCCTGCCACCCTGTCCACACCCACCCAACGTGGGCTGCCTTCTTCCACCAACGCCAAGGTTCTTCCAGGAAGGAAGACACCTGGCGTCTGTGCAGAAATGGAGTTGGCTTACCTGAGAATTTCCCCTGGGGGAGCACCAAGGAAAAGACGGGCTCATTTCACAACAGGCCCTTTGAAAGGCCATCTGGAGCATTGATTACAAGTGTGGGTTGTGCAGCTCAACTGTCTGTCTGGGTTCAAATCCCACTTCTGCTCATTACTAGCTGGATAACCTTGGGCAAGCCACTTAACCCCACTGTGCCTTAGTTTGTTCTTCTGTAACATGAGAATATTAATGGCAGTTGTACTCATGGGATTGCAGAGATTCAGTGGACTGAAGTATGTAAAGTACTCAGATCAGTGCCTATTATATAATAAATGCTACCTGCTAGTCCATATTGTTGTTAATAACACTAAAAGATAATGGTAATACATATCTCACCTGTTCATACTCAGTAGCCTCAGGCTTGGCTAGAGAAGAGATAAGCACTGTTGCTAGCAAACAATGAAGAGCAAGACTTTTTTTTTTTTTTGCAGTTTCTTTTATTTTTTTCTTTCAAGATTTTATTTAAATTTAAGTTAGTTAACATATAGTGTAGTATTAGTTTCAGGGCCAGAATTTAGTGATTCATTACTTGCATAATAACACCCAGTGTTCATTACATCAAGTGCCCTCCTTAATGCCCATCACCCAGTTACTCCATCCCTCCACCCACCTCCCCTCCAGCAACCCTCAGTTTGTTCCCTATAGTTAAGAGTCTCTTATGGTTTGCCCCCCTCTCTGTTTTTATCTTATTTTATTTTTCTCTATGTAAAAGCAGCAAAGATCCTTAACTTTTCCAAGAACTTTTATCCTGGGCCCTGAAAAATTAGAGAATCATGCCTCATAAACTGTAAAAGTTCCTGGCATTGTGAATATGACAGTCATGTCTTCTCTCTCTCTCTCTCATTTTACAGGTATACACTTTATTTGACGATAACAACTTTTTTTTTCCCTTTGCCTTTGATTTTGGTGTGCTATATTTTAATTTTATGCTATACTTGGGAGATGTATCAACAGAATAAGGATACCAGATGGTAAGTGTTTACCCTATCTTGCTTTATTTGTTGAAAGAACAATTCAGAGATCCTAAGACATCTACAACAGAATTTTAAACAACAATCACTTGAAACATACCACATTTAGACATATGGGCATTAATGTCTGCATGAGCAATTTGTGAAAACAGGACATGTTCTGAAGCAGCTATTTGAGGATCTCTCAGTGATAAATGTTGCAATCACTGATGTAACGGTTTCATAAAAATGTAAACAGAACTCAAGATACTATTTAAAGAATACTTTTATATTTGTCATCAATAATGTTATTTAAACGTTTTATTTGTACACTTTGCAGAGTTGTGTACATATGTAAATATCTTAGATGCCATGTATAACTTTCTAATTTTTGTGTTTTAAATTTTTAATTTGGAGGATAGGGATCTCATTAATATTTGAATACTTAGGACAAGATTAATTAGGACTAAATAAAACCGGAGACTTACCCTAAGACAATAGACTTGGGAAGAACCTTTAAAGATATTTGTCTCTAAAACTCTATGAATAAATCTAAATTATTTTCTAGGGGGGGCCTTGGTGGCTAAGTCGGTTAAGCATCCGACTCTTGACTTTGGCTCAGCTCATGCTCTCAGGGTCCTGAGATGGAACCCTGCCTATGCTCCACACTCAGTTGAGGGGTAGGGGGTTGGGAAGGGCCTGCTGAGGATTCTCTCCCTCTCCCTCTCTGTCCCTACCTCCCCTGTGCATGTCCTGTTTCTCTCTACACATAAATAAATAAATCTTTTTAAAAAATTATTTTCTAGGCGCGCCTGGGTGGCTCAGTCGTTAAGCGTCTGCCTTCGGCTCAGGTCATGATCCCAGGGTCCTGGTATAGAGCCCCACATCAGGCTCCCTGCTCCGCAGGAAGCCCACTTCTCCCTCTCCTTGTGTTCCCTCTACTTGTGCTCCCTCTCTTGTTGTGTCTCTCTCTGTCAAATAAATAAATAAAATCTTTAAAAATAAAAAATAAAAAAATTATTTTCTACTTGAAATTATCCATACCAAGTTGTTCAAGTGAGTGAGTCAGTGAATACATAATATGTTGGATTTTAAAAATATTATTAAAATTTGTCCTTACAACAAATTACTGTATTTGCTTTGGACAGACAAGATCACTAGATTTCCCACACATAACCCCCTCTTAATTAATCCCCTCTTAATCCCCTTCACCTATTTCAACCATCCCCCCACCCACATCCCCTCTGCCAACCACTAGTTTCTTCTCTATTTTTAAGAGTCTATTTTTTTATTTGTCTCTTTTTTTGCTTTCTTCATTTGTTTTGTTTCTTCCACATATGTGTGAAATCATATGGTACTTGTCTTTCTCTGACTGACTTAATTCCCTCAGCATTATACTCTGTGGCTCAATCCATGTTGTTGCAAATGGCAAGATTTTATTCTTTTTTATGGCTGAGTAATATTCCATCATATGTATATATCACACATTCTTTATTGTTGTCTATCAATGGACACTGCAGTTGCTTTCATATCTTGGCTATTGTAAATAATGCTGCAATAAACACAGGGTTACATATATCTTTTTCAAACTAGTGTTTTTGTATTTTTTTGGGTAAATACCCAGTGGTGCATTACTGGATCATATGGTAATTCTTTTTTTAATTTTTTAAGGAACCTCCATACTGTTTCCACAGTGGCTGCACCAGTTTGCATTCCCTCCAACAGTGCAAGAGCGTTCTTCTTTCTCCACAACCTCACCAACACCTGTTTTTTTCTTTTTTTTTATTTTAGCCATTCTGATATGTATGAGGTAGTATCTCATTGTGGTTTTGAAATGCACTTCCCTGATGATGAGTGATGTTGAGCATCTTTTCATGTCTGTTGACCATCTGTATGTCTTCTGTGGAGAAATATCTGTTCCTATCTTCTGCCCATTTTTGAACTGGAGTATTTGGTTTTTTGGTGGTGAGTTGTGTAAGTACTTTATATATTTTGGGTACTAACCCTTTATCAGGTATGTCATTTGCAAATACCTTCTCCCATTTAATAGGTTGTCTTTTTATTTTGTTGATAGTTTCCTTTATTGTGAAGAAGCTTTTTATTTTAATTTAGTCCCAATAGTTTATTTTTGCTTTTGTTTCCCCTGCCTCAGAAGACCTATCTAGAAAAATGTTGCCATGGCTGATGTCAGAGAAATTACTGCCTGTGCTCTCTTCTGGGATTTTTATGGATTCAGGTCTCACATTTAGGTCCTTCATCCATTCTGAGTTTATTTTTGCTCATGGTATGAGAAAGTGGTCCAGATTCATTCTTTTGTATGTAGTTGTCCAGTTTCCCAACACCATTTGTTGAAGAGAATGTCTTTTTCCCATTGCACATTCTTGCCTCTTTTGTCAAAGATTAATTGACCATATATATAATTGTGGGTTTATTTTTGGGCACTCTATTCTGTTCCATTGATGTATGTGTCTATTTTTTGTGCCAGTATGAGACTGTTTTGATTACTACATCTCTGTAGTATGTCTTGAAATCTGGAATTGTGATACCTCCAGGACTGTTCTTCTTTTTCTAAGATTGCTTTGGCTATTCAGGGCCTTTTGTGTTTCCATACAGATTTTAGGATTATTTGTCCTAGTTTTGTGAAAAAAATGCTGTTGGTATCTTGATAGGGACTGCATTAAATCTGTAGATTGCTTTGGGTAGTATGGACATTTTAACAATATTTGTTTTCCCATTCCATGAGCATGAAATATCTTTCCATCTGTTTGTCGTATTTTCAATTCCTTTCATCAGTGTTTTATTGTTTTCAGAGCACAGATCTTTTACCTCCTTGGTTAAGTTTATTCCTAGGCATTTTATTAATTTTGCTGCAGTTGTAAATGGGATTGTTACCTTAATTTCTCTTTCTAGCTACTCATTACTAGTGTATACCAATGCAACAGATTTCTCTATATTTATCTGTATCCCACGACCTGACTAAATTCACTTATCAGTTCTAGTAGATATTTTTAGTGGAGTCTTCAGGGTTTTCTAAATATAGTATCATGTATCTGCATAATAGTGAAAGTTTTACTTCTTTTCAATTTAGATGTCTTTTATTTCTCTTTGCTGGCTGATTGCTGTGGCTAAGAATTCCAGTACTATGTTGAATAAAAGTAGTGAAAGAGAACATCCTTGTCATGTTCCTGATCGTAGTGGGGAAGCTCTCAGTTTTCCTCACTGAGTATGATGTTAGCTTTGGGTTTTTCATATATGGCCTTTATGATGTTGAGGGACACTCCCTCTAAACCTATTTTGTTGAGGGTTTTTATCATGAATGGGTGTTGTACTTTGCAAAATGCTTTTCCTACATCTTCTGAAATGGTCATATGGTTTTTATCCTTTCTCTTGTTAATATGATGTATCTTATTGATTGATTTGTGAATATTGAACCACCTTGCATTCCAGGAATAATCCCACTTAATTGTGGTGAATGATTTTAATGTACTGTTGGAGTCAATTTGCTAATTTTTGTTGAGGATTTTTGCATCTATGTTCATCAGAGATATTGACCTACAGTTCTCTTTTTTTTGTAGTGTCTCTATCTGGCTTTGGTATCAGGGTAATGCTGACCTCAGAGAATGAATCTGGAAGCTTTCCTTCCTCTTATATTTTTTGGAATAGGTTGAGAATAGGTATTAACTCTTCTTTAAATGTTTGGCACAATTCACCTGTGAAGCCATCTGGTCTGGACTTTTGTTTGTTGGGAGTTTTTTGATACTAATTCAATTTCATTGCTGGTAATCAGTCCATTCAAATTTTTTATTTCTTCCTGATTAAGTTTTGAGAAACTATATGTTTCTAGGAATTTATTCATTTCTTATAGATTGTCTAATTTGTTGGCATATAATTTTTCATAATATTTTCTTATGATCCTTTCCATTTCTGTAGTGTTGGTTGTTATTTCTTCTCTTTCTGATTTTATTTGAGTCCTTTTTTTTTAAAATGAGTCTAGCTAACATTTTATCAATTTTGTGGATCTCCACAGAACCAGTTCCTGGTTTCATTGATCTGTTCTATTGTGGTTTTTTGTTTCTGTTTCATTTATTCTGCTCTAATATTTACTATTTCTTTCCTTCTATTGATTTTGGGTTTTGTTTGTTCTTGTTTTAGCTCTTTATGTATAAAAGTAGGATGTTTATTTGAGTTTTTTTTTTTTTTTTTTTTTTGCTTATTGAGGTAAGCCTGTATTGCTATAAACTTCCCTCAGAGAACAGCTTTTACTGCATCCCAAGGATTTGGGACCATTATGTTATCATTTTCATTTGTGTCCATATTTTTTATTTCCTCTTTGATTTCTTGGTTGACTCACTCATTATTTAGTAGCATGTTATTTAACGTCCATGTATTTGTGTTCTTTCTAGATTTTTTCTTGTGGTTGATTTCTAGTTTCATCGCATATGGTCAGAAAAGCATGCATGATATGACTTTGATCTTCTTTAATTTGTTAAGACTTGTTTTGTGGCCTAACATGTGATCTATTCTGGAGAATGTTCCATGTGCACTTGAAAGAATGTGTATTCCACTCTTTTAAAATGGAATGTTCTGAATACATCTGTTGGGTCTGTCTGGTCCAATGTATCATTCAAAGCTACTGTTTCCTTGTTGATTTTCTATCTGATCTATCCATTGATACAAGTGGAGTGTTAAAGTCCCCTATTATTAGTTTATCACTATCAATTACTTCCTTCATTTTTGTTTATAGCTGCTTTATGTATTGGGGTGTTCCCATATTGGTTCCATAAATATTTACAATTGTAATATGTTCTTGTTGGATTGTTCCCTATATGACTATGTAGTATCCTTTGTCTCTTGTATGGTCTCTTTTTTTAAGTCTATTTTGTCCAATATAAGTAATGCTACCCCAGCTTTTTCTTTACTTCCATTTGCATGATAAATGTTTTCTATCCCTTCACTTTCAAATTGCATGTGTCTTTAGGAATGAAATGAGTCTCTGGTATGCAACATATAGATGGGTCTTACTTGTTTATCCATTCAGTCACCCTATCTTTGGAGCATTTAGTCCATTTACATTAAAAGTAATTATTGATAGGTATGTACTTATTGTCATTTTTTAAATTATTTTATGGTTGTTTTTGTAGTTCTTCTTTGTTCCTTTCTTCTCTTACCCTCTTCTCTCATGGTTTGATGGCTTTCTTTGGTGATATACCTGGATTCTTCTCTTTATATTTTGCATATCTATTACTGGTTTTTGATTTGTGGTCATCATTATGTTATATATAACATAATGCATACGCAGTCTGTATTAAGTTGATATGTATTTATGCATATAGCAGTCTGTATTAAGTTGATGGTCTCTCAAGTTTGAACCCTAGATCTAAAAGCACTAAATTTTTACTTCCTTACCCCCAATATTTTAGGTATATGGTGTTAAACTTTACATCCTTTTATTTTGTGAATCCCCAGGCTGATTTTTATAGATATACTTATTTTTGCTGCTTTTGTGCTTTCTACTTTTCTTACTCCTGCTTATGGTCTTTCCTTTCCACTCAGAGAATCCCCTTTAATATTTCTTGTGAGGTTGGTTTAGAGGTGATGAATTTCTTTAACTTTTATTTGTCTAGGGAACTCTTTATCTCTCCTTCTATTCTGAATGATAGCCTTGCTTAATAGAGCATTCTTGGTTGCAGGGTTTTGTTTTTTTTTCTTGCAGCATTTTGACTATATCATGACACTCCCTTCTTGCCTGCAAAATCAACTCAAAGTCTTATGGGGTTTCCCTTATATGTAAATGTTTTCTTTTCTCTTGCTGCTTTTAAAATTCTCACTTTATCACTGTTTTTTGCCATTCTAATTATTATGTGTCTTGCTGTGTATCTCCTTGGGTTGGTTTTATTGGGAGCTCTCTGTGCCTCCTGGATCTGGAAGTCTTTTTCCTTCCTCCAATTAGGGAAGTTTTCAGCTATTATTTCTTCAAATAAATTTTCTGCCCCCTTTTCTCTCTCTTCTCCTTCTGGAATCCCTGTGATGCAAATATTATTATGCTTGATTGTGTTGCTGAGTTCTCTATTCTCATTTTTTATTTTATTTTTTCTCTCCTGTTCAGCTTGATTGCTTTCCATTATTCTGTCTTCTAGGTCGCTGATCCATTCTTCTGGTTCCTCTGTTTTACTATTTTGTGCTCATTTTGCCAGCACACATACCTCTATTCTACTATTAATTCCCCCTAGTGTATTTTTACTTTCAGTAATTTCTCAAGTCCAGTGAGTATCTTTATGACCATTACCTTAAATTCTCTATCAGGCATATTGCTCATCTCCATTTCATTGGCTCTCTTGCTATGATTTTGTCCTGTTCTTTCATTTGGGGCCCATTCCTCTGATCCTCATCTTATCTAACTCTGTGTCTGTTTCTATGTGTTAGGAAAGTCAGCTACATCTTCTGCTCTTGCAAGTAGTGGCCTTATGAAGAAGAGGTCCTATAGTGCTCTGCAGTGCAATGTTCCCTGTTCACCAGAACCTGGCACTTCAGGGGTGTCTCCTATATGTGTTGCATGTGCCTTACTATTATGGCTGAACTGCATTTGCTTTCAGTCTAGTCATCTGCAATGGCTCTCTCTGCCTGCTGTGGGCAGGGTTTGGTTCCCGTGTTGTTAACGGATCAGTATGGGGCTGCCTTGGGCTTGAGTTGGGTCAAACCAGGCATCTGCCAGAGTTGCAGTCACATTGAACTGGAGGGCACTCTCCCTGTGTTGTCCCCTGAGAAGCTTTCATTGGTGGGTGGGGCCTGCAGTCAGACCAGAGATGTCTGCCCCTAGCCCACTGCTGGGGCCACAGTGGAACTTGTGTGTGTGGTTATCTTCCCCTCTCCCCAGGGCAGGAGTCACTTTGTAGTGCTGCTGGCCACTGTCAGTGCTGTTTGCACACTGCCAAGCTTGTGGCAGTGTTTTGAATGGGCTCCAGCCAAAAGTATATTGGAAGAGGCAGATCCGCAGCATGTGGGGTTGGGGCATGCAGGGTTAGCAAAATTTGCATAGATCTGCTCTGGGAGAGGACCTGTAGCCACATTTGAGGACTGCCAAGGGCAGGTTGGAGAGGTCAGTTCTGAGGAGAGCAGGGGGGTGGGGCACGCTGTTAGCATACCAGGTAGAGAGTGTTCATGTTGGTTCCCTAGGTGTCCATTTATCTAGGCTGGAGGGCAGGAGAGGGAAATGGCACCACCAGCTCTTTTATTCTTGGAGAAGTCTCCTAATGATCTCTGCTCCTCCAGCAAATGTTCTGAGATTAGTAAATAAATCTTCCAGTAAGCCCCATGCATTTTTCAAACTGCTGCTTCTATTCTATATCTCCAAGAAACTGTTTATTGGCCTGTCTCCTTAAGGGTGGGAACTCAGTTCCTACCACCCTTTGGCTCTCCCAGAGCTGAGCCTGTTAATTTTTAAAGTTCCAGGTGTTAAGCCTCACTGACCGTAAAAATTTGTAAAGTTAAGCCCCTCTGGTTTAAAGCCAAATGTGGAGAATCATCTTCTGAGTTCAAATCCCCCCTGCCTGGAGTACCTGGTGTAGGGTCTGCTCCTCTGCCTTATTCATGCATGCAGCTTTCTGCTCTCCTGAAGACAGTCTCACATGTCAGTTTGGTTCTTCTTTGTCCTTCCAATCATTTTTGATATACTCTCTTCTCTATGATTAACCATGGAGAGTCTGTTCTGCCAGGCTTTGGGTCATTTTCTAGGCTATTTACACTGATGTGGGTGTTATGTAGGTGTATCCATGGGAGACGGTGAGTTTATAACCCACCATCTCCCCTAGAAGTCAAATGGGTGATCAATTTGACTATGAGTAAAAATTCATGGCAAACTCTGGTACCAAAATTTTAGGTGTTCTATTGACCCATGACACTTTTTCTCACTTAGCTTCTTGAAATTCTTTGGAAATATTGCATTCTTAAAGGGTGGTCTGTTTAGAATGGGAAAGGGAAGCAGCACAGTTATAGAAAAATAACTTAGCCTCTAAAATAAATGTATCACAGGCAGCTGAGCTAGTGAGACATTTGAAATGGAATCACATGAAATATTAAGACACTGACAGCTGGAGAGGATGCTTGAGCCCTTTGAAGACAGTTCTCCAAAGCAGATCATTTTGTTCCCAGCACTTTTCTCAGAAATGCAAAGAGCATCTTATGAAACAGAACTCATACTGCCAGTTATCCCTCAAAATGGAAGAACTTAGAAGAATGATGGTGCCTACTGTGATAAACTGCAGAGGAATCTTTACCTTACATAGACTTTCAGTTGCCATGCTTTTTTTATATTATTCCTCAGGCTTATTCATCTGCTTCAACTATGTCCCTGGCACATTTCTATTAAATGTCTAAATATAATATAACATGATAAAACTTGGGAATTTAAAAATATTTTTTATTTTGGAATAATTTTAAATTAATAGAAAAGTTGCATAAACAGTAGAGAGAGTTCCTATATACTCCTCACTTTGTTTCTCCATTAATATCCTACCTTACCATGATGCATTTGTCAAAGCAAAGAAAAAGGCATTAGTACATTACTACTAACTAAACTCTATCCCTTATTGGATTTCTCCAGTTTTTCCGTTAAAGTCCTCTTTCTGGTCTAGGATTCAATGCAGAATACCATATTGTATTTAGTTGTCATGTCTCCCCAGTCTCCTCTGGTCTATGACAGTTTTCCACTCTTTCCTTATTTTTCATGACCTCAAGGGTATTAAGGAGTACTGGTCAGGTATCCTGTAGAATGTTCCCAATCCGGATTTGTCTGATATTGTATCACAATTAGACTGTAGTTATGTGTTTGGGGGGAAAATCAGTTCTTCTCATCACAACATATCAGGGGGCACATGGTAACTGCATTACATCTCTGTTGATGAAAGTTCTAGAAAATCATTGCCCATAATTTCTATGGTTGTTTATGTTCTGTCTATCCTAATGTTTCCTTTGTAGTTACAACACCAGTGTTCCAAAGGAGAGAGTGATGAAGCTGACGAAGATGGTGCTTGTACTGGTGGCGGTCTTTATCCTAAGCGCTGCCCCCTATCACGTGATACAACTGGTGAACTTACAGATGGAGCAGCCCACGCTGGCCTTCCACGTAGGCTATTATCTCTCCATCTGTTTCAGCTATGCCAGCAGCAGCATTAACCCTTTTCTCTACATCGTGCTGAGTGGGAATTTCCGGAAACGCTTGCCTCAAGTGCAAAGGAGAGTGACTGACAGGGAAATCAACAATATAGAAAATATCTTGAAATCAAGCTTTTAGGAGAGTACATGAATCACCAAAAGTCTAGATAGACTTGTCTATGTTATTGGTATTATTAGAAAGCGCAGGTTAAACAGTATGCTTGTGTCCATCCTTCCTGTGTCCTTGTGACGCTTAGTAGCATGGAACGGAAGTGCAACCATTCAAATGCAATGAGTTTAATATGCTAACTTTAGTAAGATGTAAAATATTTGTCTGCATTGGGAGTAAGGAATGGAATAGTCTAAGATACCTGAGCTCCATGGTTGTGGATGTTATTTCAGCATATTATAAACTAGTCACTGATAAAAAGGCCATCCATGACTATTAACTGAAAACTCACCAAGGAAATCTAGCCTTGCTGGCCACACTTTGCTCACTGCAACAGTGCTCTTAAGGTTCCTAGGAGGGGAACACCTGACAATGAGGTCTGAAATTTGTCCATTTTTTATCTATAAAATTTCATATGGTCCAATCTAATGCCTTCGATAATCAGCTCCACCTGTTAGCATAACAGTTACCATGTACTGAACATATGCAATATGTAAGATCACATGTAACAAACCTATGAGGTACATATTACCTCAATTTACTTAGCCTCAGAAAGGTTAAGTGATAGCTTGATGCTGCACAGCTACATAAGAGCTGGGCTAAAATCCAGGTCTGCCCGTTTCTGTCCTTTGAAAGCACCACTTTGGCAACCTGTAACTATCATTCTGGAGACAGTCAACAATGTGGAGGGCTTTGCTTTCTTCTACAGCCCCCTAAGGAAATAATTATTATCTGTAAGAAATTAGTTGATGGTTTAGTATATTTTGCATTAGCTTTGTTCTCATGCTTATGAATTGTAGAAACCAGCATCTGCATTTTAATAATAGCATTCTTCAGGATGTTAAGCATACACTCAAGATACACTCTCTTTAGGTACAGTATGTGTTTGTTCCAGGGTACAAAAGTAATACCCCTTAAATTTGTAGATGTTCATTATATCTATCTCTTCCTCTTTGGGCTTATATAAAACATGCACTTTGTATAGAAAGAAAAGAAAGAAATGCTTCTAAAGCCTGTATTTTCAACAAAGGTAAACACTGTTATTTTGTTTGTGGATGAAATCTATAAACCCACTTCCTTCATGTAAATCATAAAATCACTTGCTCCATGGATGTCTTAAACTGATTTTTAATCTACCCTTTACAGAAAAGAGTCACAGAGACCAGCTTTTTTAACAACCTAATGTCCATTTTTTTATATCTCAATTGTCAAGACACATGACTTTTAACCCAATGTATTTGGTTCTAGATCTTCTAAAGACCACTTTGAAACAAGGTAATATATAAACACATATCTGGGTTAAAGGTCATATAAACAACATGAGACTGATGTAGGTCACATCTGAGATATTTTAGTTCTGTAACTGAGCTCTACAGAGCTACACCCAGAGCCTAGGTGCTCCTTTACAATGTCAGAAGAAGCTGGGTCATGGCTACAGTCCAGCGACCTTCCTTCTCACTTCCCTAAGGTGCAATAGTCAGGGTTCAGTGAGTAACCCTGACATCTGAAGACCCAACACCATGGGTCATACACAGATGTTGTCACTTGGTAATTGAAAAACAGTTGAAGAGTTTACCTCCACTGTCTTTTTTAATACAGAAAATATTATGAATTTAAAGATATAAATGATTTTAAACCAACAGACATTTTTCTAATAGCATTTCCAATAGGCCTCAAATAATTCCAATATGTAAATTGGTCAGTGATTTGTTTTAATTTATATGTATTAAGAGTTGTAAAGAACTTTAACATTTAATCGAAGTACAAAATAAAAAGGGTGGCTATTAAATTCATTTCTGTGCCTTTATACAGTTTTTCTATACATAAGTGGATACACACACACAAACACACACACAGATGCAAATTTGCTGAAGGGGTCTGATAGAGATTCTCTGTTTTGTATTTTTGCCCATGATATGTGTACATGTTTACTTTCAAGACAAGTTGATGATCAGTTTCCCATATCTAATTAATACTTGGGTATTTGTCATTACTTACAATCATAACTATATGCTTATTCAATTTTAGGTACCTCATTTAAATTTTGACCAATTAATATAAATCAATGAATAATGCTTACATATTTATTTACTTCTGGCTTGTAGCTTGTATTCTCAAGGCTTTCTTATATAAAGGATTTCATATTTCCTTAATATAGTTTATCCTTAGCAAAGCATAAAGAGTTCAGAATTAGTAAAATGTGTCCTAAATATGGCTAATAGTCAAATGACAGTATCACACCAGATTCTCAGGCACTTGTATTATACCTAAGTCCTAGAAATTACTGCTTTTCATGGGTTATGATATCACAGGGGTCATGGAATCTTGGACTTGAAAGATACTTTAGAGATTATCAGATGCTACAGATAAGAAAAATAATACCCAGAAAGATTGTTATTTTTGCACATTCAGAGAAACTTCTACAGGTAGCCTCCTCCCTTGCCTAAGGCTAGGAACAGCCCTACAGCTATGACTCCTTTATGACTTCAGCCCAGGAAGGATAGTATTAAATTATTTTATTTGCCCTTTCAGCAATTAGCTCAGATACAGCAATGTCCATCCAAAAGATTATGCTAAATTGGTATCTTGATTTTTGGTGTTTGTATATTCATTATTTAACAGGTATCTACATAACAATTTACCTCCAGGACACTATGCTGGGCTCCACTGGGCGGAAAAAAATTAAGGCCTAAAACATTACCCAATCTCAAGAATTAAAAATCCAGTGTCTCCTGTGTCCTGTAGATCAATTCTACCTCCTTGGGTGACGCAGAAAACATCTCCAGTGATTTCTCAATTCTAAAATACAATTCATGTGTAAAATGCACCATTAATTTAATAACTGCCTTTGGGAAATAAAAATACAACATTAAACATTCACATTCATAGTAAGACATACCTTAATTTCAAAAACACTAGCATGTGGGTAAAGTGCACATCACTGAATTGAGAAAAAAAATATATTGACAATTCATCGTTGCATTTTCTTCTAAGATTAAATGTACTCATCTCTATCATTCAATGAAACAATTCTCTACCAACTGATTTCCTCCCTACTAATGAATACCTAAACCCAAATACATAAAAGAATCATATAAAAGAATCTAAATTAATTAAACACCTCACAAAATGTTTTACTTTTTTTCAGGCACAGGATTGAGAAAGAAATGTAAATAATTTTGAAATTTTATTTCTATAGCAACAAAGCTATAAGTACTTGCTACCTGAACAGCTGAAAAACTTAACATGGCATCCTGAAAATAAAACTTGAAGTTTCTTGAGAAAAAAACTTAACTTGGGCTCCATTACTCCTTACTGGGAATGTAATTCTGGGAGACTGCTTCAAAGGTATACTCTTATATCAGAAACCTATTCAGGGGCACCTGGGTGGCTCAGTCGTTAAGCGTCTGCCTTCGGCTCAGGTCTTGATCCCAGGGTCCTGGGATCAAGCCCCGCATTGGGCTTCCTGCTCAGCGGGGAGCCTGCTTCTCCCTCTCCCACTCTCCCTGCTTGTGTTCCCTCTCTTGCTGTCTCTCTCTCTCTGTCAAATAAACAAATAAAATCTTAAAAAAAAAAAAAAAAACCTATTCAGAAGTATAAAGTCGCGTCCTAATCAAAAGCAAAAAACATTTCTAAAATGCATGATTTTTACTGAGAATACAGTTGTTTCTCTAACACATATAATAAAATGTGTTGTTCTTCTTAATTTTAATACACTTGCTATTTCTCTGAAAAAAACATTCAAGACAAGTATCTCTTTCACTAAAAGATTTAAGTAATAGTAGGCACTTTTTAATAACAGCTCTCTAGGGATTCCTGGGTGGCTCAGTTGGTTAAGTGTCTGCCTTCAGCACCAGTCATGATCACATGATCCCAGGATCCTGGGATCGAGCCCCGCATCAGGCTTCTTGCTCAGCGGGGAGCCTGCTTCTCCCTCTGCTTGTGCCCTCCCTCTCTCTCTCTCTCCCTCTGACAAATAAATGAATAAAATCTTAAAAAAAAAATAAGTTTTCTAAAATATCGTATGTAGATTTGTTCCTGTTAAGTAACAAAAATTCAAGCGAGTAAATTTTAAAGATTTAATTGACTTTATTAAAGGATTCATGAATCAGTTAGTATCCCATCTAGCAAACAGAAAGGCTCTCAAGGAGTTGTACAAAATGGAAGGTCCTTATAGAAGGAGCATGGGGCAAGAAAGTTACTAACAAAAGAAAGGGATTATTCCAGGCAAGACCACTTTCCCTTGGGGTAAAGGCAAGAGGTCTTACCAGGAAGATGACCTCATCTTCCTTTGGGGGATGGAGAAGGCCCATGCAACAAACTCGTTGGCACTGATCAAAACATTGCTGACCAACTAGTTAAGACGATGTTTCTGGGGAAGATTGAAACTGTAATGAGGTTAGGTAATAAGCCATGGTTTGGGAACCTGGTCTAAGTGACACTCTTTTGGACCTGTGGTTTTCTTTTTAACATTTTCAAACAGCTGACAAACTTATTTCCAGGAATAAGAAATAAGGAATGGGGTCCCTCTCCTCAGTTTTCAGTATTGTGCAAAAGCTCTGGAATTCCTAATGTGCAGTAGAGTTGGTTTCAGTTCCAGCCTCATTAGTCACTAGATATAAAAGACCTTTGGTAAAAACTATTAACCAAACTACTTAATTGTATGAATTAGAAAAGTTGGAGCCCAAAGAGGGGTAGACAAAGTCAAACAGCTTTTTCTTGTTAAAACAAGGGCAAAATTTTGAAGCTCCTTTCCTGTTTCCAGCGTATCATTCTTTCTGGGCTGCACTCAGACAGTAGGAGGCGGTAAATTTCATGCAAAGAAGTTTGGCTCACAAATGCAGTAAAATGCTAAGAAATGCAGTGGGAGGCCCTGAAGATTTTTGAGGAGAGCAGTATCACAATCAGATCTTTGCTGGTGGAAATAACTGGCACTGGAGTATAGGATAGAATGAATGGGAAGAGCCTAAAACTAGAAAAGCAGGCAGGAAATTATCACAATGGTCCATTGGGAGAAAAAAAAAAATGCTGCCAACTAGACAATGACAATAGTTGTGTATGCTTAACTAACATTTGTTGAGTACACAAGATGTGCCAGATATTGAACATAATCTTATATAATCCTCACACCAACCCTCAAAGCTACATCCTGTTATTGTTGTTATTGTCACCGTTTTATAGATGAGGAACTCAGAGCTTGAGGTAGCCAGCCTCAGATTACATAGTTAGCAAGGGGCACTCAGAATTCAAACCCAGATCTGATGCCCTTATCCATTCACTATGCCATTGCTTCTCAAAATTTACAACGCATGCATATCAGTTGGGGATACTGTTAAAATACAGATTCTTTTTCTCCCCCAAGTTTTAACAGAGGATTTTTTCGAGATATATTAAAGTGTAATTGACAAATAGGAATACTATTTTTAAGGTATACAACTTGATGTTTTGATATATGTATCGATTGTGAAATGATTACCACAATCAAGTTAATTAACATATCATACCCATCATTTAAGATCCACCCACTTAGCAAACTTCAAGTATACAATACAGTATTGTTAACTATAACCAGCATACTGTACATTAGATCTCCAGAATTTACTCATGTTGTAGAACTGACACTTTGTAGTCTGACCAACATCTCCCCCATACACCCCACCTCCTGGCCCTTAGCAACCACAATGTCGCTCATCGCTTCTATGCATTTGACTATTTTAGATTCCACATAAGTGAGATCATGCAGTATTTATCCTTCTGTGTCTTGCTTGCTTCAGTTGGCATAATGTCCTCCAAGTTCACCCATGTAGTCACAAATGGCAGGATTTCCTCCTTTTTTTTTTAAAGATTTTATTTATTTATTTGAGAGAGAGAGAGCACATGAGAGGGGGGAGGGTCAGAGGGAGAAGCAGACTCCCTGCTGAGCAGGGAGCCTGATGCGGGACTCGATCCTGGGACTCCAGGATCATGACCTGAGCCAAAGGCAGCTGCTTAACCAACTGAGCCACCCAGGTGCCCAGGATTTCCTTCTTTTTAAAAGCTGAGTAATATTCCTGTGTGTGTGTGTATGTGTGTGTGCGTGTGTGATCTGTGTGTATCATATTTTCTTTATCCATACATCTACTGATGGACCTTTAGGTTGTTTCCATATCTTGACTATTGGAAATAATGCTGCAAAAACATGGAAGTGCAGATATCTCTTCCAGATTTCATTTATTTTGGATATATACTCAGAAGTGGGATTGCTAAATCATATGGCTGCTCTATTTTTAATTTTTTGAAGAACCACCATACCATTTTCCATAATGGCTGTACCAATTTACATCCCCACTAACAGTGTACAAAGGTTCCCTTTTTTTCTCCACATCCTTGCCAACACTTATCTTTTGTCTTTGGGATAATAGCTATTCTAACAGGTGTGAGGTGATATCTCAATGTGGTTTCAATTTGCATTTCACTGATGACTAGTGAGTTGAGCAACTTTTCCTCTACCTGTTGGACATTTGTATGTCTTCTTTGGAGAAATCTATTTAGGTCCTTTGCCCACTTTTTAATTGGGTTGTTTTCTTCCTATTGAGCTCTTTGAGTTCCCTATATTTTTTGGATTTTAACCCCTTATAAGATTTATGGTTTGAAAATATTTTCTCCCATTCTATAAGTTGTTCCTTCACTCTGTTTATTGTTTCCTTTGCTGAGCAGCTGCATTTTACTTTGATACAATACTATTTGTTTATTTTTCCTTTATTTTTTTTAAGGATTTTATTTATTTATTTGACAGAGAGAGACACAGAGAGGGAACACAAGCAGCGGGGAGTGGGACAGGGAGAAGCAGGCTTTCCTCAGAGCAGGGAGCCCGATGTGGGACTCGATCCCAGGACCCTGAGATCATGACCTGAGCCGAAGGCAGACACTTAATGGACTGAGCCACCCAGGCATCCCTGCCTGTAGTTTTCTTGTATCTTTGGTATATGGGGATACTAGGCTCATTAAATAGTTTGGAAGTGTTCTCTCCTTGTGTTTTTGGAAGAGTTTAAGAAAGTTTTTGGAAGAGTTTACTGGTGGAATTCACCAGTAAAGCCATTTGGTTCTGGGCTTTTCTTTGTTAGGAGTTTGTTGTTGTTGTTGTTGTTTTACTGACTCAGTCTCTTTGCTCATTACTAGCCTGTTCAGGCTTTCTATTTCTTCTTGACTCAATCTTGAAAGGTTGTATGTTTCTAGGAATTTATCTCTTTCTATTAGGTTATATAATTTGTTGGCATATGATTGTTCATCTTCATTGTTCTTATGATTCTTTGTATTTTTGTGGTATCAGTTGTAATGTCTCCTCTTTCATTTCCAATTTTATTTGTCTTCTCTCTTTCTTTTTAAATGCAGATTCTGATTTAGCAGTTCTAGGTGCAGTCTGAGATTCTGCATATCAAACAAGATCCCATTTGATGCCAATATTGCTGGTCCACAGACCAGATTTTGAGCTGCAAGGAGTTACGTCCAATGGAAGTGCAAAAGAGGAGACAGACAGGAGAAACCTTCCAAAAAAACAAAGATGGTTATGCAGACTGAAGAAGACTAGAGAGAGAAACTTGTTTTGAGATTTCTAGCCTATGGGAAAGTTACCAATTGAAATAGTAACCCAAAAGGAGGACCAGCTGCAATCTGTATTCATTAAATAATTTCTGCCTGTCTTTTCTTAAATCAATTTTATTACTATTTTTTAAAGATTTATTTATTTATTTGAGAAAGAGAGAAAGCACGTGAGTAGGGTAGGGGCAGATGGAAAGAATCTCAAGCAGACTCCCCACTGAGTGTGGAGCCCAACACGGGGCTCAGTCTTATGACCCTGAGATCATGACCTGAGCCAAAATCAAGAGTTGGATGCTTAACTGACTGAGCCACCCAGGTGCCCCTTAAATCAATTTTTTTTAAATGGCTAAATAACATTCATAATAATAATAAAGATAAAAAATAAATAAAAAGGACTGAACCCTTGGGGCGCCTGGGTGGCTCAGTTGGTTAAGCGACTGCCTTCGGCTCAGGTCATGATCCTGGAGTCCCGGGATCGAGTCCTGCATCGGGCTCCCTGCTCAGCAGGGAGTCTGCTTCTCCCTCTGACCCTCCCCCCTCTCATGTGCTCTCTCTCTCCTCTCATCCTCTCTCAAATAAATAAATAAAATCTTTAAAAAAAAAAAAAAAAGGACTGAACCCACTCTCTTAGAAGTTATTGAAATCAGTAGTAGTTAACAATGCATAATCATCAACTTATTTATTCAACTCTATTGTTTATTAGCAACCCAGCCACAACAATAATCTCTGGTTACTTAAATCAGGATTGATGGTGACATGGAAAGACATACCACAGACAGCAGGGATTAATTACTTCATAAAGAGTACAGAGAACGGGAAGGAGGGGAAAACTATGGCTATAAAATTAGTCAACTTGTGTTTGCATCCCTAAATTTGTGTAATGCTTTGAGCAAATTCTTTAGCTGTTCTAACCCTCAGTTCCCCGTCTATAAATTGAGGATGATGATATCCCCCAATTCATACTTCTTTTGTGAGTTGTAAACACTTAGAGCACGTAGAACACTGCTTATTGTAAATACTTAGTACTTTTAGTATCATCATCACCCTCATCATCTTCATTATCATCATCACTTCAAAATACTCGACAAATTGAAAAATGTATGAACAATATTTTACAATCCCTCCTATTGAGAAGTAGTCTTTTTCCCCATGCTTGAAGCTATGCTGACCTGGTGACTTCCTTTGACCGAGATTTTGGCAGAAGTGATGTTGTGTCAATTCCAAAGTGTAGGCCTCAAGAGAGCTTGCAGCTACTATCTGTGCCCTCTTAGAATCCTGCACTGAGACACTGTGTAAAAAGCCAGTCTAGCCTACTGGAGGATGAGAGGCCATGGGAAGGAGAACTGAGGCATCCAAACTGGTAGCCAATACCAGCTCCCAGATGTGAGTGAGACCATCTTGGACCTTATAGTTCAGCTGACTGTCCAGCATTCACAGTCATATGAGTGACCCAAATGAAAGCCGCAGAGGAACCACCCAACGAATCCACAGAATTATGAAAAATAATACTGTTGTTGTTTAAGTCATAGCTTTGGGGCAATTTGTCCCACAGCAATAGGTAACCGAAATAGCATCCATGAAAGTAAAAATTAATAAAATGGCCCTTGGTGATAAAAAAAAAATTGTGAGCCTCTAAAGTACTACAGTTATTATAAACCTTGATTCCTTCCTTTCTTCCTTCATTCTATGAAGATTTATTGAGCATCTAGCATATTCCAGATAATATACTAAGCTTCAGATTAAATTGATGAACAAAACATTTTCCTGCCCTTACAGAGCTTACGGTTCAGTTAACATTACAAATGTGAACACCGAAATACGTATATAATTATAAATTGTGGTAAGTGCCGAGAGGAGAGAATAACAGAGACATACCTTAGCTGTACTGGACAGTTTTTTGTCAGTGCTTAGACACAGAGATGCTGTGAAATAAATTCTCTCCCATTGATTTTATTTTAAAAGAAATGACTATTACATCAAACTCAAAACATTTAAAGTATGAGGAAACTGTTGTTCCATCTCTTTTCTATTTAAAATAGTAGATATAAATAAACTATCTCCAGAGATGGAGAAAGCAGATGGATTTGAAAATTCAAGCTCACACTGAATATAATTAACTTGGAAAGGGAGAGAAGCTAATGACGCCTGAGATTATAGGTGCCCAGGAGACAGGCAAAGGGCTAACATATTTTTAACACTACACTAGTCTCAGCAGTAAGGAAAATTCAAACTTGATTAAAGTCTCTGAGGAGGTGAAAAAGCAAATGAAGAGAGAAAAAAATGTGGCTATTGGAGACTAATTAACATTTTGACCCAGTTGCCAGCCTGAGTAGGTGTTCACTGCTTATTAACAAAGCTGGGTTTCTTGGGTCATTGCAAATGAGAAGGTCTTGTGAAAGCACTCTGGGGATTGTTTACTCTTTGATTCTGAAGAAGGTACACCTGAAGAAACAAATGGGCTTAGGCAAAGCACTTCCTCAGCAGGAATGGAGAATTGCTTTCTGCACCAAGGAAGCCTTATTTGCATTCCCAAACAGAACCCTCTGGGATATTAGATCAGGCAGAGGAGAAGATGACCGTTGGCCTTGAAGAGCTTGATAATGGTCATGTCCCAGGTCACTGTGACTGAGACTTAAATATAGCCTGGTCTACAAAGCCCTTCACAATTGAACCCCAAGGGCCATTCCCCTCTACTCACCCTACAATTTGGTCAGTCATATACATAGAGTATACATTCACAAATCCATTCTTTTTTATGTGCCATTCCTGCTACCTAGAATACTCTTTTCCTCTCCACATAACAAACTCCTGCTCTTCAGACCCAATGTAATTGTTATTTCTTTACACTTCCACTCCCAAAGCAAGCCAAATTAATCATTTCCTTGTTGGTATTTTCATACTACTCTGTGGTGTCCTCTATTATGTATAGCATAATCAGTAATAGCATGATGTACTTGTCTTACCCACTATATCTGTAAACTCCTCAAACCAAAACATATCTAACTCATCTTGGTATGGTTATACTTAAGTATCTATCACATAACAAGTGCCCAGGAAACACTCAATTGATGGAGTAAATAAATAAGGAAAGGAGACAAAGAATACTTGAAGAGATGTTGGGGTGTCTGTGTGTGTTGTGTGTGTGTGTGTATCCACAGTCATATGTGGGCATGGAAAAATATATATCTAAATGTTAACATATAGGAAAATTTCTCATATAAACTATGAAAAGACTTTTGTGATTGAAATATGTTACAAATCTCTTTAAACCTTTTCATTTTTTATTTTGAATGTAGCAATAAAGCACTGGTATATCACTTGTGTATTAAAATGCTTGCAGACATTTTGCCTTAGTTAGGTTTTAGCTAAGGTTTTCTAAAAGGCATCTGATTTGCACTTCTTAAGATTTAATGTGAAAAAATATAAGTAAATGAGATAAAAGGATTTAATGTGGTTTCAAATGCCTTACTGTGAATCTAAGAGAACAATATTTGATAACTGTTGCAAGTGCTTAACTTAAAGCTTGGACCTCTGTAAACCAATTTCTAAACTTCAAAAATGCCTAGTACATTTAAGAACATTTGAAACTTCAAAGAATAACCTTTTCAAAATTATATAGTTACATCAGGTATCAAGCAGAAAATCCTCAATTCTGTCTTCTTTTTCAATGAATCAAAATCCCATAAATGTTATCAAGCAAATAACTACAGGTTCTAAAGATGGTTGGTTCTACCAAGTGTCTTCTCTACATGAATAAGTTCTTTCTTGCTTCCACAGAATTATTATAATTTGATGGGCATTTGAATATATTCTTGCTGTCAAGATATGTTTTTAAACATGCTTATTTCTTCTCTGAATTTATAAAAGATATAAAAATGCTCACTATAGAGAATTTGGGAAGCAAATAAGTAATTTTCTTTAGGAGAAAATAAAAATCATCCCAAATTCAGCACCCCAAGATAATTATTGCTAATATTTTATTATAATAATATTTAATTAGAAAAATAATATAGTGGGGCGCCTGGGTGGCTCGGCTGGTTAAGCGTCCAATTCTTGATTTCTGCTCACGTCATGATCTCAGGGTTGTGAGATCAAGTCCCACGTCAGGCTCTGTGCTTAGCCAGGCGTCTGCTTGAGATTCTCTCTCTCTCTCTCCCTCCACCTACCCTCCTGCATGCTCTCTCTCTAAAATAAATAAATAAATATTTCTAAAAAAAGAAAAAGAACATAGAAAACTTAGAAATACAAAATCAAAAAATAAAATGAAAATCACAGTGTTTTCTAGATTAGTTTTTCCTCAGTATACATGTTATTTTAACACATATTGGATCATGGTATATATTTTTAAATAGAATTTAAGTTACTCTCAGTGTTGGTTTTGTTTTTGTTTTTTTTTGTTTGTTTTTTTTTTGTTTGTTTGTTTTTTGAGGTTATAACTAATACTGCAGTGGACTTTGTGTGTAGGTATTTGAGTTTTTAACTACTTCTTTAGAACAGATTTATAGAAGAGAAATAAATAGATCAAGAGCAACCAGTTTTTAAAACTCTTAATACATGTTGCAAAGATACTCTCCAAAAAGTTGCCACTATGGAACTTCTTACCTGCAATAGATAAGAGCATCTAGGGGCGCCTGGGTGGCTCAGTCGTTAAGCGTCTGCCTTCAGCTCAGGTCATGATCCCGGGGTCCTGGGATCAAGCCCCACATTGGGCTCCCTGCTCAGCAGGAAGCCTGCTTTTCCCTCTCCCACTCCCCCTGCTTGTGTTCCCTCTCTCGCTGTGTCTTTGTCAAATAAAAAAAACCTTTAAAAAAAAAAAAAAAATAAGAGCATCTATTTCCCATCTCCTCAATAATGCTCAGTATCATTTTTTTTGTCTCTGCTATTATGACAGGCCAAGGTTGTTTCTTAATAATTTTGCACACTTCTTCAATTATGAAGTGAAGTTAGGCATTTTTCACAGGTTAATTGGTCATTTGTATTTCATTTACTGTGAATTAAGCCCCTTGAGGACGGGGTGTTTTTCTGCCACACTGTAATCACTCAATAACTGCTGTAAAAAAGAATCGTATTTTTACATATTCTGACCATTTGGTTTTTAACATTTTTCTTTTTGATTTCTAAAAGCCATTTTATATACTAGATATTTATTGTAATTATTTTCCCCCAACTTCTCATTTTCCTTTTAATCTTGTTTATAGTTTCCTTTGATGAACAGTCTTTCATTTTATATAGTCGTCCATTAGCCTTTTTACTTTGAATTTCTTCTATTGCTTTTAGGGCTTGATGAACTCCTCTTCAATTCTGAGATGACTTTTAGTGTAAACATAACTCACAGTTATTGTTGGGTGGGAAAGGGTATTTATTACTTCCGTTAAGGTATTTAATTTTCAGAAAAGGACTCAGTGCCTCATGAGAATAACTTGAGGAGTAATTGGTGTGTTCTGGCAATCCCTAAGAAGTGAAAATATGAGACTTTAGAAAGTATATATTTTTCCTTACAAGTATTCTTAATCTGGGGTGAGTCCTCTGAGCTGTTAAATTCAATGTGACTTTTCTGTATAGATTCTGAAAAGATCTGTGATTCCAAAATCAAGTTAAGTTTATGAGATTACATTTTTTTCTTAAATAAATGGGAATCTATCATTTATTGGTCTCTATCTATTCTCTAATCTATAAAAGAATGTCTTTCAAATATACTTGATTTTGACCTAGAATAAGAAATACATTTTCTTAAGAATGATGAGAAGTTCTTCAAGGATTTTTCACATTTGACACTGTCTGGATTCCCTAGTCTTTAAACTTTAACAACCTTTCTTCAAATCCAGAGTTTGACATCCCACAAAGAAGAATAGGCTGAAGAATAGTGACTGATGTTTTTAAGTCAAAGAATAAATTTAGCACAAGCTTTTCTGAAGATGCTGTCATGCTGAACCCAAACTTAGCCGGTGATAACTTAGAACACTGGGTGCCAGCCTTACATGGGCACCAACCCATGTGTATGTCATTGAAAATTCAATAGATGCTAAGGCCCAGTGTGTCAATCTTTTCACATAATTTAAACTCATAAAATCTCCCAATTGGATATGACTATATAAGCCTATGAGCCTTACAATCCCATATCACCATCCTCTCCAAAATATCTCCAACAGCAGTCACCAAATCTATGATTAAAGATTTCTAGGGATAGGAAGCTCTTTGCTTTTTAAGACAGTTCACTGCAGAATTTCTCCCTCCAGCCCTTATTTCATGAAGATCTAAGTTTTCCATTTATCTTCCTGAAACAATGGAGCCCAGGTAATCAGGCACACCTGCAGGAAATCTGCTGAAACAACTTTTTAGCCTTCTCAAATGGATGAGCTGAGACATAATCAAAACAGCATGTCACTGCTCTATACAGATTTCTTGCTGAAACATTGTGAGATTTTGAATACAGAGTGCTCCTTAAAAATGAAGGCAGAATTTAAGTTTTAAAAAGCATATAGTAGGGGCACCTGGGTGGCTCAGTCATTAAGTGTCTGCCTTCAGCTCAGGTCATGGTCCCAGGGTCCTGGGATCGAGCCCCACATTGGGCTCCCTGCTCGGCGGGAAGCCTGCTTCTCCCTCTCCCACTCCCCCTGCTTGTGTTCCCTCTCTCACTGTGTCTCTCTCTGTCAAATAAATAAATAAAATCTTAAAAAAAAATAAAAATAAAAAGCATATAGTAAAGTATAAGCTATACTGGTGTTTAGACCTTCTAATTTGGGGAAACAGAGATGGTAGTTAATTTCTGTGTAGACAATCATTAAAACATAAAGTATAAAGTCAAAGTATAAAGTCATAGATTAAAGTATAAAGTTTCTGTGTAGACAATCATTAAAGCATAAAGTATTTCCACAAAACTGGCCAATCATTTTGACAAAGCTAAGCAAATGAGCAGACATATTATTGATTTTGACTTGGAGAAATGTTCCAATGCCAACATGGGCAAATGTCTCTGGGGATTGTCCAACCTGCCATCTAGATACCTATAACGTTGGGGGTAGGGGGTGTAGAACTGAGTATGTAGTTGTTTTCTAGGAAAAAATGTGCATATGGATGCAAAAATACATGTGAAATAACTTTAATATCTTTAAATAATTATTTTTTAAATAATCTATCAAAAATAGCATATAGACTAGATATGGGAATTAGCCTGTTAATTTCTACATTACCCACAGCAATAAAGAAAGTTCAGAAACTCATGGGAAAGACAGAGCTCGATTAGGATGAACTCAAAGGTAACATGTTATAGACTCATCACTACCTCTAGATCCCTAAAGAAAAGAAGCCTGCTCTAAACACTTTTTTGAGTCTTATGCTCTGCTTTAAATTATTACTATAAAAGGTTTTGGCATATGGCTTTTTTAATGCTTATCTGTTTATATGAAATATTACTAATAGTGTTTTTCAAGGTGCAGATCACAACCAGAGAGCCATGAGACCAGGTTAGTGGCTCTCGACCAGCTGTTTTTCCTCTCCCCCCACTTAATTAATAGAACATATAGAGTTTGTGTATATATATGTGTGTTGTGTATCCACATACATGCACTAGTATGTGATATAAAATGTATTTCATATTCTAGGTCAAAATCAAGTATATTTGAAAGATATTCTTTTATAGATTAGAGAATAGATAGAGATCAATAAATGATAGATTCCCATTTATTTAAGAAAAAATGTCCCTATCACCAAAATCTAGACATAATAATATTTTTCTTAAAAGTTTTTTCTACCATTTGCTATCAAAGAAATGTTTTTAAATGACTTCATTCATCTCCTGTGTGGAAAAAATTGGATTTAATTAAATGGTGCTGTCAACTTCACCTTAAGGGAATGAATTTCTATAGATAGTGGCTGCCAATTTTTATTTGCCAAACCAAAGATTTTTCAAGAACATGGAATAAGATTTCTGAATTGTGACTAAGAATGAAATGTTAATTGTAATTTATTTCTGATGACAACAATTTAGATCAGGTCAAAGCACAGACTCAGGAAGCATAAAATATCATCTATACAGCATGCCTTCTTAACTTTCTTCTCTCAACAGTCAAGTCCCAGTTATCTAGAAATGGACTATCTACAGCGTGAATTATTCATGTAAAACTCTCACAGATAAAATGAGGGCATGCACATATATTCTCCATTGGCATGTTCCTCTTGCCTCTTTGGCTTAGACACAAGGTGCCAAATGCTTGCCTAAAGCACTGCTGGGAATTCAACCTCCTAGATCACCATCCCAGACTTGCCTGATTGAGTCTCTGATATTAGCCAAACCCGCTTCCCACTCTACCTCTGCCTGTCCATCCCTAGTAAGGAGATTTCTGCCAAACCATGCATCCCCCTTCTTGATTATCTTCTTTGTTTATATCACACCATTTCTCAACAATAAATTCCAGTGCATCATGGCCATGCATTTGATTTGGAATCTCATGGTAAATTACAAACTTCACAGACTAACCTGTGAGATGCATCAGCTATAGTAAACTCCATCTTGTTTATTGGTCCAAATGCAGCTGGAATTTTTCCTCAGATCATTCAGACACTCTCGCAATTCCTGAGAGACTTAGTGGGGGAAAAATATTGTGATCATTTACTGTAAGGTGGTATGTTTATTGAACAGAATTAAACACATTCAGCATTCTTCTATTTTTCCTTCAATTGCAATAGACCTTCAAGCTTACATCCAACCCCACTAACTGTACAAAAGAAAGAGCTCTTAATTGGGAGTCATGAGAATAAGATACTTCCTATTTTCTATAATGGTAAACCCTATATCCTGTTCCTCCACCAACAAAATGATGCAGAACAGACCTAGGTGTTCACAGATAGGCACTGCAATCACCCTATTGAAGCAAAAGTAGAGCCAAGCAAAAGTAGGGGAAAGACAGAGACATTATGAGGGACAAATACTGGGAAAAGATTGGACTTAGAAGAGTTGGTAAGAAGTGACTGATTAAGGTAAGGGTATAAAGAAAATTATAAATGTCAATGACTGCATTTCAAGCCTTATATCTTGGATAAATCTTTGGAAATATATTAAGCTGTAGTGGTTATCTTGTCATACAAAGCAAATTATTTCCAAACCAGTATTCAGTAATTCACTGGTTGTAATAAAAATACATTTCAAATAACAAACAGAGGTAGAATGAAGTGCTAAAATAGCCATTTTTATTTAATTAATCACTCTGTTCTGTCAAACGTCTGGTCAATTTAGTGAAGAGGAAAATGGACAAGTATTTGGCTTAACTAATTAATCAAACCAGTTTAAATGGTTGATTCCTTCATTCTACATAGATCAGCTCCCAACCACCACCCCCAAAAAATAAGAAAACCAGGATTCAATTTCATAGCATTTATTTCTATGCCAATGTATTAGGTTCAGTTCTACCATAGTGAGAACAGGGGTGTGTGGCATCCACCCATTTTTCAGGACCAACACATAAGATAAAACAGAAAAAGACTAGTCCAAGAAGGAAGGATTTCCAGAAAACAAGTACCGAAGGCAGAAGGGCCCAACAGACAGAACTGCCCATCAGGTGTGTAGACTTCAAGGATGTGATGGTCTCCAAGAACGTTCTGTCTTTCCTGAATACTTTTGGCAGATAAATAACAAGGACTAATTCATAACCCAGTAAGTTATGCTTTGAATTATAAAGAGAAACTCCAAGAAAAGTTTAGACTTTGGGCATGTGAGACAGCTTGCATTTTGTAACTAAAGGAAATATAACTGCCCCATGCTGGTGAAATAGAACATCCATCCTGATTATAGTATCAAAATAAATTAATTCCCCAAATTCTTGAGGTAGGCTACAATGTCCTTGATTCAACAGTTTTATGTAAAAATGTATTATGTCTCAGTTATCCTTGAGTCTACCTCCTTCATTACTTCTCATTTACAAGAAATACAGAGCCATCATTCCCCAGTCCATCTTCAGAGTATTCTTCTAGCCCTCTCTGCACACGTCTCACCTCTGGATCTCTGGCTGCTCAATGCAAACATCTCACCTCTTTTTACCTCCTAGTAGAGTAAGAACTTCTGGAAGCAGCAGCTCCAACAGCAGCATGGCAGTGACAGTACCAGGGTGGCAGCTGATGTCTGGGTAACATACTCTTTTCTGATTTGCTCCTCCATCCTTCCAAAAAATTATCAACCAACTCTCTGCATTGATTCCTCTCTGCTTGAAATACCTAGTGCTTTCTATTTTCCTGACTGAATCCTCACTAATAGAGACCATATTTACCTTCATTGCCCATGTTTCTCCACTTATTCCTTATATTTTATTAATTTACAAATACTATAAAATTAAATGCTATAAATACGCTATGTACTTATAAATACTTTACTTTTTACAGGTAAGGAAATTTTAACCAAATAAATTATTCTTGAGTTTTAGAACTCTCGGATAGCTGTCACATTGCCCATTTATACACAAGAAGATTTAACTGATTGGTCTGAAAATGGACTAGAGTCTGTTTTGATCTTCTGATGATAGAATAGCCACTTAACGAAATAATATTTTTACCTGTCCAATATCATCTAAAGAACCTACAATGAGACCAGCCGGCAGAAGAAGATAAGAGTGTTTGAAGATTAACTCTTCCGAATCAATTTAGAACAAAGTGTGGCAAAAACAGACCATGTAAGTGAACATTAAATGAAATATGGTATTAAATTATCTCTGAGACACATGTGGGCCCCAAAACTACTGAAACTAAGTCTAAATGTGTTTGGAGTTGAGCATGAAATGTTCAGTTTGGTAAATATAATACCAAAAAAGATCCTTTTAAGTTTGATAAAGTGACAATACTACCCTTTCCAAAGGCATTTTTTATCTACCGTGATTTTAAACTAACTAGCAGCTAATAGTATTGTTGCCTGAGCAATCAGAGATTTTGTTAAAAGTCTTAAGAACCACGTAATGTCTTTTTTTGAACCGTCAGATACAGTTGAAAGCAATCAGTTAAGCATGGTGACAGAACCATGGTCTCATTCTCTTAAGTGCCAGTTAGTTCTACTTGGTTTCATGCCATTGGGCTGCTCTCAAACCCCGAACAATTACCCTTTGAATATATTCTACTGGTCCCAAGAAAATGATAAAATCAAAGAATTATGGCATTTTAGAACTTCATCAGACCTCAGAAAACTTTTCAAGATATTACAAGATTTATACAAAGGTTTATCCAAAGATTTATCCACATTGATGAGTTGAGCAGTCAGGATAAGAACTTGAGCCCCTATACAGGTCATTTTGCCTCAAGTGCATCAAGATCTTGGGAATGTGTCACCATGTGCAGGAAACTCGGAGCACGTTCTGCTTAAAGTCAGTGAATCACACATTCATTCGCCCTTCCTAGGTCTTCAGAATCCATTCCACTCCCAACAACAAATTCTAAGTTGTGGTTAAAAAATCAGTCTGTAAGAAACTGTATTTTACTTGTGAATTTGTTTTCAAGGGGAATATATGCCTTCAGCTGTCTGTCTATTTTTAAGAAAATTTTCACAGGCTTTTATCCAGGTTGAGTTATCAAAGCTAAATCATAATAAAGCAGCTAATTCTATAGTAAATCAATAAATGCCAAAGTTGGTATACTGATATAGCTTATAACCTTAAGTGAACACAATTTTATATAGCAATGTTCTTGTAAATGTCGTTTCTTACAATAAACATTCTAGTCTAAAAGTAATGTGTGTACAGTTTGGAGAAGTATTTAAAATTTTTCTTTGTTGTAAGAAAAGTCTTCCCCTTGATTAGCAAAGTGTCTTAGAGAGAATTATAACTTCACAGTGATAGGATACAAATAAATATTTATCAAATTTAAATTTTTTAGTGACAGGTAGTCAAATACTAATATTGTTCTTATCTAACAATAAGTAATGGCTAGCTGCATGCTTGTCCTCCCAAAGCACCTGTGTCCATAGTCCCCCTTTTTTCAAGGTTCTTAATTTATAGCCATTAACTAAGGATAGTAATTTCTGCTCTAACATATGCTTTTGACTAAGCTGAGGTGAAGTATGCAAGGCTTATAATTTTATGTTTCCACAACCTCTCTTTTCATTTTCACTTTTCTAGATCATCATTACCACAAGATGTGGACATAGGAAGGAGGCTGTAGCAATAAACTCCTTCAGGCATCGGCCTGCTCACCTGCTCCAAGAAAAATCCATTCTCTCACTGAAGTCAGGTTAATCCTCAAAAACTACACCACAGTCCCACTCACTCCTCTTGTTTTTTTACTTGTCCAAATCCTGTGTTTCCCTCCAGGATGGATCATGAAGTCTGTCCTTACTCCTCAATGATAACTCCTTCCACTGACTTTTCCTGTCATATATTGTCTTTACAGCTCACATGGCTTTTGTATGCCATTTTAAGTTGTTATTCATCATCATTCCCATTCATATTCCCAGGTTCTTATTTTATATTCTGATACCTTGCCTAGTGACCTGCTCATAGTAGGCAATTAATAGATTACTTGCTGATTTTGGCAGTCAGTTGGTAAAAAATAGGAGCTTTGGGGTCAGACTGATTCTTGCAAACCCTAGCTCCACCCTTCTGGGTCACAGTTTTCCTCAACATGAAAATAATAAGACCTACCCTGATGGTTGCTGTAAAAAAAAAAAAAAAATAGAGAAATACAAAAGTGGTATTTGCTAGAATAGTAGCTGACATATATTTGGTGCTCAATAGCAGTAGTTTTGGTAATGAACAAAAGCCTGTATAGCATTATTAATAACCATATTGTTATGAGTAGTACTATCAATTAGTCATTATTAATAACAAACCAGAGCTTGAATCTCTTTAATTCTATTTCCACTATCCAATTCTTAGATTGTTATCAAAACAAAGTGTTGAACTTTTCAAGCTTGATCACATAGTATCTGTATTTATGCACTTTATCTATGGAATCTATAAAGCAAGTATTTTTAATATTTTTACTTACCATACTATGTTGTCTAATTTTCCCTTACATTTATCAAAAGCTTACCTTATTTTTCTGCAGCAAAGTAACAAGTGATTATAGCTTGACAACTGTTCTACCTTTGATATGCCAAGTTGTAGTAGGGTCATTTTTTAATCTTGGTCTTAACACCTACATGACATTTCAGTAAGGCACAGGGAAAGCCATCGATTTTTCATGATGGAATTTTATTTTGCCTTCAAAAGTTGGCAGATTAAGTGATCTATTGCCAATGACCTTTATAAATGAAAAATAAAAATTAGACAACTTTTGGAATCTTTTTATCCAGAAAATGGCAAATAGACCTTATGACAACTGAGGCATCCAAAAAACAAGTTGGTCTATTAGCAGAAGCCTCCATTTCCATGTCCCAAGCATGTTTCTGGTAGGGACAAAACACATTCAAAGGCAGTTCTACTCACCATGCTCTAAACATCTCAAACCACTCCCTATGACTGTGGAAATATTAGCAAACCCACTGGCTCACATGCATAATCTCACCATAGCCCTATCATTTTCCTTGACTGTATTCAAGGTATTCACAGCATCCACATCTCTCACTCAGGATATCCTCCCTGACCTCATTGCCATCTCTTGACACTCATCCCAAGTCAGCCCATCATTCTGCATCTACTCTTCCCCAATCTGATGGCTCTGCATTTGGTTATGAAGCACGAGGCTATGCATTGTATTTCAAAGTGTCCCAAGATTTCCCAATCAAAAGTATCACTTGGGTAGTGGATAATTAAATAGTAGATAGAGATAGGTAGATGATAGATAAAAAGATAGATAGATAGATAGATAGATAGATAGATAGATAGATAGATAGATAGATAGATGATACTTATTCACAGAACCTTTTCCTGAAGATTCTGGCTTAGAAGTTCTGGAGATATCCCTGGGATTCTTGCTTTTAACCAGACCTCAGTAATACTTATGATCATGTGCCTGATTCAATAGCATCATTTTAGTTCAGAAATCCCAAACTCACAGAATATGGGCTATAGTCCACAAAGTGCTTTTCAAAAGTTTGAATTGAATGTCTTTAAGTGAAACACACACTCACCAATTCCCTCAGAGCCCACTCCTTGCTAGTATTATACCTTGGGGCTTCATGCCTTTAAGTCACTTGTCTGTCATTTCTGTCATCTGAAGGCATCTGAGTTTGTGAATTCTGCTTTAGTTACTATCTATATTCATGTTTCCTCTTTCACATAAAACTTCAATTCATTAAGAATAAGTAGAATATAATCATCGGGGAAATGCAAATCAAAACCACAATGAGATATCACCTCGCACCTGTTAGAATGGCTATCATCAAAAAGATGAGAAATAACAAGTGTTGGCAAGGATGTGGAAAAAAGGGAACCTTCGTGCACTGTTGGTGAGAATGTAAATTGGTGCAACCACTATGGAAAACAGTATGAAAGTTCCTCAAAAAATTAAAAATAGAACTACCGTACAATCCAGTAATTCCACTAGTATTTAGCCAGAAAACCAAAAATACTAATTCAAAATGATATATGCACCCCTATGTTTACTACAGCATTATTTTTTTAAAGATTTTATTTATTTAAGAGAGAGAGAGCATGCGGGAGAGCATGCACAAGCAAGGGGAGGGGTAGAGGGAGAAGCAGGCTCCCTGTCAAGCAAGGAGCCCAATGTGGGACTCCATCCCAGGACCCTGGGATCATGACCTGAGCTGAAGGCAGTCACTTAACTGACTAAGCCACCCAGGTGTCCTACTGCAGCATTATTTACAATAGTGAAGATATAGAAGCAACCTGTGTCCATCAGTGGATGAATGGATAAAGAAGATGTGAGATACACATACACACACACAAACACACACACACACACACACACACACAGGAATATTACTCAGCCACAAAAAAGAATGAGATTTTTGTCATTTGCAACAATATGGATTATGATTTCACTTATATATGGAATCTAAAACACAAAACAAATGAATGGGAAAAGACCCACAAATACAGAGAACAAACTGGTGGTTGCCAGAAGGGGGGTGGTGGGTAAAATAGGTGAAATGCAGTGGGAGTTACAAGCTTTCAGTCATAAATAAGTCATGGGGATGAAAGGTAAAGCATAGGAATACAGTCAATGGTATTGTAATAGTGTTGTATGGTGACAGATGGCAGCTACACTTGTGGTGAGCACAGCATAATATATACAGTTGTCCAATCACTATGTCGTACACCTGAAAATAATGTGACATTTAGTGTCAACTACACTTCAATTTAAAAAATAAATTTAAAAAGCCACTAAAAAGGTTTTTACATGATTTTAAGGCCCATGTTTAGGTGTTATTATCAACACAAAATCTATTATTCTGATTTACTTTCTCATGTTATTTAAAACTATAAACTGAAAGTTATCCATTTAGGTTTCAAGTGCATTTTGTATATATGGTTATAATAAATCTGTAATCATAGGCTCTTAGTAGGGTTCAAGTGTTTGTTTTACACTTTATGCTATTAAAAATTAGGGATAAAAAAGATTAAGTAGAATAGATAAAATAGAATCTTCTCTTTTTGCAATACATTTAGCATTCAAGGAAGGGTTGGGGTTTTTTGGTTTTGTTTTGTTTTTTTTGCTTTGTTTTCATTTATTTTGTTTTGTTTTTTTAAAGAGTGGCCCTCTCTAATGTATTCACTGACATTCTCTTAAACACCAAAAGTAAGCTGACAGGCACAGGATTCTGATTTCACCTTGACTCGGGTTTAGAGTAGCTGAGTTTCTCTCTGCAATATGAAATCCCTCCGGCTTGAACTATCAGACATTGTTCTCTGAAGCGAAGAAGACGACATAGCAGGTACGCTGAAGCAGTTAGCACCCTGCTGAGACAACGTCCCCTCTGCACTCATCTGGAGTATTTACTCTGGGGAAAAGTGCCATGCACCATTCTCTATGCTAGTCAAGAGACTGGGTAATCCCCTTACCCTGCATAAACCACAGAGGATTGACCCCAGTGTTACATACAGCCATTTCTCCAACAAGAGAGAGGATTAGGTTCGCTTTTTTTTTTTTTCACTCACCTTAACAATACTATTTTATAGGGTTCAGAAAATAACAAAAAGAAAAGAAAAAATGAGGAGGAGGGAGAAGCAAGGAGAAGGGGAAATGTGCTTCAGGGGGAATATATTGGGGTTGGAATATATATTTCCTTTTAGCTTGAAAGACCTTAGTTAATTAGGGAAAACTCGCCAGCTGAAAGTAAATGGCTTCTAATGAGAATCACAATTTCTCCTTTCCCAGATCTCTCCAAGAGAAATGCCAAGAGACCTGAGTTCTGGATGTTTCAGACTTTCCTTTCTGAAGTAGCAGAAGAATGGAAAAAAAATGTGTCCTAAGTACTTTCAGCAAACATGTCCTGAGTGCTTATTGGGTGGCAAGGACAATTCTAAGCACTAGCATCCAAAGATAAATAACTCACTGCCCTCAAAGTCAAAACAGACCAGTAAAAATTAATCAATCAGTCAATCAGTGCTACATATTGGAAATAAATGCAAGGTGATATGCAGCATAGAAGACAAATTCTGCCTCTACCTAAGGGTAAGAGCAGGAAAGGCATCAGCAAAAACAAAACAAGTGGGAACACTTGGGTTACTCTTGATAGCTGAGTAAAAGCTCACCAGGTATATAAAATAGGGCAAGACAAGCCAGGCAGGGGGCATTTCATGCATGTGGAAGTTTTGGAAAGTATTTTGTGTCAGATTTACTGGAATATGGACGAGGCTAATGGGTCAGAAGGGTTAGAGAGAACTCAGACAGGTGCTGGACCAATAGGCAGATGTTGGAATGTTGGGCGATACTGGGTTCATAGACTAGGCCATCGCCCTCAATAGGATAGCCTTCCCCACAGACACATCTGATTGGCAAAGAGATATGTACATTCAGGCATCAGAATTTGTCCAAGACCTGAAAGTTATCATGAGGGTCAGTAATAGCCACAAAGATCACCAGAAATATGATATCTAGAGCAAGAAATCCCTTCTGAAATCAAAAATGGTAACCTGACTATTGAAAATGAAAGCAAACTTCCAGATAAATATGGTTAATTCCGCATGCATTTTTATGGTCTCTCTCTTCTGCACCAAAAAGTCAGTAAAAGGGAGAAAACGTGTAATCCACAAGGCAAAGAGAATACAAAAGTAAGTGAGCAATACCCAAAAAAGGAAAATTGAAAGCAAATAGAAAAGTGGTAACTGATGGAAGAGTAGAAGTTGAAATCCAAGTGCTTACACAGAGAGATGACAAAGAGAAGCAAACCCAGCAGAACACAGAAAAGGCCAAGCATTGGGGATAATAGAGGGAGGCACGAGCCTGAATAAAAGAGGTGATGCACATCTTTATACTACATAATTACACACCTCTAAACCCCCTTTGTCACCTCTGCAGTAAGAGAAGATCTCTCACCCATTCCTCCACACTCTTGCTATCAAATGCTAGCAACCAGGTATATTCATCTTAGTCAGGGACCTAGACAATTATTTACTGGAGATATTTAGTCTATAATAGTCAGGAAAGGGTAGGCCTTGATGCAATAATTAATGAATGCTTTAAATAGTGTATTTCTTACTCATCACTGTCTGAAGCATGCCAAGTTGTCTTTCTCTATGTTGTGTCTAAACATCCAGAATGTATGGCATCCAAGGGCCACAATTAAGGCTTTTGCCTACACTTTCCTCTCACTCATTCTGCCTCCTGGCTGAACTGGTGCTTCTTCATGTGGCCCTACATACCATGGCATGCCCCCTCCTCTTGGAAATTATGAATAATCAACTATCTTTTCAATGGTAATTATCTCCTGCTCTGTTAGAACTCACCCTATGTGAATAAAAATAAAATTGTGGGTACATTATAAAACAATGTCCAGGAAAATCTTCCAACATGGAAAACAGAGACAATGTGAATACACCAGGGGAAAAAATGACCAAAAGGAAATATAGACAATACAGGGAAAAGAAAAAAAAAATTTAAATACTTACAAATACTATCCTCAAAGTGAAAATATTGCATTTTTATATAAAAATAGACTATGAAGATAAAAACAGATCAACAAATAAGAAAGACCTCTTAGAAATTAAAATAATGATGCTCCAGCTAAAATTCAAAAGAATTGTTGAATGATAAAAGTCAAAAATCTCCAAGAAAAAATTTTTTAATTGAAAATGGAAAAAAATAAGAGTTAGAGGATCAATCCAGGAAATCCAATATCTGATGAGTAACTGTTTCTGGAAAAAAAAAAACAAAGGGAAGTAAATTATCAAAAGAATTACAAAACTTATTTCTCAAAACTGAAGTACATGAATTTCCAAACTGAAAGGGCCTCCAAAGACCCAGTACAATAAATGAATAAAGACCTACACCAGGGCACATTATCGTGAATTTTCACAGTATTAGAGATAAAGAAAAATCCCAACAGATTCCAAATTAGAGAGAAAAAAAGATGAGGAATCATGCCGGTATTAAAATTTTTTAAATTATTAATATATAGCAATGTATCCTAAATGTTAAGGAAAAATGATTTCTAATTCATAATCTTGTACCTAATCACCAATCAAGTATAAGAGAAAAATAAAATAAAAGACATTTTAAAACTTGTAGTGACCCAGAAATTTTATGTCCTATGTACCCTTTTCCAGGAAGATTCTGGAGAATCTACTTTACCAAAATTGAGAGAGTAAATCAAGAAAAAATAAGACATAGGAACCAAAAGAAAAATATCCAATGAAGGAGAGGGGCAAAGGAAATCTCCAGACAGTGGTAAAGACAATAGACAACAACACTGAAGTAGGCCTTAGACTGTTTCAGTCTGGATAATGGAAGATTCCAGGAAGGAGGTCTCCAGCAAAATAATAATAATTATTATTATTATTATTATTATTGATGGATTACTAGATGTATTTGAACACGTGGAAAATAGTAGTACAAGACATTCTCTAATTTGACATGTAAAGAGCTTAGAAGTCATCACTCCCACCGTTACAACAAGGAAAAGCCTGAAAATTTGAAAATCAATTACTTTTCTTAGATCATTCAGAAAATTGAAATCACAGGACAAACCACCACCCCCAAAACTGGACAGAGAGGTGAATACAGAGGATACAGATTAGTTTACCTAAGGCAGGAGCCACCAGTACCAGGAGCCATTCAAACACTTAAATGGTAACTTCAATGAACTGATAGGAGATAAGAGTAGACTAGCTTGAGAGTTTTAAATTACTAGGGGTCCAATCTTGGCAGAGTCACATTTATATGGGTTTTACCTCCAGGAGCTTCACCAGGTTCCTATGGTAAAGAGCAGAGAAAAATCCCATATTTACCTGGGAGTGGAAAAGTAACCATTTTGAAATAAACCACGAGCATTCTCCCCAACAAAGGCCTACCTGGCAGGGAATATATTTCATCAGAGCTTTATCAGACTTGAATAAAAGAAATTACCCAACTCTAGCCCCCTCTAGGCTTCCTGTCTCATCTAAGGCAGGGGGAGGTAGTAGAAGCTGAAAAATACTATGAAAGTCACATCCCAGAGGTACAGGCCCACTAAAAACCTGAGACTTAATCACAGAAATATAGAATGCTTCCGTTCCTCCTATATCTTACTAGCACATCAATCAGGGTTCTTCTTAAGGAGTCTCTAGGGAAAACCAGAGAAGAGAAGAGACAAAAATTAGGACACTAGAGGAAGCTAAAGCCTCTGTTACTTAACAGCTAAAGCAAACAATAAACATAGCCTAACTCCTAGCCAAATAGACATAAAACCTTGCACTAAAGACCTATCTCAGCTCCTATCATCTACTACATCATGTCCAGTTTTCAATGAAAAAAAAAAAAAAATGCAAGGCATGGTAAAATAAAAAAAAAATACAAGGCATGTTTAATAATACAAGAAAAAAACATAATTTGAAGAGACAAACATCAAAACAAGACTCAGATATGTTAGAGATTTTGGAATTATCAGACCAGCAATTTAAAATAACTATGGTTAATATGCCAAGAGATATAATGGTAAAACACAAGAACAGATGGGTAATGTAAGCAGAGAGCTAGAAACTCTAAGAACAAATTAAAAAGAAATGCTAGAAATCCATTGTAACAGAAATGAAAAAATACCTTTGTTGGGCTCATCAGTAAATTGGATGTAGACAAGGAAAGAATCAGTTATCTTGAAGCTATGTCAATAGAAACCTCCAAAACTGAAATGCAAAGAGAAAAGGGAAGGAAAAGGGGGGAACTGAATATCCAAGAATTGTGGGACAACTACAAGGAAGTATAACATATGTATAATGCGAATACCAGAAGCAGTAGAAATAGAGAAAGAAGCAGAAGAAACATTGAAGTAATAATGGCTGAGAATTTTCCATAGTTAAAGGCAGATATCAAATCACAGATCCAGGAAGCACAGAGAACACCACACAAGATCGATATCCATAAAATCTACACTTAGACATACAGTATTCAAAATACAGGAAGCCATAGGAGAAAAACACCTTAACTTTATAGAAATAAGAACAGGACTTCTTGTCAAAAAAACATGCAAGTAAGAAGAGAGTAAAGTGAAATATTTAAAATGTTGGTAGAAAAGAACTTTAAAATCCTGTACCAAGCAAAATTATCCTTCAAAAATGAAGGAGAAATAGACTCCTTTAGATAAACAGAACTGAGGGAATGTATTACTAGTTGACCTGGCTTGAAAAAAATCTTAAAAGTAGTTCTTCAGAGAAAAGAAAAATAACATAGTTTTAAAATCAGATCTATATAAATAAAGGAAGAGTACCAAAGGTGTAAGTGAAAGTAAAATAAATTTTTATTTTTCTTCTTCCTTCCTGATCTAATAAATATTTGTTTAAAGTTATAACAGCAACTATTATATAAGTGAGATGAATACAGCAATGTTATGCATCATGGGATGAAGAAATTGGGAATAATCTGTTATAAGGTACATGTCCTACCCATAAAGAGTCAAGAGTTATTTGAAAGTCAACTTAGAATTACTGAAAATGTATATTGCAAACTCTAGAGCAACCACTAAAAGAATAGTTTTAAAGGAGTATAAGTGATATGCCAAAAGAGGAGAAAAAGGAATCATATATAAAATCATCAATTAAAAGCAGACAAGGCAGGGAAAGAGAGGAAGACATCCCATAAAAGAAAACAAAAAACAAGTACAACAAACACAAAACAGTTATAGATATACTAGAATATCTGGGGGAAAAATCATCAATATGTTCAAAGAACACTGCAAAAATAAAACATGAGGCAGAGTGATGTCAGCAAGGTGGTGGAATAGGAAGCACTGGATTCTTCTTTACCCAATGGACACACACGTTCAACATCAAAAATGGATGAATTTCCTTTGTGAAAAAGCCAGGAACTAGTTAAGAGGCTACTACATCCTGTACAAGTACAAAACCAGCCACACTGAAACTGGTAGAAAAATTGGAGGTGCCCTCCTTCCATAATCCCCCTTCCCAGCACAGCACGTGATCAGAACTCTAGCTGCCAGCTTCTCCCTGAGGAGGGAAAAGGCTGGACCACACAGCCAACATCCCAGCTTTTCTAAGTACTGCCCAAGGGACTGGCTTCTATTTTGCCTATCTCAGAGCACTGATGGGACCTAGCAGATGCTAGACCCTGGAGACTATAGATAGAAAAACAACAGTTTGAACTAGCATGTGAGCACTCACCACAACTTCCCACCAGCTCAGTGCAGCACAAGTGGGCAGGGGGAAAAAAAACAGCTTCCAGCTTCTCTAATGGAGGAAATGAGTTGGACCACACATAACATTCCCAATTTTCTAGGGGTTGCCCAGAAGACTGACTTCTTTCTTGCCTGTCTCAGAGCACTTTTGGGACCAAGCATACTCTAGATTCTTGGGGGCCACTAAGAACAAAGATGGTGCTTCGTACCAAGACACACCATAATCAGATTGTCAAAAGTCAAAGACAGAGAATTTTGAAATCGCCAAAAGAAAAGCAATTCCTCATACACAAAGGAATCCACATAAGACACTGAGTGGACTTTTCAGCAGAAGCCTTTCAGTCCAAAGGGAGTGGGATGATATTCAAAGTGCTGGGAAAAAAAAAAAAAAAAAAAAAAAAACCTTGCTAACCAAGATTATACCTGGCAAAACTGCCCTTCAAAAAATGAAAAAAAAGGAATAAGGAAACCCCAGGACCCAGCAACAGTGAAAAGCCATCATGACCTGAAGCTTGAAAGGGAAAGAGAAAAAGGCAATAGGCCTGGAATCAGAAGAGAAGGGAGAGGGCTGCCCCACAGGAGTTGTGGTATTAGGTAAAAGATCCAAGTCTCAATCCAACTTAGCTCAGCAGGGAAGAAGCCAGGAAAAGAAATATCCCAACTTCTCCGTCCTACTTGCTTGTTATTTCCAGCTGTTGCCACCCTTCAGCCAAACTCAGCCTGAAGTCCAAGGGTAAAAGAACACAGATGTGTTGAGAAGTCAGATCTGGTCTATTAATTAAGAATATGCAAATTATGACATCCTGAATGAGTAGGCACAAGCCACACACACACTCGGCATCTGAATACACTCACACAAAGGAGGTCAAGTCGTAAGATTTATCACTTGCAACTTCCAGAAACAGGGCAGGGGAGGGTGGGGACATAACAAGCAGGGGGAAGAGCAGTCCTTCATCCTAGCAGAGCAGGGTAGCAGGCACCTATTCCTTATAATGAGGTTGAGACAAAGGTCACTAAATTTGGTGGGGGGGGCGGGGAGGGAAGCTTCAACCCTAAGTGGTTATTTTAAAAGGTGTCCCAGGAAAAGCAAAGCAGGAACTTGGGGTTGGAATTTTAAGTTCAGGTCTTTACCTAAATGTCCAAACTCTGGTTGTGAGCAGGGTTCTCATGCTATAAAATTCCTAGCCAGCAACTCAATATAGCCATTTTCTCATCACACTAGGTGACACAGTCCTCAGAGATCAGCCTCCCAGGGCACAAAGAAGGGCAAGGAAAGGTACAAAATGGGCATAGCCAATTATCTCCAAACATCTTATCATACAACACAAATAAATTCTTATTTCTTAAAACCAAAGTTAGGTTTCCAAACACAGCCTAATTGAAAAATCCATGAATGTAGTCCAATCAAGGCCCTTTGTTTGGTAGAGGGTAGCCTGGATTGGGGCTAGTACAGAGTTCCACCAGGATACAGTAGATAGGAATGGAAAATGGAGAGGAAAAATCTCAAAGACAAAAATCCTTATTGTCAATGAGATGGGATGTTAGAGGTAGGGGCAGACTTTAGCATAGTCTCACAAAGTTACTTACGTTTAGGGTTCTCTGGTTTTTCTGCTGAATTTAAGGTGGCAAGCAGATGTACTGAGAAGCTAAGTCACATGAAACACATCTGGTGCATTTTAAAATAGAGATATTGAAGGGGGCACTCCAGAAAATGACCCCCATGACCTCTGGACCCCAATATTACCTCATCTAGGAGGCTGTAAAATCTGAAGATTTCACAGAGGGAGGGGGCTTCTAGGTCATCTGTGGTCTGGACCAGTTTCCCTAGAAACAGCTCTAGGCCTTCAGGTTAAACGTGTCAATATTAATTTACACTGATCTAGGTCACACAGTAGCTTAGTTGGAGAAAGCAGACCCAGAATCCCCACAGGATGGTTAAAGGTAAGGATATATGTCCAGAAGGTTTTAAATAAGGTTTCCAGGACATGGATGACATGAATTTTGAACCATATGAATAACAATGGTTTCTGCACCCATCACTAGCTAAGTTGCTTGGGAGTATATGTTGGGATTTAAAGGCCAAATTAAATAACATTCCTTTGTCACGTTTGGAACTGATTGAGAAATAAGAACCAAGAAACAGATATATGGAGATTAATATGTCAGTTTTACTTTTGGTAAATACGGCTTTAAATCGGTGGGTTTTGTGGGCATCCTGAGTCAACTTCAGAAATATTCTTACCTGCCCCACCATACATTGAACTGGAAATCACAGACCACCCCTTTAAAAGCAAAGCCTGCCCAGTAATCTTTCCACATTCCTGGGAAAAGCCCAAATATGCCTTCTATGTAGGTCAGTAGTTTTGAGATAGCTCAGGAGGTTTAAAGGAACTGATTTTCACTTCTTCCCCTAGACTCACCAATCAGTAAGTCACTCACCCTGCCTCAGACAGGAGTAGGTGAGGAAGCTATATTGGAAACTCCTTTTGGCAATGGAGTTTAAGTGGCTACTCCTCTGTTGACTATTATGGCAGGGAAGGGTGTTGGTGGGGAAGGCACTGTCCCTACAACATGGAAAAAGTTCGAAGTCAGATCCTTACAGGGAATAATAACAGGGCTTTGTGGCCAGGATTTTGTTCTCAACATAATCAGCTCGACTTCATTTTACCAAGAGTTAGCACAAGCAAATAGTTGGCCAACTGACAAAGTTTCTTAAGACAGGGAAGAACCTATGCTTATATCAATGCATTAGTCTGTATCATAAATGGGTAATTGGCTTAGAGAAAACCAGAAGTGGAGCCAAAGGGAAATGTGTTTATATAAAAGGCTTCCTAGACAACCACAGGCCACTGGAACAGCTGATATTTTATCAGTAGGTCCACAAGGGGAACATTTGAAAAGTGGATAGAGGAACCACAGAAGCGCCAAACATCCCCCATGTCCCCTGTCATCCCCACCCCAGCATGACACCAACCAGATGTTAACTGCTGGGCTTTTTCTCAGGGGCTACCCTTTGACTCCTCCTCACTACTGTTGTCAAGGAACAATGGGCTTGTGTGAGTGTCTGATGAGGGTGACGGTCTTGGCATGTGTTTGGAAAGATGCCTGTTCCTTCTGTGGGAGCAGGCTTTGTGCTAAGAATTAGCCACAAATCCAGACGAAGCAAGAAAATTAATAAGTGAACGATGCTAACAAAGTCCTTATCAGAAATATTAAAAGCTTGGATGATTTCTTATTGATGCAATGTTTCTACCCTCTTACTCACCTACTTAGCTATCAGCCCCCAGGGGGGGGAATTAAATTGCAGTGGAAAATGAATTGGCTGCAGGAGATTGTCCTCCATGGATAATGCTGGTTGGGGCCTACCACTGTTGTGTTTAATGTTAAGGCAGTGGGCTGCCCACAGAAGTGTCACATGGAGGGAATTCATCAGCCCAGGTCCCGGGCCAACGTGAAATTAGATCCAGCTCACAAAGTTGTAGTTTGTCTTCTCTGGTATCAGTCTACTGCCAATAACTCAATTTACCCCCCAAGGAGGTTCTCATCTTTCCCCAGTAGGGGATCCTGTGCTGCACATATGAGCCCATTTTTCTGCTTTCCCAACACCAGGTAATCCTGAGCATGTTTCCAGCTGGATCTGAGCTTTCCATCAGCCTGGGCCAGGGCTTATGTCCTCAAGGGTCTAATTCTCTTTGGGGAGATTTCTGGCATACAGGAAGAAGTAAGTTGCCACCCATTCTTTTGGCTTATCCAAGGCTAATATGGTTAGTTGAAACACTTCTTTCAGAGAATAATGTTTGTACATTGCAACTGCTAATTTGGGGATCAGAAGTAGTCTTTGCCACTCTTATTACTGTAATTTCCATGAGTTCTCATGGCTTAGAATACAAACAAACAAAAACATATCTTTTATAGGGTTTCCAACTTTTTATTTTGTTAAATAAGAACAATTTGTAAAATAGCTGCCATTCTCCTATGACTATATTTTGTGAAAGAAAAGATAATTAAACAGGATCATAGAATGAAGGTTACTCCTTTAAAATGACTAAATTTAGCCTTAAGGGGAAGAAGCAATATTGTCTATAGTCGCTAAATTTACTGATAGCCAATGGAAACTTTGTTATAGTCTGGTTTTTGTGAACCACTCCTCTTCAACATTAGGTTAAAAGTACACAGATAATATAGAATGCAAATGATTATTTAAACATAGGAGGAAGAAGGCCTAATAATATACATTTTTATTCAGACAAGTTATTTACAAAACCTACACTCACATCAAAATACTTACAAAGCAGCTTCCCTCCCACTAGTGGCTTTCTTAGAAAACAAAATCATAATTTTTTAAAAAAGATAAATTATACAACAGTACAAACTCAAATAAAAGCTAAAAACCAATTCAACCCTGGGCATCAAAATGAACAGCATGCATAAAATTCAAAGGGCACAGTTAGCAATAAATTTTCTTCATTATAAAGCTAATGTTTTTCCAGTGGGTAGAAACAGATTTTGGCTAGCAAAATTTTCAATAAATTAAAGTACAGAAGCCGAAAATGAATGGAGAAACGATCCCAGCAAGGTCCTTTTCAGAAAGCATGTATTGAGAGCCTGTACAATTTGATGTTTATTTATCTTAACGAATATATTCTCATCCGACACCCCTCCCAATGTCTCCCCTCTCTCCAACAATAAACATCCATCCATCATCTTCTAAAAGAAATTAATCTGTAGTGGAGGATGAATCACAGTTGTATCATTAAGACTATGGCCTCATCCCTAGAATATTAGCACTGCAAAACAATACAACAATGACTGGTTCAAAAAAATGTTCTGGAAGGCCATTTTAGGTACTGAAAGATGGAGAGTTTTACTTCAAACTTAGAAAAAAATTATTCACAATTAATGGTGTTGTGCATATACGTTTAGTCAATAAATACTGTTACTAGGCACTGTGGGGCATTCAAAACTAACAAGACACAGTCTCAGCCCTCCAAGAACTCAAATGTAGTAGTTAAATGATACACAGCCCTCCTCAGAGGCCATTAGAATAGGCCTAGTACTGGGCTACCACCTAGGCAGATTAAACCTGTACTGAGGACAGTAACAGAGAAGGGCCACCAATAAAATCATTTATTTAAATTTCATCTTTCATTTTATCTAGTTTTACTTTCAGAAAATCTAGAAAGATTATAATTTCACTCTTTTCCAGTATGATGATAAACAATGGAAGGCAGTAAGTGTACCCTGCACAGGACATCTGTATTCTAAGTAAGTCCTTCATGGGTCATTTTTCACTGATGTTACTTGCTGTCATGATACATTTAGTTATGAACATCATATTCACAATCATGTCAATGATAAGTCAAACAGACACTTAGGCTTCAACTTTGGAATATTACTATGTGATTCTTACATATTCATCTTTAAAAAAAGAGAGACACTATTATTTTACTGTCCCAAGACAGGACAGAGAGAAGGGAAAACCTTTAAATGTTACATAAAGAGAAGCTTCTCTCCTTCCTTCAGCATCTAGCCTCCTGAGTGTGGATGTGAAGTTGATGGAGCCGCACTACTATATTTATATTAATGCTACTATGTTTATAGTAGCATTGCTCATAGTCACCACAGACTGGAGGCCACCAAGCATGTCTTTCAATAGGTACAACTGTGACACATCAATGCAATACAACATTATGCAACAAAAAGAAAAATAAGCTATCAAGACATGAAAAGGCATGGAGCAAACTTAAATGCATATTACTAAGTGAAAGAAGCCAGTCTGAAAAGGCTAAATACTGTATCATTCCAATTGTGTGACATTCTGGAAAAGACAATACTATAGAGACAGTAAAAAGTGGTTGCCAGGGATTATAAGAGGGTGGAGGGTAGATGGGGGGGAGCACAAGGGATTGGTAGAGCGGTAGAATGGTGAGACTATCCTGTATGATCCACCACTGTAATGGTGGATACATGACATTATGCATCTGTCAAAGTTTATAGAACTCCTTTCCACGAAGGAAAGCAGACTGGGACAAAAGAATCTAACCATATTACAAATGTATAAAACAACCTCACTGAAGGGGGTGGAGGGAGAGGTTCTGATGCAAGTAACTTTGGAAACAAATGAAGTCTGCAAGATTAAAGGCAAAAAGAACTGCAAATAAGCACTTTACTCTAGTTGATAAAGTTGTTTCTCATGTATAGCACTAATAATTCTGATACTGCTGTCTATGTATACTGGAATTTAACAATTAAGTAAATGGATGGGGGATGGTGGAAGACACATTTTTCACTATTAAAGTAGGAATTTAAGCAAGGGGAGGAGGCTAGAATAATCCATGTGGTCATGGGTTAGAGTCTGAAACACCAGTAAGAACTCACATTTAACTTAATATAGATATAGATAGTTACACATAGAACTATTTATAGATATGTGGATATACATGGGTTAGTATACACACATATATTTCTTTGCTTGTCAGCTGAAAGGGCATAAAAGAAAAGATACTCTTGTAGCAAAGAATATACCTAGTTCCCAGATGAGCCAGGGTTTCTTAAGAAATGGCCAATCTAAGGTAGAAGACTTACAAGATGAGCCTGGAATATCTTGTAGTGACATAAAGTAAGAAAGTGGTCAAACACACAGAATGACGGGGTTAAGTTAAAAGGACACAGGAGCCAACTGAAAGAGTTCTCAACATCCAAAGCTGGAACAATTTGAACAAAAATAAATAAAGTAGTATTGGATTATAACCTAAAATATTTTAAAAATCGTAAGTCTATACCAACAGAAATAATTGAATAAATTAACAAATGAAGGAGAAGAGATAAATCTCCCATGCAAAAGAATTCCAAATAAATTATGTCAATACTTCACCCTAAACAAGGAGGAGCATAACTTCTTAAGTGTGGGCTGCACATAGTGACTTCCTTCCAAAGACTACAGCATGGGAAGGGGAGAAAGGAGACTAACTGTACAGCAGAGAGACCTGATAAACTAGTGATCAAGTTCCACACCAACATCATAATGTCTCCATGAAGGAGGTGATGAAATGAGACTTTACCTTTGTGATCTTCCTCCTCAAAACTCATAATCCCAGTTGAATCATGGGAAAAACAGATGCTCAAGAGAGGAATCCTATAATACATATGACCAGTACTCCTCAACACTGTGAAGATTATCAAAAGAGGAAAATATGAGAAGCTATCACAGCCAACAGGAGACTAGGGAGACATAACAAGAAAATGTAATGTGGTATCCTGGATGGGATGGGATCCTGGAACAGAAAAAGGACATTGAGTAAAAACTAAATGAAATCTGGGGCACCTGGGTGGCTCAATCAGTTAAATGGCCGGCTCTTGGTTTCACCTCAGATCATGATCTCAGGGTCCTGGGATCAAGCCCCACGTCTGACTCCACCCTCAGCGGGGAGTCTGCTTGAGCATTCTCTCTCTCCATCTCCCTCTGCCCCTCTCCCCGCTCTCTCCCTCTGAAATAAATAAATAAATCTTTTAAAAAAACTGAATGAAATCTGAATAAACAATGGACAATATATTGCTGTATCAATATTGTTCAATGTATCAATATTGGTTCAATATATCTATATTGTTTCATTAATTGTAATGTAATAATGTATCAATATTGGATCAATGTATCAGTATTATAATGATGTATTAATGTTGGTTGATTAACTGCAACAAATGTACCACACTAATACTAGATGTTAATAGGGAAACTCTGTGCAGGAAGAAGGGAATATATGGGAACTCTCCATACTTTCCGCTCAACTTTTCTATAAATCTAAAGCCATTTTTTAAAAAATAACACTTATTAATTTTTAAGAGGTTCTTTAAGGCTTTATACACCTCTGGGTGAAATTACTTTCCCACCTGTGTGTTAAAGCCTCCATTGGAATTGGTCACTGAACCTATACCTCTATCCGTGGAGAAAACAATTTATGGCTCAGGATACTGATCCGAAAAGGGTTCAACAGTGGGCTGGGCAGTGTGAACATTCTGAGGGAATGTGGACATCAGGAAGAGAGATGAGACACAAGAAAAGTAGATAGCTAAGTCTCTCAAAACTGTCCTGGGGTCACAGACATGAGAGATCTCTGCTTTTAAATGTACTTTAAAAATTAATAAAAGAGGGGAGCCTGGGTGGCTTAGTCAGTTGAACATCTGACTCTTGATTTCAGCTCACGTCATGATCTCAGGGTCCTGGGCTCAAGCCCCCTCCTCAGGCTCCACACTCAGTGGGGAGTCTGCCCGAGGATTTCTCTCCCTCTGCTCCTCCCCCCCCAATATATAAATAAATCTTTAAAGAAAATTAATAAAAGATAAGGTGATACACAAAAAAATCATTTTGAAAGAGCAAATAGTCTCCGTCCTGTGTAACCAGCCAGGAGAAACTCATTTGCCAGCTCCTTACTGAGTACCTGAGGCCTGCTCACTCTCCCCTCCTCCCTCTCTACCCTGAGGGAGCGGGAGTCCTCTCTGTTACTCCTGATACTGTTACCCATTGGCTGCCTTCTGTTGCAACTGCCAGTTTTGCAACCTTGCAACAATCAAGTGAAAAATAAAAACCTCTAGGGTTACAGTTATTTTACTTAGCAATAAACTGAGCCAATTAATTCAAGAAAATTCAACAAATATGCCTTAGACACTATTTGCAAACATTGTTCCATATGATGGAAGAAGATACAAAGGCAGATAAAGCACAGCTTGTGCCCTCAAGTCCAGCATTTAATGAAAGAGATGAGTTGACCTCAAAAAAGTCTTTGGTGTTACAAACCTAAGGAATTACAGAAATTAACTTTATTAATAGAAACAAGACTTTAAGTAGGATTAGGTTTGGTAGGAAGATATTTTGAGTGTCCTGGGTTTCAAGCTTCAAGTAACAGCACTGAGCTAGAACTATAGACATGGGAATTTTGCCAGATACCTTACTCACCCCTCCAAATCTACTCTCCACCTTTTTTCACCCTGCTGTCAGCTCTAGGAGCCTGACCTGTGCAGATGAATGTGGATCATGGCACCCTTTGGCTTCACCTTGGGTTCTGTCAACAGGAGATTGGAGGGAGATAAGAAAGTGATGTCAGAGTGTTTATTCCCTAGGTTCCCTCCCTGTACGGTTGCTTCAGATGGGCCATGCCCCTGACAGAAGGTCACCGCTACTTTATCTATTCCCTTCTCTCTTTCTGGATTCCAATAACCTCTCCCGCCTCTGTCTCTTCAGACTTGAGGGGTTACAGTGACGCTTATACTAGCCCTGCACCACCCCTTGAAGTTCCCCTAGGCTCCACTCACACCTATATGAGTTCTTCCATAAGTAAACTCTCCTAGAATTATCCTAATTTGAGTATGCCTTTGGTTTTCTCTTGGGACTCTGACTGAATCAAGAGTCCCTGAATAAATAATACTTTCCCCCAAAAGGGAAAAATGCAGAAGAGAATCAACAGAGAAAAGATCACTTGGAAATCCTTTGTAACTCGAGAGGAAAAAGAAGCCACAACAAAGGAAACTAACTGTGAGAGAGACGGAGAAAGTAAAGGATAGGTCAAATGGTGTGCAGACTGAGACCAGCCTCTATTCCGCGCACTCACTGAAAGATATATAATGATTACTGTCATAAAAAGATGGCTATTTTGAGACTTGATGCCTAGGTCTACATCTTTCCAAAACAAACTTTCTCTAATTTCTCTTACATTACTGCTGAGCAGAGATTTAGTGGCTGAGTGTGTCCCTCCCATCATCAGCCACCAGCCACTGCCAGTCACCACCTGCCCACCAGGCACACCACTCAACCACCCTCAGTCTTGCCATCCTACCCTTCTATAGTAACCCAGACTCTGCTGGAGGATTGAAGGGCTTATTCCCCAGCTGCTGAGAGTCCTGACAGCTGAAAATCCTCAGCAGAGAGCCCTCTTTGGAATTTTCTATGCAATCATTATTACTGAAAGATTGCTAGACCAGTTAGAGAATGCTTCAGTGCTCTGTGTGATGGTTCTGTCTATGAATTGATTTTTCAGTCTAAGTGCATGGGATTTGGTGAGTAGAAGTTGATGCCCCAAATTTGCATTAGAACACAGATTTTCCAGTTGATTGCTAAGTCATACGACAGGAATCGGGGCTTTCATATGCTTTATGTTGTTTAACCAGAAATGTAAAATGATTCACTTTCAGAATATTTGACCTCAGCCTATGTCTTCATAAGAGAAGCATTTCTATTTCTAATACCAGATAACTTCTGTGCCTGATAAAGGCCAAATATCCCTAAAAACTCTCCCTAATTTTTCAGGATAAACACTGTTCTAATGATAACACATGTAAAAATGTTGACTTATGTGGCATTGATATGTCACTGAATGATATCAGACAAAAAATAATCAAAAAACAAAGTTTTAAAAGTCTTTAACTAATATATTTACCCTTAAACAACTCATGCATGATTTAACCTGAAACTTATGACCATTTATGAAGTACCCACTCTGAGCCAGGGATCATCCAGGCATTTTATATTTATGCATGTATCCATTTAAAAATAGTTATTACTTCTTTATCTTCATTTTAAAAACTTTTGGTTATTGGAATGCCTGGGTGGCTCAGTCGGTTAAGCGTTTGCCTTCAGCTCAGGTCATGATCCCAGGGTCCTGTGATTGAGCCCCGCATCAGGCTCCTTGCTCAGCCCTGAGCATCTTCTCCCTCTGCTTGCAGCTTCCCCAGCTTGTGCGTTCTCTCTCGCTCTTGCTTTCTCTCTCTCTTTGTCTCTGACAAATAAATAAAATCTTAAAAAAATAAAATAAAAATTTAAAAAATAAAAAAAACTTTTCATTATTACTTTTCCATTGTTTATTTTTTTGTGCTCTCAGTAAATATTTATTGATCACCTACTCTATGTAAGGCTCTGTGCTAGGAACTGGGTTACATAAGGTGAATAAAACACACACAATCCCTGTACATCTGGAGCTTATGAAAGTGACCAACAGTATTAAATATCACACAGTTAAATGTATAACTGTGATAAGTGATATGAAAGAAAAGTAATCTTGTTGAGAGATGAAGAAAATAAGGGTCTGAGAGATTAAGCAATGTTCTGGCATCCTGCCTCCATGAGTGCATGATCTGCTTCATAGCATTATGGTTGTAGCTGGCCTTTCCCAAGCAGCGCCCCCCCCTCCACGAGTAGTAGCCTGCTGCCCCCTCTGTGGGAGGACCCCTACCCACAATTGCTCTGCACATACCAGGACCCACACAGCTAGTTTATCAGCCTTCCTTCTGGAGCATGATTAAATTGGAGGAAGTGTCACATAACTCGTAGGGCAACATATCTAGCACCAGGGCAACATATCTAGCACCAGGACAATAATCTAAGTCACAGTGGTTTGGAGCTTATTTTAAAAGAGCCCTGCCATACTGAAAATCCCACATTAGATTAACCCTTTCAAAGCAATCTTCATGTTATGGCTTACATTACAGTGGTCTGTGTCCATGAGCTTACTCATCTTTGTAGCCTCACCTTGAAGCACTTATCTAAATAAATCTCTGTTGATAGAAACAGAAAAAGAAAGAGAGAGCAAATATTCCCACAGTTATAGGCAAACAAGAAAAAAAAAATTAGTATAACAACAGGGAGGGTCATTTTCAGGAAAAAATCAGCAAAAATCAAAAATCAAATAATATCAATATTTCTATTCTAAAACAGTTATAAACCTAGTTAGGATATAATTAACACAGAGAAGGTAGTATGAATACTCACTATATATACACAGATATTCCTTCATTGTACATCAACATTTTGTAACTGGTGGGTGTGAAATATGTAATTATCAGGTTGATTTTGTAAATGTTCCAACATCCTCAAAAATAAAACTTACCTTCCCCATTTTCAGTTTTGCCAAGTGAGTGACATATCTTATTTAATATGAATGTGTAGGCTTGAAACTATCTTTTCCACGGCAAGTTGCCTAGTTTGACCATGACACTAAACAGGTAAGATCCATTGAGAGCATGCGTGCTTTAATGGGCACCTGTTACAAAAATTCTGCCACATCCCAGACATGGCAAGCTGAGGATTAGGCAAATCATGGCTTCTGGGAATATGACAATGTACAACGCATATCTTTAGAATATTACAGGGTGTGTTACACTTGTCCCCAAATACATAAAAATATTAAATTATAATGAACACCATGATGAATAGAAAAAATAGGAATAGAAGCACTTCCTCTGAGTGGCTCAGGTTCCTGATTTATTTCGTGTGAACATTGCTCAATGTATAAACTTGCGAATAATAATTTAGGGTGAACTTAAAGTCTTCCAAATGAAGACTTTAAACAATTAGCAAGAGTTTCTATCACTTTCATAGAATTTCTTGGTAGTTGCCTGGCAAGGAAAAGTAGTGTAATAATCATTCAATTATTTTGACCCACATTCATTTGAAACTAAAGGTGATAAATCTGTATCAGGCTGTGAAGGCTTTGCCATCTGTTCTAATCACTCATGGAAGAATAAAAAATGCAATCATAAGATTGTTACCTTCATGAATAGTTTAAGAGGAAAGAAAAATGGAATCTTGGTTTATGAACTTTTCTTCTAATAAAGTAGAATTTGAAATGTGGTATCAATACTGTAACTTGTCATAATTTCCTGACATTTGCTTGAGGCTTTACTTATAAATTAGGTTCTGATTTAGTAGGCCCCAGAAAAATTAGGCTTCAGAATTTTAAAAAAAGTAAATAAACAAACAACAACAACAACAACAACAAAATCCCCATTACATGCTCCACGATCTCCTTAAGCGCTCCAAGTATTGATCTGATCAAGGTGGGAACCGAACCCAATAGCAACTCAACCCAGAAGACCGCATAGCTGGTGTTTCACAGAAACTGACTCTAATCTGAAGACAACACCTCTGGGTAGAAACAGAAATCTCTTTCTTCCCCCCAAGGAAGTCTTTCCTTCCTTAGTTTCTCCCTAGAAAATGCAGTGTTGAGAAGGATTCTGAAGCCTCATCTCAGCTTGCAGGGAGAGTGCTATAACTAATTGTCACTGTCTCCCTGGGTCATGAAACACCAAGACTGTGACAAATAAGAGTTCTGCCCATTATAACATTTCTGATCCTCTTCCAAAGTAACTCTTCTGCCCTTTGATGACAACCCTCAGAGATAACATTTTCTTGTGTTAGCTGCTAAGAATCACTTGTGAAAAAAAGAAAATTATCACTCCTTTTGTCCCTACTCTTAAAGTTTACTTTGGCTTTCATACAGGAAAAGAAAAAAGAAAAAAAAAAAAACCTCTCCCATTAAATGTTATAAGCTTCAAAAGTAGGATAAAATCTAGTAATATCTCCTAATTAGGAAAAATGTCATCAAAGCCAAGGAACTCCATCAACTGTTTGAAATACAGAAAGAGGAGAAATATGCATGATACTTACCTCAATCTTCATAATTCTTCAAAGAAGTTATAATCCTCATTTTACAGTTGAAGAAACAGAAGATCATAGACATTAAATAAATCGTTTCATGTCTCAAAGCTAAAGTATGTGCCTAGGTCTATCAGTGCCCAAATTACAGACAGCTGGGTGAGTCACACACAAGATTTGGGGAATATTTTTGGCAATATGATAGCCCATGGAAGCTGATTTGTACCAGTACTAGTGTGGAAGTGATACAAGTTGCGATAGTGTTCCTTTTACTTCTCCTAAAGAACTAAATGCTTTCTCCTTAGATCTTTCCACATTCTTCTGTTCACTCTTCACCTGGCTAATTCCTACTGTCCCTTTATGACTCAGCTTAAATAGCCTTTCTTCCAGAAAGTCCTTCCCAAGTTTCCAAAAACATACCCCGTAGAATCCAGTAGTCTCTGTCACCATTTTGATAATTGCTTTTTATGTTTTCTTCATTATACTCCTTAAGGGCAAGTCTGGGTCTCCTCTGCCTTCGTATCTTCAGTGCCTAACACAATGACTAGCCCATAATAGGCACTCACATTTGTTGAAGGTAGTTAAGAAAGGAGGTAATGTGTTTTAATCTCAGTACCTGTGCAAAATATTAATAACCCAAATAATAAAGTGGCTAATGATTCCTGAAGACTGGAACGGAGTTAATATAATGAGTACTAGTTAATAATGTAAAGAGTAATAATGTAAAGAGGCCCCAAGCCTCTTTTTAGGATATAGGGTCTTTGGGGGTCTTGTAGTTACTTAAAAGAAGGCCAAGGATTAGTCAAGCTCACAGAACTTTAGAAGAGTTCATTGGTACCATGAGCCCCATAACATAATGAGAGCTAGGTATGAATATCATCTGCCTAACTCTAAAATGATCCTTTATGAATAAGAAAGGAGGAAGACCTCTTTGTCTAGCCCCAGATTTCATTTTTTTCTAGTTCCAATTTTCTCGCAGCATAATAAACCACCCTCATACTACAAGGGGTTAGGAGAAAGAAATGTCGTCATTGTAATGGGACTGCAAATTCACTCACAACAACCTCCACTACTCAGCAAAAGCACAGTATGTGTTGTTTCCAACTGACATGATCTCCCTCATAAACCCCAGTGTACTGGGGCATACTCTACTTTCAGTTAATATAGCATCCAATCTAATAAATAAAGCAATCTTTTACTAGGTATCATTCACCTTTTGGATAAAAGCACTCAGTCTATTTTAACCTTGCATTTTCTCTTATTTACATTCACCACTCCAAGTTGATGTCTGGGTTCACAAGTAGTTGTTGAGTTAATGAGTGAATGAAGAACTGCATGCAGGCAGGGTGAAAGAGCCCTCACATTCTCATGGTAACCTCCAAACACTTGCAGAACCCACTGTGGAATGGCTGGTCTGGCATAGATATGGAACATAGTTGACCTGACCCTGACCGTCATCTAGCATTCTGCTGCCATCCACTGTTGTTATTCACAGCTGTAAATTTGTGACCTTTTTTTCTTGACTTGGCCAGGGTCTGGTGGAATATTACTGCTGGCTCAGTATATTACCCAATCACATTTCTAGCTTCTACAAACTTGATGCTTTAACATCTACCCTATGTGCGTATGCCAAAACATCTTGTTCTAGACAACCCAATAATAAGCCTGAGTTATCCTGCCATGACCTTCTGACTACCTTGTTGCCCCACCCCCACCCCTGCAGAGAGGAGTCCTCCTCTTGGGGACTGGGGGTATTCAAATACAAAACCCAGGGTTGACACCCCCAACCATCTCCTTTATTGGGTTCTCACACTCTGGGCCATTATACACCTAACCTAATCATAACAGGGCCAGGTCCCAGACAACTAGGGAGAGCCCCAAATGCCCCAGAGCCTGCTGAAATTACTCAAACAGCCAATCCCGAGCCTATTTAGCCTGACCCTTTCCACAGAAACCACAACAAAGGTTCTTGCCCATAGTTCTCTTCCCCTCTGCCTCCTGACTAACCTCGTTGCTTTCCTGTGTGGCCCCCAATGGCATGGCATGCCCCTCCTCTTAGAAACCAGGAGTAACAAACTATCTTTTCAATGGCTATCCTGTTGACCTTAATATACCTCAAACTTTGTATTAATATGCTACATTTTAAAATACTCAGCTTCCTTGCTCTTGGTTTTTAATGGCTAGAGATAATTCTAAGTCTCTGGTACATCCTCCATGTGGTCCCCCAGGCTTGGGTATTCCACCTTCAGCTTCTACTGTAAAGTCACCTTGACCCTGCAGGGGTGTAGGGTTGCCCAAGGCAGGTTTTCTGACTTTCAGTCTAACATCTACACCACATGGGAATTGAGAGACAAGAGCCCAACTAGATTTGCTGTCTGGCCACACTGTTCTGTTAGGCTGTCACAAACAGGTAGAGAGCATCCTTCATACCCAAATAAGAAGCTGAACATACCACCTCTAACTCTCTCTCAAATTTTTAAGAACATCATCTGTACTCTGGCTGAAAGCCTGGAACAGAGAGCTGTCTTCCTTCCTTCTCTTGTCTCCTTTCTCTGCCTCTTTCTCACCACCCCTTGGGTCCAAGAGGAGAGACTTTCCCACTTTCTCTTCCTGTTTACTCTTATAACACTGTTCTAAAATTCTATGTTCAAGTTCTCCAAGCCTGGCAAGAGAAAAAGAGAGATACTTTCTATTTCTTCTCTCTTTCTCTCTCTCTCTCTCTCCTTTTCTCTCTCTCCCCCCACCCGGCCCCCTATATCACTCTTTCAATAACTAATATCTAGCTTTCTTTCTTGTGTATTGCACCATCCTCTCCTGTCATGGAAGAGTAAGCTTCATGGCTTAGACTAAAAAGGGAAGGGAACAAAAAGATAATTTAAGTAGGAAGTTTAAACTAATCATTTTACATTTGCAAAAATATTATCCCTTTTATATCAGCTTGTGACTGCCATCTTCAACCTTAACCCATAGGTATGTGTCTTAAGATCAGGATCCCTTTTTATTTTCCTCAAAAGCTCCAAGCAGTCAAAATACCATCAACTTTTTTCAAAGAAATGGAACAAATAATCCTAAAATTTGTATGGAACCAGAAAAGACCCCGAATAGCCAGAGGAATGTTGAAAAAGAAAAGCAAAGCCGGTGGCGTCACAATTCCAGATCTCAAGCTCTACTACAAAACTGTCATCATCAAGACAGTACAGTGCTGGCACAAAAACAGACACATAGATCAATGGAACAGAATAGAGAGCCCAGAAATGGACCCTCAACACTATGGTCAACTAATCTTCAACAAAGCAAGAAAGAATGTCCAATGGAAAAAAGACAGCCTCTTCAACAAATGGTGTTGGGGAAATTGGACAGCCACATGCAGAAGAATGAAACTGGACCATTTCCTTACACCACACACAAAAATAGACTCAAAATGGATGAAAGACTTAAATGTGAAACAGGAATCCATCAAAATCCTAGAGGAGAACACAGGCAGCAACCTCTTTGACCTCAGCCGCAGCAACTTCTTCCTAGAAACATCACCAAAGGCAAGGGAAGCAAGGGCAAGAATGAACTACTGGGACTTCATCAAGATAAAAAGCTTTTGCACAGCAAAAGAAACAGTCAACAAAACCAAAAGACAACCGACAGAATGGGAGAAGATATTTGCAAATGACATATCAGATAAAGGCTAGTATCCAAAATCTATAAAGAACTTATCAAACTCAACACCAAAAGAACAAAGAATCCAATCAAGAAATGGGCAGAAGAAGACATCCAAATGGTCAACAGATACATGAAAAAGTGCTCAATATCACTTGGCATCAGGGAAATCCAAATCAAAACCTCAATGAGATACCACCTCACACCAGTCAGAATGGCTAAAATTAACAAGTCAGGAAACAACAGATGTTGGCGAGGATGCGGAGAAAGGGGAACCCTCCTACACTGTTGGTGGGAATGCAAGCTGGTGCAGCCACTCTGGAAAACAGTATGGAGGTTCCTCAAAAAGTTGAAAATAGAGCTACCCTATGACCCAGCAATTGCATTACTGGGTATTTACCCCAAAGATACAAATGTAGGGATCCAAAGGGGTACATGCACCCCGATGTTTATAGCAGCAATGTCCACAATAGCCAAACTATGGAAAGAGCCTAGATGTCCATCAACAGATGAACGGATAAAGAAGATGTGGTATATATATACAATGGAATATTATGCAGTCATCAAAAAAAAAAAAAAAAGAAATCTTGCCATTTGCAACGACATGGATGGAACTAGAGGGTATTATGCTAAGTGAAATAAGTCAATCAGAGAAAGACAAGTATCATATGATCTCACTGATATGAGGAATTCTTAATCTCAGGAAACAAAATGAGTGTTGCTGGAGTGGTGGGGGGGTGGGAGGGATGGGGTGGCCGGGTGATAGACATTGGGAAGGGTATGTGCTATGGTGAGCGCTGTGAATTGTGTAAGACTGATGAATCACAGACCTGTACCTCTGAAACAAATAATACATTATACGTTTAAAAAAAGAAGAAGAAGAAGATAGTAAGAAGGGAAAAATGAAGGGCGAGAAATCAGAGGGGGAGACGAACCATGAGAGACTATGGACTCTGAAAACCGAAATGAGGGTTCTAGAGGGGAGGGGGATTGAGAGATGGGTTAGCCTGTGATGGGTATTAAGGAGGGCACGTACTGAATGGAGCACTGGGTGTTATACGCAAACAATGAACCATGGAACACTACATCAAAAACTAATGATATAATGAATGGTGACTAACATAACATAATAAAATTAAATTAAAAAAAAAAAAGCTCCAAGCAGTGAGCATCACTCCTCAGAAATAAAATCCCTCTCCCCTATTTAGTATAAAAGATCGCCAAGACCAATGCCTCAAATGACAAAGAACATACTTATCAACAAAGTGAAAAGTGAAAAATAGTCCATAAAATAGGAGTGTAGGTCATTGGTAAGTGGTTCTGTTCATTAGAAAAAGAAATACTAGGCACATGACTGTAACATTACATAATACTAAAGCAACTAACTCAGGCTTCAATTTTTACACAGAGCCTAGAAATCTCACTTAATTCTGACTTACACTATCCTCAGAAGTAACATTAATACTTCCCCCCACTTTATAGTTGAGCCATTATAATAGTTATGGAAGATGCTCTCAAAGGCTGGTATGTGGAAGTCATTATTTAAAACACGTCTCTTCATTTTCTGACAATCTAGGATACTCTTACCCCTCCCAAATGTATTCAAATCTGTGCTAAGAGCCTTTTCACACGTTACCATCCAGCTATCACTTTCACAATTTTTCTGCTGAGAACTGCCTAGAAATAGATGAGCCAGACTCTAGGTGTGAAAACATAAGAAATGTGAGAAAAGTGAGATTTAATATTAAAGGCAAGCAGTGAAATGTTTTCCTCTTCCACTCTGCGAGAGTGTGTGTGTATGTGAGTGTGAGTGTGTGTTAGTGCATACGCAAGTGTGCTCCTCCACATACAGGGGAGTCCCTACATGTGGATTCTTATTCCTGCCTGAGATGGGAACAAAAATAACAAGTTTTCCAGGTTTTTTTAAAAGGTCCACAATAACAAGTTCGTTTGGACATGCATAGCAAGAAAGGCTGTAGTGAAATACCACAAAATGTTAACAAAGTAAGTCTATGATGAGAGATACTTGTTGCCTCTGCTTTCCACATTTTCTGTCATGTTATACTAAATCATATATTTTTTTAAACATTGGTTTGAGAAATTCCAGAATAAAAACTCCCACTGAAGTTTTCAAATGCTGATTTATGTTATGTATGAGGAGAGTCCTGGTAGAGTGACTTAAGGTTAGAGCTGTACTAGCTCTTTAGGATTAGTTGCTAAAAGCAGGATATGGAAGTTTATTCCTACCGAATTATAGCATGGAGGCTCGTAATGCGTAATGCAGTTGTTGTGGGGATTCTGAGAGCAGAAATCCCCGTTTTACAGACTTTAATGTATCTCAAGGCAGTGTTTCTCAAACTTCAGATAATGACACATTATGGGTTCCGAAATCAAGTGAGGGGATCGGGACTACATTTTTTTAAATAAATAAAACACTACATCAAAAACTAATGATGTAATGCATGGTGATTAACATAACATAATTAAAAAATAGAACAGAGAATATTAGAACATAGCCCTTTCAACAAAGGCATTGTTTCACGCAAAATATGTGTGTACATATATACCTATGTATGTAAATATATGCATACCTATATTTATATATTTACTTCATGAGTTGTGAAGTAAAATATGTTCTTTACTGTAGTTTCCATATGTCTTTCAAAAAAGCTTAGGAAATGTTATTCTAAAATATCTATCTATCACAAGACCTTATACACAGCGATTATGGCAGAGTGGGACCATGGGCACATGCCCACACACCCGTGCTCAACTAATGGCATCGATTTCTGTCTCCTTACATCTTTCTCTGAGGGGGATGGCATTTTATTAACAAAGCACTTCCCTGCACCATTCGTTCACAGAAAGATGAGCTTCCACAAAGTTGGAAACAAGGAGAATGAAATTGCTCTACAAAATGAAAGGTATGTTGGAATGCCAGGTCACAACCCAGAAATGGGAGGATCCAAAGAAAAGATGAGAGTATAGTAGCAGGTAGGGGGTCTGTGAAGAAAGAGTACCAAGGGGAAATGAGTGAGCAAAGGACAGCGTAGTCTTCAATTTCAAAATGAGCTTCTTTGTGGCTGTGTGCTCAGACATCCTGTTCTGTTCTGTAACTACCTCAGTGACTTCAAAACCCCCAGTAAAATCAGCTCCAAACAAAGCTGTGAGTAGGCAGTATTTTCAAGTTTACAGAACTGACTCAGGAATGGACAAGAGACATTCTGTTCCCAATGTGCTAGAAGGAGTGACTCTTGGATTTCATCATTATGCAAATATTTGCTGAATGGAAGAGAAAAAGGATGAAGAGTAATGGCCCCAGCATTCTGCGTTCTGTCACCCCAGCTGGAATGGCTAATGTCTGTGACTCCATCAGCAGTGAAACCCATGAGGCACCTTTCTTGGCCTCTGACTGCTACTTACTGAGAACCTTTTCAAGACAGCTTGCTGCAGAGATTCAGAACACAGAGGCCACAATCTAATACCACACAGACTACATCTAGCCAACTGCCTCCTTTGCTGCCCAGCCTTATGAGCCATTCTGAACAGTGCTGATCACCCTGCACCCCTACCTCCCACTAAAGTGCTGAGTGTTCTCTTTGTGCAATATGGCTCAGAGGTTGGCCTCTTCTTTCAGCGAAGAATGACAATGAAGGAATGACACCTTTTGCATTTGCGTGCAGATATGCCTCATATTTAATGAGAAACAATAGAATCATAAAATGCTAACTCTGTTTTTCAAATCTTAATTTATTCATCTGCCACATAAAAGGACATGAATAACAAACCCCAAATAATTCAGAAACTTCATTTTCACCAGCTGCCACCTCCTTCTCCAGCCTTCCCCTCTACTTCAACCCTACAAACTCTACTAGTGAGAAGCAGCAAAACAGAACTGAGCTGGTCTCATCTCCTTGTATAGCCAACATCATCATGTGAAGAAAATTGGGGAAAGCTGCAAAATGGTTAAAAGGCAAACAATGAAAATTTGGGAGAAAAAGAACCAAGGATTTAAAAAGCCAAACTGAAATCAGTCCTAGAATAACCAGGAATTTGAAGTGACTCCCCCAGGTGGAAAAGTACACTCAAAGAGATTTAGAGGTGAGCAAATCCAAGCATGCTGGCTTGTTTGCCTGAAAGTGAAAGGCACTGGGGGGTGCAAAAACTGTGCTAAATGACATGGTAGATCTAAACAAGACCGTTTCGGGCACCTGGGTGGCTCAGTCAGTCAAGCATCTGCCCTCAGCTCAGGTCATGATCTCAGGGTCCTGAGATGGTGCACCCTACTCAGCGGGGATTCTGCTTCTCCCTCTGCCCCCTCCCCCCCACCGCTTGTGCTCTCTTGCACATGCCTGCGCGCTCTCTCTTTCTCTCTCTCTCTCAAAAATAAATAAATCTTAAAACAATTTTTTTAAATAAACAAGACAGTCTCCATCCCCAAGGTGCATACAGAATAACTGATGGCATGAGACATGAACATGAGAAGACAACAAACAATATTTAAAAATAATTACCAAGGGTTCTTTCAGATGGTAAACATCATAGATGTTGAGAAAGTGGGATCAATCTGATCAGTGAAACATGTGTAGACAGATTTCAAATACTTTGAGCTGCCACCTAGCTTGTGCCTAGACACCAGCCACCACCATATATGGGCAGGCAGTCATCACGACACTTTACTGACACCCGTAAGTATCCCTCTCTACCGCCATCCCTGATCTGGTACACACCAGTTTAATCCGTTACGGCATTCCATGTCAACGAGAGGAGGAGAAGAGTAAGCCAAGGGAGGAACGACATTTATCAGAAGGATTTGAGAATTAAACCCGAACTATTCTGTGAAGGAAAGGGGCACAGAGGTTGGATGAGGGGTTAATAGTAGAAAACAGACTCAGAGGAGAGAGTTGAAGCTAGACTCTGAGTTGCAGAAGGGAGTAGAGTGGCTGGCAGTAAAACAAAGAGCTGTGTGGCCCCTTGGTCCCCACTGCCTTAGTTCACTTTACAAAACGTGCATTCCCTGGAGGAAGGCAGGGGGCAGCTTTGTGCTGTAGGGAAAAGCCACGGGCCTTAGAGACAGAAATGGTCTTGAATCTCTCCCCAGCCACTCGCTAAATAAAACCATAGCAGGCTCTGCAGGTGCTTAAAGTTCAGAGACTAATCTCTGGGGCTTGCACCACCTTCTCCCTTTCCCTGTTGCTTCCCCAGCCTCCCTCTTAATTGTGCCCTCTTTCTGTTCAACCCACCTGGTTCTCTAGCCTCTCTCTAACTTGGCTTTATTAAGGAGGGCACGTACTGCGTGGAGCACTGGGTGTTATATGAAAACAATGAATCGTGGATCACTACATCAGAAACTAATGATGTATTGTATGGTGACTAACATAACATAATAAAATAAAATTAAAAAAAAAAAAGACACTTCTTTGGTGTCTTTCATGTCCCTTCCCAGGGAAGGCTGAAGATCGGAAGCAGAACCCCAGAATCACAGAAAGTGAGAGAGGAAATGGATCTTCCTGATCGTCTGGTCCAACAACCTTGGTCTACAGACAAGGAACTTGAGGCTCTAAGAGCCTTGCCAGAAGTCACCCAAGTACAGAACCGTGGGCGCACAACCCAGTGTTCTTGCCACCGTGTCTCACGCCTGCCCAATTTCAGGTGAAGCATGTTACAGAATTAGACCCAAAACCTGAGCCACAATGGAAAGAAAAAGTCCAAATCCAAAAGGACAGTTTGGGTCACTTCTAAGGCGGATGCTCATTTTGAAAACAAAGTGTTGATTTTCACACTGTAGAATGCTTACGGTTTGTGCCTACACTGGGAAGCAGACCTTGTGGGGCACAGCCTTCACCACGAAAAATGGGCGCAGGACGCCATCTGCTGGATGTCTGGACTTCAGGCTACCTGCCGCAATTGAGTGAGAGCTGCTTTAAGCAGCTCATTTTTTTAATTACTATTATTGAAGTATAATTGGCATACAATGGTATGTTAGTTTCAGGTGGACAACACATTAATTCAACAATTCTATACATTACTCAGTGCTCTCCATGATAAGGGTAGTCACCCTCTGTCATCATACAATGTTATTCCAATATTACTGACTATATTCCCTGTGCTGTACTTTTCATCTCCCTGACATATTCATTTCATAACTGGACTTTTATACTTCTTCTTAATTCCCTTCATCTATTTCACCCATTCTCCCCACCCATCTTACCTCTGGCAACTACCAGTTTGTTCTTTGTATTTAAGAGTCTATCTAGGTGTTTTGTGTTTGTTTTGTTTTCAGATTCCACATATAAGTGAAATCATATGGTATTTGTCCTTCTCTGTCTGACTCATTTTACTTAAAGCAGCTCATTTCTTGTTGGTCACAACCCAAACACAAAGAAATATTTATTTCCTTTTTTAAGAAATGTACACTGATTTCTTTTCCCCCTTAGTATATAATGGTGATCTTTGTTAATAACATGGATTAAGTGCATGCTTTTTTTTAATCTAAGCTTCTAAAAAATTGTATTATGAAACCTTCCAAGTATACACAAAAGAAGAGAGAATGGTACAATTCCCCATATACCTTTCCCTCATATTTAAAAATTGTCAAAATTTTGCCACATTTGCTTCTCTATTTCCCCTTTTATCCCAGAAACCTTGCTGAAGTAATTAGGCAAATATCAAGTATTCAAACTTCAGTTATTGATCTCTTTTAAAAATGAGACCTTTTTCTCATAAACACAGTATCACTGTCACACCTATTAACAAAATTATTAATAATTCTTTGTTATTCGCGAATGCCCAATCCACAGATTTCCCTGGTGATTTAAAAAAAAGTTTTTGTACTATTGGTTTGTTCTAACTAAAACCACAACAAGGATTTTATCCAATTAAATACATTTAAAATCCATGAGTTCATACACATCCAAAAAAAGAAGAGAAAGTCTGCTGCTAGAAAGAGGGAAAGAAGAAAAGAAGGGAGGGAGGGAGAGAAGGAAGGACGAATAAAGGCAATGACAGAGAGAAGTAGGGAAGGAAAAAACCATTTCTTATTAGACAACATTAAAGTAACTAAGCCACAAACTCTTTACTCTGAAAACTGGCAACTAAAAGAAAGAATTAAATACGTATCCGGCCTTTCATGAATGAACTCTACTTCAGCATAAATGGAGCTCTATTTGATAAAGGACATTCTTCTTTACAGAAGAGTGGCATCTAATAAAAATGGAAGAAATGATAGAGTTAGAAAATCTCCATTGTACCACACGATAAAAGTTGATGGGGAACTTGACCGAAGAGTGATCAGGCTGTCATCACCTACTCCCACTCAGCGAAATGACTATCACTAAAGGTTTATTTATCTGGGTTCCTTCTTAAGTTTATAGTCTGCTTATAGTCTGTCTTTTTCAGTCTTATACTTAGACCTCTATTTCTTATTTTACAATATTCTACAGTATCTATCAACCCCCCACTATAAATTATTCTTCTTCCCATTTCTTCTCCCCATTTCTCTCTCCTGACTTGATTATCATTTTCTTTCTTTTGAAGAATACCTTGATAACTTTAAGTAAAATGTCTAACATTGTTCTGTAGGCAAGATCTATTGAATTCAGCTAAGACCAGGAAATTATCTTACTTCCATCTTCTTCCCAATGGGTGTACGTTGTCCTCTATTTTCCTAAGGTTTTAAATTTTATAATGGAAGTTTTAAAACACATCCAAAAATAAAGACTAGAATAGTGAACCCCATGTACCCATCATCCAACTTCAACTACTACTGACAAACACATGGCTGTCCTTGTTTCATCTATGTCTCCACCTACTACCCACTTACCCCACCCCTCACATCAAGACACTGGCTGAATCCCAGGTCTCAGACCGTTTCATTTTTTGGCCAAGTTATTTCTCACTGAGGGAGTACCAGGCATTCCCCTGCTCTCCAGCCAGCAGGGGCTCCAGCATGGTGAACTCCAGTGGTTATTCTCTCTATAGGGGGTCATGGAGATGTTCAGAAGGGATCCCACCTCTTTGAAATTTTCTGTTTCATTTCTAAGCTGCCTACACCCTCCTTTCTGCCTTTTGTCAAGCTGAGGATTATTAGTGGGATTATCTAGAATTTTGTTCATCTTTCTCCCTATGATGGCTCTGAGAAAGATGAGTTAGGAGTTGCAGGGAAGTCTGCTAATTCTCAGAAACCTTGGTCCTACTCTTTCACAATCACCAGCCTATTCCTCCTTTTGACTGCTATTGGTAGGGTTGCCAGAAAAGTACAGTATAATAATTTACTGTAATTATAGACAGGAAAAATACCAAAAAATCCCAGTATTTGGGAAATAACTGTACTAAAAATTCTATCCTTTACCTAACATTCAAATTTAATTGGGCATCCTGTATTTTTGTTTGCTAAATCTAAAAATCTTAGCTATTAGAGTGATTTGCTGACTTCACCTTCGGTGTGTTTGCTTGGTTGGTGGGTTGATATATTTACATATTATTTCAACTGCTGGGTTTCCTGGAAGGAAGGTTTCCTGGTCAGGCTTTACTCTGCCATCTTAAGCTAGAGACTCTAACATTTTATTAAACATTAAAATTATTCATTCAATTTGTACATATGTTTAATTTCATGTCATGTTTAATATATCAAATGCACTTAGGAAAAGCATACTCGTGACTTTTCAGTTTTTCTCTTTACTAGAAATGTAATCAACACTTAGGTGTGTTAGAAAAAGCTAAATAAATAATGTCCCATCTTGTGGCCAGTGCACCAGGCACACCATGAATGGTATTTTTTATGGATTTTGTTTCCATTTTTATTATTTTTTGACAAAGGTATTCCTAAAATCCTTCATCATGTGGTTTCATGTGGTCAATAAGTTTCATGTGGTCAATAAGTTACTTCCTAGGGCGCCTGCGTGTCATAGTCAGTTAAGTGACTGACAACATGGTTTCAACTCAGGTCGTGAGATCAAACCCTGCATCGCGCTCCAAGTTCAGCGCAGCATCTGCTTGCGATTCTCTCTCCCTCTCCCTCTGCCCCTCCCACTCATGCTATCTCCCTCTCTTTCTCTAAAATAAAAAATTTTTAAAAAGAAGTTACTTCCCATTGGAAGCCCCAATCTGAGCTCTGAAACTTCTTCCTGTCCCTGAAAGTGGGGTTTTCATTAATAACTAATCATGAAAAGAGTAGTGACAAACTCTTATTTGGAATTGTTTGTCTAACTGTACAAGGACTGCTAAGAAATAAACAAGTCCCCCATTTTGGTGTTGAATGATGGGTCGAACACAGATGGTAGAATCTAGTGTGTTTTCACATTCAAGAGATTTATTACAATGATTGGTGTGCTGGCAGAATTTCTAAGAGGTTCCAGGAATTAGATTTGATGTCCCACAGCCTGAAGCAATGCAATCAGTCTCACCCACATATGCAACCACTACAGCAGAAATCCCACTGCTCCCACCACTGCCTTGAGTTACCCACAAAGCTTAGATCAGATACCTCTCTCTAAAGCTTCCACATGTCCCCAAAGGCTCCATGACAGTCTGTTGGAGGAGGTCATGAAGAGGATGTGACCTCCAGTTGACCTGCAAGATGGACTCAACCAATAGGAAGCTACTCACCACCCCCTACTTCGTCCTTGGGGAACATGTTCTGCTCCCCATTTTTACAGTGGGAATCATTTTCAAGGACCTGGTCTTGAGAGAGCAATGTGTTGTTGAGACCATCTAGATGGCAGAATGCAACTGAACCTTGCTAAGACCTCTCTTTAAACTTTTAAGATTCTGGCGAGCAGGTACAGAGACCTACTCCTCTTGCGTCAGAGACAAGTTTCCCAAATAAGTGCCCTTGCCTATTAAAGCTGTCACCTACCATTCTGGGGTGCTCTGCCTCTTTCTTCAGCTCTCCCTGCCCTCTGTGCAAGGCAGTCAGTTTCAGATTTCACCCGGGGAAACTACCAGGGTTATAAAACAACACAGCCCTTGCCAGAAACAAATCCTCAGCCACTCTTTTCAAATCTCGCACACATTTGACCTCTTTTCAAATCTCGCACAGGTGCATTAGCTTGGAGGAAGTTATATATGCCCACGCTAGAGCGTGGGATGCTAGGGCATGTCATTTTTCAATTCTAACTCACCAAGCAGAAATTTCGCAAAATGGAGAACAACCCAAATGAGTACTGTATTCAAACAATTTGAGGCGGCATGAATGGCAGATGTATTACCACTGTTGCTCGTTCTGCATTCGTTCGCCTCTTTGTTTTCCCTAACAGAGCCACATTTTGTTCAAGTATACACTTCTCCCCATGCCAACTGTGTAATTCAGGGACAGCAGAGCCTGTCTTTAGCTCCAATCATGGATCTGGACCAATCTAATCCAATCATGGTAATACGATCCCTTTTGCTAATTACTGACTCAAGAATCCAGATTTCTTCCAAAAAGCCTATGGTATTTTCCTAGAAATTGTTAGAAGTCCTAGATGGGCCTTTAAACTGAGCTGGCCCGATTAGACCAACCAAAGAATCTTTATTCCATGGGTGATAACTGTTGTTCTCTCCTTCCTGCTGTGTGAACTTGAAAGCCTTCCTATTAACAGATCTTTTACAATCAAGAGGAACCTAAGGACAAAGCCAGAGGAGAAAGAGCAGAGAAAACTGCCACAAGAGGCAGTCAGAGGCCTGATCAGTCAATATGTGGAGGCTGCTTCTGAATTCATCATATGAAAGATCAAAAATGTCCTTAGTATTTAATCTTTACTTCGGGGGTTTGCTTTGCTTAGGGTTTCTATTACATTTAGGCAAAGCATCCTACCTGATATAATTTCTCCTACACTTCTGAGTGTGCTCTGGGTGGCTTCCCCTTCAGGTGGGCCCCACCAAGAACTTGGGGGTGGCTGCAGTCTGGGAAAGCTTGTCTACAGGCTGCTCCCAGTCTTAGGAAGCTTGTACACATCCCACCTAACACCTCGCCATTTCTAACCTTCTGGACAAGAGATGTAGTTAAGTCCACAGACTGTCACAGACTGCCTCCAACCCATTGTTCTCTGTCTGGGCACTGCTTTCTGGCTCTCTGGAAGATGACAACCCCACCTTGGGAAGTTCTTTACCCGCAACTTCTGAACTGGAGAGGCCTGGTGAGATTCACTGTCCAGCTGGTCAAGGAGGACTCACAGCTAGGATGTCTCTGTTTATAACCCAAATTAGGTCTATAGTTACATAAGTTCATCTTAGTTTCTTACAGCCATACTACTCCTGCTACTACTACTATGACCATTCTCCTAACAATAATAACCCCTGTAATACACCAAGCCCATGATTACCTGTGCAGATGATAAATAAGAGCTGAATAATGCAGAGTCACCAAGTGGTTTTGAAATGGTCTCCTTCAGCCATATCAACACCAAAGGTAAATAATTTCAAAACTAGTGAAAAAAATGGGGGAGATTGCCTGTCTTACCCTGCAGTGATGATTTAACAATGCGCCTAACTTGTCAAGCCTTAGGTAGATGTCCAACCCCGTAAGCAAGCTGGCAGAGTACCTTCTTACTGAGGTGGAAGGTAAAACTCCTTTTCTACAGCTTTATAGAGTCTGGAGGAAGTTTCTAGAATAACTCTTTCATTCATCCAAGAGCCAGAGCTGCCCGAAGCCTTACTTGGAACTCCTTGTACTGCCCAACCCAGTAGCTGACCTTCAGCCTTCTTATCATGCCCTCGGACTCACTCACACGGGTGGCCAATCCCTGAACTGCTTTGATAGTCACATTCATCAGTCTTACACATCTTCCCTGACCATAAAGCCCTGTTTCAGATCACACACCAAGAAGGTCTTGCTAATAATTCATTAATTCGGCAAAACCACTGAACAATTACTTTGTGCCTAGCGGTGTTCCAGGTATCTGAGTTACAGTATGAAACAAAGCATAGAGCCTGTCCTGATGGAGCATACACTCTAGAAAGAGCAGAATGATAATTAAAAGACAATTACAATGCAAGATCAAAGGATTCTAATCTTGCCTAAGAATAGCTTTCTGTTATTTTTTAGAATAAAGGCAATACCACTTAACCTAATGGGTAAAGCCCCACATACTCAGGCCCCAGTGCCTCTCCAGCATCATTCCATACCAAGGTCACTCTGCCTTGATTTCTCCATTTCAACCTTGAATGGGTTCCACATTGGTACTGCCATCCCCCAACCATGGGAACTTTGCACTTAGGTCTGAGACCCTCTTCGCTCTTCTTTCTGCATAGTTCACCCTTAAGCTTCCCTATGGCTCAACAGAGGGCTGCTTCCTTAAAGAAGATTTCTTAGCACCCTCTTTGTAATTTTGCCTGAGTAAAATGTATTTGAGCCGCTGTCTGTCTCCTCCATTAAAGCGTAAGCTCCAGAGATTAAATTTGTTTTTGCTGACATCATATTCCCCATGTTTAACACCATTGCCTGGCACAAAGTAGACAATTGATAAATACATGTTGAGTAAGTAAGCTAATGAATTAATAGAGGATAGCTTATTTCCAAGTTGGAGTCTGAAGAACAATAGGATTTAGAATAGTAACGAGAGGGTTTGGACATCCTTCACTGCTGCACTGACTTTGAGCAGAATTTAAAGAGGTAGCATTCTTCAACCCAAACTTACAGAAGCCAGCTGGGGAAAAATGTTAAAGTTTTACTGTCACAGGATCTGACCAAGACATAATGACTAACAGCTGCAAAGTTTGGGTTGAAGGGGAGATGAATCTTTGCCGATCATTACAGAATTTCCCCCTTGTGCTAGTAGCAAGTCAGAACATTTCAAGTCATTCCAGCCATGCTCAGTTTGCATTTTGTAAAACACTAGCAGCCACTTCTTTAGGTTTTATCTCCAGTCTCTTTGGGATCATAATTTGGGTCACAGACTGCATCAGTGATGAATTTTGTGTGGCACATTCTAGAATGGTTGTTTATGGAAAAAGAAAGTATGGTAGTAAAGGCTCAAAAAAATTATAAAGTATTTCATCCCTCAGGCAACCCACCTCTCCTCCCAAGTATAGGGAAGTAGATGCTCTCTCCCTGTGAAGAAGTATCCTACAAACACTGAGACATGCTGACCCACGCTGTCCTACTGCTAACCTGTGACATAGAGTCACCTCTCTGCCCAAGACCAATAGAAAGACTGCCCATCCAACTGATACAATTGCAAGAATGGATAAATTATTGTTTTAGGCCAAGAAATTTGGAGGTGGTTGATTATGCAGCAACAGATGACTGACACAATTTTTTTTAATGTTTCAAATCTTATTACACTGGTTATAACCTCCAGAGCAATGTGAATGGTGACAGCAAACAACTGACAATGTGTATCAAACTTTGAAATTTTCATACTCTTAGACACAGAAATTTGGAATGTGTTTTATAAAAAGGCTTGCACATGTGTATTAAGATATGAGCATAAAGTTTTATTCTTTATTATCTGTAACATTCAAAAGTTGGAAACAACTTAAATGTTGAGGGGAATGTTTAAGTCACACATATTAATACTCCACACTTCATACTTAATGATGAAATGTTAGAAGTATATCAAGTCAGGGGGTAAAAAGGTGCCTGCTACCACCATTCAACATGGTTTTAAGGATTCTAATCAATATAATAATATTTTAATTTTTTTATTTAAATTCTAGCTAGTTGATATATAGTTCAATATTGGTTTCAGGAGTAGAGTTCAGTGGTTCATCATTTACATATAACACCCAGTGCTCTTCTTAACAAGTGTCCTCCTTAATACCCATCACTCATATATCCCATCCCCCATCCACCTCCCTCCATCAACCCTCAATTTGTTCTCTATAGTTAAGAGACTCTCTTGATTTACTTCCCTCTCTTTTTCTCCTGTCCTGAATGTTCATCCATCTTGTTTCTTAAATTCCACATATGAGTGAAATTACATGGTATATGTTTTTCTCTGATTGACTTATTTCACTTAGCATAATACACTCTAGCTCCATCCACATCATTGCAAATGGCAAGATTTCCTCCTTTTTGATGGCTCAGCAATATTCCATTGTATACATATATAGACATAGATGATATAGATACAGATATACCACATCTTCTTTACAATGACATTTTTAAAATAGTATTTATAAATACTGAAAGGATAGGGCAAAACTGTCACTATTTGCAAATGATATGATTCTATATTTTAAAAATCCAACGCAATCAACTGAGAAACTACTGGAAATAGTAATAATTCAATAAAATGGCTAGATTTCAGAATATTTAAATTTGTATAATCAATAGCTTTCCTGTACAATAACTAATTAGAAATATTTTAAAAGATTTATTTACAATAAATTGTAATTATTGTAATGTAATTACAACAGAAAAGTTAAAAGGTTTTCCCAACCTACTCATAGTGGTTGCCTCTGAGGAGAGGGGACTTTCAGTGAGGAAGAGAATGAAGAAGGAGCGTCCCTTGAAATGTGACAACCAGAATGGAGTACAATAAGCTATAATGAGCCAAATAGAAATGACTAACCCCTACAAATGTAATTCCAGATTGCAATGACTTTTTAGGCTGCCAGATCACACTATTGGCATATACTGAAGGGCTAACTAATCCTCCTTTTCTAAAAACATATGCTGCTCTTTAAGTCATCCTATCCTTGTGTGGTTTGCTATTTAGACCTTAGTCGAAGACTTTACAGATGTCATGTTAAATTTCTAGTTATTTGGATCAGCCCACTCAGCAAACATGCTGAAATCATTTTTAATTCTATCTTCCAACCCATTCTCTCTTCACGTCATCTGCAAACTTAGTCATCACAATGACACTGTTAACACCTTTTAAAATTGTGAATTACCAAGAGGTCATATGAAGGCAGATTAAAAATCAAAAGTTTTGCTCTCATTTTTTATCATTTTTAACATGATGCTTTCCACCTCAAACAATGTAAATTTTCCTTCTTTTTTTTTTCCAGATTCTTAGTGCTCCTACAAGCTCTTATCAACATGTTTTCAATGAGTTTTGTGAGCATCCTTCCATCTCTTAGGCAGTTGGGCTCCCCCTCTTTCATCCTCCCCCTTTGCCTATATACATATTCTCTTGTTCTTCTAATTAAAATATTTTTGCATTTTACTGCCAGGTTTTCATTTTTTGAGCATTGCTTTCCCTCCTGGGCTACCTTGCTACTTCAGTCATTTGTTTATTCCATAAAAATATATTCAGCAATTACTATATGCTAGGCAATGTAATAAGCAATGAGACATCAAAGATTAAAAGACACATTCTTCAAAATGTATTGTCTAATGGGAAAATAGACACACAAACAACTACAACACAAAGAGCTTTGTTCAGTAAAGGGGAATGTGCAAACTGTCATGGAAGTGGAATTACTATGTTGATGGCTCTCCAAATTTAACCCAGGTAAGGGAAGCAGTGAGGTCCAGGGGGCCCAGAGAGGTGACAGACACTGAAAAGGGAACTGGGTCATTGGCAGCCATGGGCTGGAACTGACTCATTCCGGCTCAAGGGCCACATCTCTTCCCAACTCTGTCTTCAGTGACTTCAGGTTGGTAGCTGAAATTGGCCATGCAGGAAGTATTTACATGACGGAAATTGGCAAACAATACAAATGCAGGCACTTTTATTTTTATTTGAAAGCCAGTTGTTAAACATTTACCAGAATACCACAGATTGGAGGAGCTGTTATAATTTAAAAAAAAAAAATTATTAGAGTCAGATGAGTTGGAAAGATAGAAAAAGGTAGTTAGGCTCTGGAATGCTGATGCCAAGATTTGAGCAACAGGTCTAGGGTTCCTGCTCCTTCCTTTGTGCTCTGCCTATAACCACGTTCTCTTTGTCACATTTCTCTGGGCCTAATTTGCTCTTTTCCACCTGCTCCAAATCTTTCATGTCCCAATTTCCTCCTATGAGTATTTCTTCTGAACGACCCCAAAAATCAGTTAAAGTCTGAGCTAATAATCTTTATCATTTTTGATACACTGAAATTAATTTTGCATTTAGGCACAATTTCCCTGGCCACCTCTGCACAGAAATCTGAGAAAACTCATTTGTAACAAGGGCTTTCTTCAGAACCCCTTATTTGACAACCAATAGCTTAATTGGTCTGAACACTACAGAGGGAGATGAGAGAAAGTGGTGGCATCTGAGGGATTATACCATGACCAGTAAGATCCATCCAGATCTTATAGGCATCTTACCTCTGCAGTAATCTGATTTCCTTACCTTCAGAGCATATCACTGATTAAAAAGTACTGTGCAGTTACAAAATAATGCTGTGTATATAAGAGTAAGCATGCCCAAATAGAATGCCTGGCATTAGCTCTTGTCCTGGTATCTGATATTACACTAATTTTCTGATGCTCATTTGTACCCCTGGGCATTCAGAAATATTTTCTTTCTGTTTATAAATATGTCAAGTAGTCCCTTCTGTTGCTTTGAGCATGTACAGCTATTAAGTTAGGGCTCGTTTCAGAAAATTGCACTACAGGGTAAAAAAGACTGCATTCAGACTTTATCAACCATCTGGAGTGCTGAACTGCTTCGATGTCCTAATATCTCTCTGATTTGATGTCTACAAAGTGGGAAAGTTTCTAGTAAAAAGTACATAACCATAGATGTTATTGAGAGATGCTCATAGCTTCAGAACTTTTGTGCTTACTGAAGAAATCTCAGTCTTTCCTGCAGCCACATTTACAGAATCATCAAGTCAACTTCCTTCAGCCTGTTCAGTACAAGAACTGTTTTGGAGACTTAACATTACATCACAGCTGCTGTGGATAATCTTCTTCACCCAGATATTTTTTATTACTATTGAAGTGTAGTTGACATACAGTATTATATTAGTTTCAGGTGTACAGCATAGTGATTCAACATTTATATACATTTCAAAGTGATCACCATGATAAATCTAGCTACAATCTGTCACATACAAAGTTGTTACAATATTATCAACTGTATGCCCTGTGCTATCCATTGAAACCTCATGTCCTATTCCACCCCTTTCTTTATTTCATACCAGCTAGGAAACTTCTTTGAGAAGGTCCTGGGTGTGCACTCTAGAGTCTTCCACAACAACATTGATACTACCTCTTCACCAAAAAAACTCTAATTCTACATAAAAGGAATGAAATCTATAGTATGGTACTTTTAACTCAAGCAGTGATTGCACATACACACACCCCAATCTTGAGAGTACCTCGTCAGGGGAACAAAACAAGAATTATAATGGTGTGTTAGTGAATGGTTTCATTCCTTTCCTTAATAATGCAAAGGCTTCCCCAGAAATTACCTCTTCTATTAAGAAATGTAATTAATTTATACATGTAGATAATGTCATTAATTTAAAGTAATTGCAGTTTAAAAATAACTTTATGTATGTAATTTTAAAGAAGTAAAGTTGCCAAGTAGTATGCCTTGATTTACCCCCGGTCCTGATGTTTCACAGAATTATCGTACTTGCAAGATGTTTATCTATATTCTGAGCACTGTGTGTTAGTGATATAGATTCTTACAAACATAATAAATATGTAATTGCCTAGAATAACCTATCACTTGGAATGGTTTCAACTTCATATAATAGAAATCCCAACTCAACTGGCTTAAAGAAACAGGAAAGTCAACTGTCTCAAACAAGTCCTGAGGTTGGACAGCTCCAGAACTGGTTGATGCAAGTGAGGTCATAAACACCCAAATTCTTCTTACCTTTCTGTTCTGCATCGTTTACATGTCCGCTGTGTCTCTGCTACCTCTCCTCAGGATCACAAGATGGCTGCTACTGTTCTGATCATTATATCCACAAAGAGCAATATCTAGCAAAGATCTATCCTTTCCTTATGTCTCTTTATAATAATGAGAAAATATTTTCCAGAAGTTCCCATCCAGTTACCTTTCATATCTCATTGGCTCCACCCAAAAGCAGTCACTGGCATAGGGAATGGGACCACCCAGCTAAGCTTAGATTGTACCAGATTTACTCTTGGGTCACATGAGGGAGACTGCCCTGGAAAACAAAATCAGGATCTCCCAGCAAGGAAAAAGCTTACACTAACTCAGTGAGGCTCTTCAGCAATGGAGTTGCCCAAGATTTTATCCTGTTTCCTTCTATTTTCACTATCTAGATTGTATGATTTTACATATATCCCTGCTACCTATTTACCAGTGACTCTCAAATTTATATCTCCAGCCCACAACTGTAGCCCGAGATTTAGACTCAAAATTCAAACTGCAAACTACTACAGATTCTACAAACTTAACATATAAATGGAACTAATTATCTTTTCTCCTAAATGTGGCCTGCATCCAATATTCTTTATCACAACTAATAAATTAGCTATGGAACCAGTCTACCAAGCTAGAGAATTCAATACCATTCTTAATTTCTCTCTTTCTTCTTATACATTCATTCGATTGCCAAGGGGGTGCCTAGCTGGCTCAGTAAGAACGTGTGACTCTTGATCTCAGGGTTGTGAGTTCGAGCCCCATGTTGGGCATAAAGACTACTTAAAAAATGAATATTCATTTGATTTCCAAATCCTGTTGACTCGATTTCCTAAACGTTCCTCAAATAAATATTCCTCAAATGTTCCTCTTCCACATAGCCTCCAATTTGTTCTGCATGACTCAAGTTTCTCCCTATCCATTTCTACCTCCATTGTCACTGGAATGGTCTTCCTCAAACCAAGAGGAAATGTTAGTGCCCTCTTTAAGTGCTCTGTGAAATCTCAATGGCGTACAGGAAAACAAAACAAAACGAAAGCCAGCATCATCTTAAGGCTCTTCACAATCCATTCCTATCCAGTGTAACCTCCTCTTCCAACTGTCAGTAGGCACCCCCTAAATTCCTGGACACTGAACTTTTTTCTTTTTTTAAAGATTTTATTTAATTTATTTGACAGAGAGAGACACAGCGAGAGAGGGAACACAAGCAGGGGGAGCGGGAGAGGGAGAATCAGGCTTCCTGCTGAGCAGGGAGCCCGATGCGGGGCTCGATCCCAGGACCCTGGGATCATGACCTGAGCTGAAGGCAGACGCTTAACGACGGAGCCACCCAGGCGCCCCCTGGACACTGAACTTTTTACCATTCCCTGGTTATGTCAAGCCTTTTATGAGGTTTGCTTTTGGAGAATATAGTTTCCACCACTTTGGATTCTCTCCCCCAATATTCACTTAGGAATTTCTAAATCATTCATTAATACTCAGATCAAAGTATTATCTCCTCCAAACAACTGATTTAAAAGTACATGAAGAAGAATTCAACTCCAAAAATAAAGAAATACACATAAAATCATATTGGCTCAAAAACATCATGCTAAGTGAAAGAAACAGGTACACGAGGCTACATACAATAAGAGCCCATTTACATGAAATACTAGAAATGGCAAAATGAGTGACAGAAAAGAGAGCAAAGGTTGTCTGGGACCAGGAGTAGGGGCCAGGCTGTCTGAGGGACTCAGGCGCCTTGTTGAGGGTAACAGAAATGTTTTCAGTCTATGTTGGGGTAGTTATAGGACTGTATACACTTTTTAAAATTCATTAAGCTATACATTTAAAATTGGTGAATTTTTGATATAAAAATTAGACTTTAATAAAGATAAAAACACTCCTGTATCCAAACTTTAAAGAAACACTTTAAAAACAATGTTGAACTAAAAATTTCACTATTAAGTTTCAGAGCTTAAAATTTAGACTACCCAGTATAGGTAAGAATTCATTCAAATGTGTATTTTCCTACGTGACTGCATGGGAATAATATTTGATAGGACCCGGGGTGCCTGGGTGGCTCAGTCGGTTAAGTGTCTGCCTTCAGCTCAGGTCATGATCTCAGGGTCCTGGGATGGAGTCCCACATCGGGCTCCCTGCTCAGCAGGGTGTCTGTTTCTCCCTTTACTCTTCCCCCTGCTCATGATCTCTCTCCATCTCTCCATGTCTCTCTCAAATAAATAAATAAAATCTTTAAAAAAAATTAGAAAAAAATAATTGATAGGACCCTTGTTTAAAGTAATTTGCACATGTCTATCAAGAAACTTGATGTTTTCTCATTCCCCTTTAATCTGGTAATTTTTGCTTCTGGGGATATTTTCTAAAAAAATAATAATCAAAATATATAAAAAGGCTATGCATAAATAAGTTTAATGAAATGCTTCTTTATTATATGAGACTTCAGAAACAACCTATGAAGCAACAGAGGAAATTAGTTAAGTAAATCATTAGAACTTCATGGGTTTGTTGTTGTGGGTTTTTTTTTTAAAGATTTTATTAATTTATTTGAGAGTGAGAGAGAGCACAAGCAGGGGGAGCTGTAGAGGGAAAAGGAGAAGCTCAGCAGGGAGCCCAATGAGGGCTCGATCCCAGGACCCTAGGATCATGACCTGAGCTGAAGGCAGATGCTTAACCAATTGAGCCACCCAGACACCCCTAGGACTTCATGTTTTTAATATCATTCCCTCGTGGACTTCTCAAATTTCCCAGGCAGTCTTTCCAGTCTCCATGCTTCTGCAGTCCCATGTCCGGGGGACAGCACTGTTCATCGTGTTTTGTACTTATTTTTATTAGTGGCTGCCCCCAAAAGACTGACCTCCAGATAGCAAGAATGCATCATATTCATCTTCAGAGCCCCACTACTGAGCACATAATAGATCCTCAACTCAAATAAATAAAAATCTTTTCCTGGAAGACATTTGCCCAAGGTCCAGCAGAAGTCCTTCCAAGTGATCTTCATACTACAGTATGTGACTCTTCATAAGGGCACAGTGGCCACTTATCATAATGTCATCTCATTTTAGAAGTTTGCATTGACCAGCTAGACAGATGCCAAATTTAATATGATTTTCAGAGTCTTTATTTATTTTTAGCAGTAGATGTGTAATCATTCTATAGAGGTATCTGGTGGCTCTGAGGAAAATTTGTCCGCAAGGGGGATTTAAAGATTAGTGCCTGTACTGTGGCTTCAGTCAGATGCCTAAGGGGGTCTACCATGATAATCTGTGGGGTCTAGCAAAATTTTAATTCCCATCCAGCCATACCATCCCACAGGTAACCAAGTTCAGTGACCTTCCAGCTGTTGTTTTGCAGCTGAATGTTTGGCTCTGAATGTTAAAAGGAGAGAGAGTGCTCCCAGAACTCTATTTTGAGTAAATGTCTTACCTGGTGACCATAACCAGGACTTAAATGATCTCAGGCCTCAGTAGACACAGAATAATTTATGTTGATTACAAGTTTGTCTATTCTGTCCCTGATTCTAAAGGCTCTTTGAGATCTTGTGCTAGGTCTCTTCCTCGGAACCCCCAACTACCTAGTATCATGCTCTGCACTTAGAGAAAATTCAGCAAATGCTTGTTATTACCTGATGGACTGCTAACTTGTAAATCTGAATAACATTTAAGGTAATTATAGATCATATTTGTATAGTACTTTACAGTTTACTAAGCACTTCTATACAAGTACAAAGAGAACAAAATGAGAATATACATTCCAATATTTCAGGCAAAATCTGGTCGATACCAGTGCAATGTTATATACATTTGGGATTACTCCTTAAGATTGATAGCTCTTTATATGAGAAAAAAGAAAGTGAAAATACAAATGATAAATTCCAGAATTTCCCCCAAAAAAAAGGAAAATGTAATTTCTTTCTCCTCTGTACAGAAGGCATCAAATTACACAGGATTTTGAAAATTACATTTTTGTATTTCCTTAGTGCAAAATAAAGTGAAAAGGCCCTACCCAGTAATAGCACAAAACAAACTTCTTCATTACAAACCCTAATTCATTACACCATGAATCCATGAACCCAGCTCCTTAATCTCACCCACCAACCTCTGCTCAGCTTCCCCGCTCCAGTTATGACACCCCCACCTTGTCACCCAATCCAGGACCCGTGGATGCCTATGGGATGGCAATTAGGTGTATGGCTGACATTTCAAACAGTGAATACTTTCAAAAAGCTGAAACATATGCAAAACATTCATTTGGTTAAATTCATTTGATTAAGGCATTTGAAAAATCTGTGAACTATGACACATAATGGATTTTTAAAAATTGAAATAAAACCATCCTATCTTTTATACAATCTTTGACATTCTTTCCCTGCCAATTAATCATTTGGTGAAATGTCATTTGATAAACTAATTTTTTTTAAAGATTTTATTTATTTATTTGACAGAGAGAGACACAGCGAGAGAGGGAACACAAGCAGGGGGAGTGGGAGAGGGAGAAGCAGGCTTCCCGCTGAGCAGGGAGCCCGATGCAGGGCTTGATCCCAGGACCTGGGATCATGACCTGAGCCGAAGGCAGACGCTTAACGACTGAGCCACGCAGGCGCCCCGATAAACGAATTTTTAACCAATTAATTTCAATAGACTTGCTTTCAGTTAATTAAGTAGAAATGCAGGCCCGCTCTGCACACCTGAACCTAAAAATTCACCTAATTCAAATTCTTTAATGAACTTAAAAATGGTGCTTTAACTTGACATTGTATAAAGACAACAGAGGAGTCTCTAAAAACATACACACTCTGGAAGAATTCAGTACAGTACACAATTCAGTACACAGTAGTGTACTAAAAAGTGAACTTTGGCACAATTATACATAAAACAAAACATACAGGAGGGATTTGCAAAACTCTTAGCCAAATAACTGAGGAAAATGTTTCTTTTCTGGTCTTATCCAGATTTTCACTTACTTTGCCATTCTAATTCTGCATTTTCTGCTGATCTTCCATGTTTGGAGGCATTCCACGATCTGCTCTGGTTTGCAATGCAGTGGGTACTCTGTCATATATGGATATTTCAGCAATTATTATGAATAAGAATTTGCACAATATAAGAATTCTCATCTCATTAAGAATTCATATGTAAGAATATGAATTTCCAATATTTGTTCAAAGTTCACCTTTAAGTTCAGAGGGGTTCTATAGTTCATATTTTCTCTGGTAGGAATCTATAAAATGTCTGCTGCACCTTCTGGTACTCTGGGTGTGCAGTACTGGACTCAGTACATTATTTTGTGAGTTCCCTGGTCTTCACTGTGTTTCAGTGGAAGTTCCATAAAACCCTGGGGTTTTGGAAGGAAAGGGGAGCTTCTTGGCTGGGTTCTCTCCCAGACTATGAAATTTCTCTGTCGCTGTAGTACACCCCTGCCTGGCTAGAGCAGCTCTGGGGTGTGAGAGAGACCCTACTGGGTGCGAGAGAGACCCTGCCGATAGGCTGCTAGGCAGTGGAGGCATTTGCATAGCAATGTGAAGTTTTGCAGGTGGTCTTCAAATGGAATTTAGTTCTTCCCACCGAGAGTTATAAAGCATATGGTACCAGGCAGTAGCACCACAGAGCATGGTTGCATATGAGGAAGAAAGAAAAAAAAAGGTATACACATTTTGCCTAGTACTGGTCTTGCTCAAAAAGCAAGATAATTACCAATGTTATCTCCAGTGGCAGCATCTGGAATGTTTTAAGTCCAAATGGCATTATACTGAGAATGCACTTGGGATTGCTCACCTGGAAAGGGACTAAAAACCAGAGCTCATCTTAAAGTGATTTCTCATCATAAGTTTACCATTTTGTTACAAGAGTGCTTGAAATAAGAATACTTGAGGAAATATTATAGATAACAGTAAATACTCCTTAAAAGTAACTATGGACAGCACCAGCACCTCAGCCGAAAGGAAAAATCCCAACAGCCAGGCATTTGGAAGGTCCATAACATTCCCACAGGCATCCCTGGGTAAGTTGATACTTTGTAGTCTCAATGTTTTCATGTTAAGGTTGTCCCAGCCTGCTGCCTTGCTGTGTATCATTCCTGGCACTGGGCGCACTGTTAGGTGTCCCACCTTCCAACAGGAACCTCCTGGTTTAAAAAGGAGCACTGTGGAAGACTACCCTTTATAAGGCACTGTTCTAGTGATGACCACTTGGAAAATGCAATTTTTTTAAGTGTCAGTAGAAAAGAAAATCAGATTTTTCAAAGGTGAGTGCATAACACCATGAACCATGCAGACCTTCAGTAGAAACTAATTTCAAACACCCTGGAAGATTAATCCATTTTTAATGAAGCTCAAAGCAATGATGCTGTTACCGTTGCATGAGCTCCGCATGTGCACATTAATCCTAAATACACTTTTGGCTTTGTTTGGGAAGCAATTTCCACCTTCAAACTTTGAAAATGTATCAGGACCCAAGGAGATATTTGCATTTAAATTATAGTACATGCTTTTCATATCAATTACTCTAGGAAAAAAAAAAAGACAATCCTGATGAGATGACCAAAATAAAATTGACACAATATTATTTATACAGTTCACTTTCAACACTCATAAAGCAAAAGAAAAAAGAGCTGCCAAGATAGAAAGTTTACTTTGATCACATAGAGAGAATGTGCTATGGAAACAGGATGTACTTTCAACCCATTTCCGGAACTTTATCACCTGTTAACAGAAGATCCCCATGGAATGAGTAAGCAGTGTTGACTACACCCTGTTACAGTTTTCCCTCCTTACCTCACTCCACCCTAAGGAGAACAGCTCTGGGAACACAACCTGGATCCCCCACCCGTGGAGCAGCCACCTACCTCTGCAACTCTCTCTGCCGTCATTGTCCATGACAAGCTTGTTTTTATGTCAGGGTCCTTATACCCTCTATCTGAAACCTCTTCTGTCATATTTTGCATATCATGTCATTCAGGCCTCTGCTCAAATGCTAGCTCCTCAGAAAGGTCTTTCTCAACCACCCTATCTAAAATACCCCACCCTGCCCTTCCTGTCATAAACTGACCCCCTCACCCAGTTTCATGGTCTCTTTTCAACCCTTGTTACTACCTCCAATTGTATCAGTTATCTGGTAACTTGTTTATCTTCTGTCTTCCCAACTGGAATGGAGCTCCAAGAGCAGTGTTTCCATCACTGTGTCCCCTGCACCTTTTTCACACTCCTTAAATGCCCTGGGAAGAAGGGAGGAAGGATGAAAGCAGAGGTGGACAGGGTGAAAGATGAATGAATTGTCCATGAAGGAATAGACAGAAGAATGGATTTCCTCTTCCTATGGTTCCTTCTCCATCAGTAACTTCTTTCTCCCATCTTTAAAAATATAAAATCACCAACTTCCCAAACTCTATATACTGCCCTATTTCTTTCTTTCTCTTTATAACTAAGCTCTCTTAGTAAGAGCCTCCATTCACTTAAAACTATTAACTCTTTATTCATATACTTTTATTTAGTAATGTGATTATAAAAGTAATAAATGCTAACTATAACAATTTGGTATGTATGTTCCCAAAGTTTTTACTTGGTTTATACAAATATAAATACATAGAGTTAACAGACACATGAAAAAATGTTCATCATCATTAGCCATCAGGGAAATTCAAATCAAAACCACACTGAGATACCACCTTACGCCAGTTAGAATGGCAAAAATTGACAAGGCAAGAAACAACAAATGTTGGAGAAGTTGTGGAGAAAGGGGAACCCTCTTAAACTGTTGGTGGAATGCAAGTTGGTACAGCCACTTTGGAAAACAGTGTGGAGGTTCCTCAAAAATTTAAAAATAGAGCTACCCTTTGACCCAGCAATTGCCCTACTGGGTATTTACCCCAAAGACACAGATGTGTGAAAAGAAGGGCCATATGCACCCCAATGTTCATAGCAGCAATGTCCGCAATAGCCAAACTGTGGAAAGAGCCGAGATGCCCTTCAACAGATGAATGGATAAAGAAGATGTGGCCCATATATACAATGGAATATTACTCAGCCATCAGAAAGGATGAATACCCAACTTTTACATCAACATGGTTGGGACTGGAGGAGATTATGCTAAGTGAAATAAGTCAAGCAGAGAAAGTCAGTTATCATATGGTTTCACTTATTTGAGGAACATAAGGAATAGCATGGAGGACATTAGGAGAAGGAAGGGAAAAATGAAGGGGGGGAAATCGGATGGGGAGATGAACCATGAGAGACTATGGACTCTGAGAAACAAACTGAGAGTTTTAGAGGGGAGAGGGTGGGGGGATGGGTTAGCCCAGTGATGGGTATTAAGGAGGGCGCATACTGCATGGAGCACTGGGTGTTACACAAAAACAATGAATCGTGGATCACTACATCAAAAACTAATGATGTATTGTATGGTGACTAACATAACATAATAAAAAAAAATAAAATTTTTTTTAAAAAGTCTAAAAAAATACATAGAGTTGTGTATTTTTTAAAGGAACAGGCTATTCTTATTATACTGTACTTCTTTTTATTTAATAATGTGTTGAGGATATCTTTTGAGACCAAACATACAGATTTGCTCCTTTCTTTTTAATAACTGCATAATATTCCATACCATGGATGTACTATATTTTATACAAACTCCCTGATGGACATTCAGGTTGCTTCCAGATTTCCACTATTGTAACCATATTGCAATAAACTCAGTCATACATATGTCTTCGCATATTCACGCTTTTATTTATGTTGCATAAAATCCTTGTTCAGCCTTAAACTTGCTATGATTAATCTTCTGCCCACTCTCCTAGCTCCAACCACACTGCCATAGCAGATGTCACTACCCAAAACTCTACCACTAACCCCTTCTTCTCCTGAAGTGCTATAGGAAAAGCACACAAGTAGGAATGATAGCCAAATAGGAACCAGAATCTGACTATGTCAATAGTTGGATCAGCACTCAGTGCCTGGCTCTCTGATAAGAGTCAAGTAAGTGAATTCATCTTAAGCCAGGAGGCCTCAAGGAGGCTAATAACTGTGACTCTGGGATTTTACCCAACCTGCAAGCTAATAAGTTAACCTGTTATGGTATCATGGATGCTGGCAGAATATATGAGACTCCATGTCAGAGGCAAAAGATCTATTACTCTACTGCTTAGCAAACAGCATGAACTTCATGTCGTGCCAATTGCCCTTGTCCAGGTCCCACAGGACAACACAAAGCAGCCCAGGTAGATGCTGTTCACACCATGGGTTACATCACAGCTGAGGAAACTCAAGTTTAGGGGACCTCAACTTTCATAATGGGTGGCAAGTAAACCTGCTTGAAATTTGCCCCAAGAGAGATGACCTGTATTATGCTGGAGAATAAATAAACCTTCCCCCTACTCCAGAGGAAGACTCTATCTCTATCTTCCAAGGCTTTTCACTATGCAAATATCCATTGTAATATAGTCAATGCATCTTCTTGCAGACACACAAGAGACCCCTGTAGAGTTGTCTCCCAAGGGAGGCTACCTACTCCTCCCTCCCTCCAATTTTAAGATGGTCCATTTGGTGGTACAAAAGCTGACCTGACAGTCAGAGAAAGACAAATACCATATGATTTCACTCATATGTGAAATTTAAGAAACAAAACAGATGAACAAGGGGAAGAAAAGAAAAATAAAATAAGATAAAAACAGAGAGGGAGGCAAACCATAAGAAACTCTTAATCATAGGAAACAAACTGAGGGTTGCTGGAGGAGAGGTGGGTGGGGGAATGGAGTAACTGGTCGATGGGCATTAAGGAGGGCATGGGATGTAATGAGCACTGGGTGTTATGTGCAATTGATGAATCACTAAATTCTACCCCTGAAACTAATAATACAGTATATGTTAACTAAATTGAATATAAATAAAGAGTTACAAAAAAAAAAGCTGACCTGACTTGTCACCCCCATGAAGACTCAAGAATAAATAAATAAAAACAAAGAGAGTGGAAAATAGCTAAATTTACCACAAGAAAGCAGACCCTCATCAGATGTGCCTACCTACCACACTAGAGAAGGTACTAACAACAAGAAAAAGCCTACAACATAAATTTGAGAAGCACAAACCTTCTTCATGCCTATATAGTAGGTTAAATGGTGGCCCCCAAAAGGACATGTCCACTTTCTAATCCCTGGAAACTCTGAATGTTACCTTATTTGGAAATATGATCTCTGCAGATATAATCAAGTTAAGTTCTGGCCTCCAGACCTGTGAGAACAAGTTTCCATTGTTTTGAGCTACCCGGTTTGTGGTAATTTTTTATGGCAGCCACATGAAACAATTATGGAAGCCGACATATTTCTGACCAACAATGTAACTATCATAGCCTGGGTTTGTATGCCAGTAAAGTCCAGGAGGACTTCCTATCATTTTTCAATATTCTGAGCCTAGAACACCTCACTCTCTTTCAATGGCTGCATTTTAATTGATTTCTGCCACCGCCTCCCTTTGGTGTCTCTTTTTCTTGTGTTCTCAGAGTCCTTTCAAGCACATCTAGCAGAATTTTAAATATTTTTAAATCATCTGTTGGCAACTGATCTTGATTTATGCAGACCTCTCATTGCTTGTTTGACCAGAATACCTTTCTTCCTTCCTTCTCTGTGATCTTTGCCTTCTGACCCAGAATGTTTTCTTTCCTGATATCTATCTCTTTTTCAATTTCTTGTAGAGAGTGATATGAGATGAATGGTTGCACATCTGACAAAACAAATCCTATCTACCTTCCCTTCCTTGAAAAGGATAATTCTCACATAGAAGTAAACCACCCATTAGTCCCACCCTGAATCCATGCCTGAACTCAGTGTGTCAGAATGCTATGTGACTCACATTAAATACATCTCATTGTCTTTTTCTAAGAGTCCTATCACCATAAATTTGCCAAATATGTTCCCTCATAGCATAAGCCAAATCTGACCCCCATACCTATCCACACCACCATAAAACTCCCTAATTTATGACTTTGCCAGCCTTCTAATAGCAAACTTTCCAAGTCTTATATAACTTCAGTGGCTGTTCCAGTCACCAATGGTAGGTTCTCCAGTTATTATTATTATTATTGACTCCCTGCCTGCAGCTTTCAAGGGCACTTTTCAATAATTTCTTGGGTTCTGGCCTCTGTGTGGGAGGGGATGGGGAGAAGTCTTCTTAGTTCATTCTCTAAAATCTTGAATCTTCTTTCCTAGTTCTATTTAAGAACATTTTTTAAAAGATTTATTTATTTATTTGGGGGGGAGAGCATCTCAAGCAGACTCCCCACTGAGCATGGAGCTCAATGTGGGGCTCAATCTCAGACCCAGAGATCATGACCTGAGCCAAAACCAAGAGTCTGATGCTCAACCGATTGCACCACCCAGTGTTGCATTTAAGAGCATTTAAATATGCATACATTTTCTTTTCCTTTCCCTCTGTGACTAGACTACCCTGGCCTCTAAAGTCACAATCCTTCTCATGAGAAAGTCCCTCTTGTTTCATTGTTTTCCCAATCAATACACATTTCTCTTCCACCTTCCACTTTTTCTTGATGCGATATCTAAATCTGTTGTTTCTTTATAAGTGTGCCATTATTCCCACTGTCTCTCACTAAACCTGACTCCTACAGATGTTTCAAGCACAGGCCATTTCAATTTCCTCTTAACTCTCAGGTTCATAAAATTCTTTGCGATTTTTGTCTATCACAACCCAAGAATATAACATCTGTGCTTTGTAATAAGGCTCCCCTTTCCTTTTTATCTCTTCATTAATAAGATTCCACCATGCTTCAATGATTAAATCTACAGGCTGCGTTCCCAAAATCTACAACCCAGCTAAGATCCACTTCAGAGCCAATATAAGAACATATGGGTTTGGAAGGCAGGTCAACTTTAGAAGTCTTTGGACAGATCAGAACCCAAGTCCCTCTTTGGCCTGAAATTTGTTTAAACTAAGATAAAGAAGAGCAATTTGGAAAAGTCAGTCTAGCACTGCCTACCCATGGCTCACTATGCCTGCCTAAGCCCATGACTAAAGGTGAACTATGTCACACAGTGGTGCTTGCTCATACACAAGGAATCTAGCTGTTATACAGTTTGAAAGCCTGTTTTTTTTCATCCTAACTTTAGTATGAAAATTTGTTCCATTCCCAAATGCCTTTTGAAAAAGAAAAAAAAAGAAAAGGCTTATATACTACTTGTACAATCCCTTTTCCAATAATCTACACATCAGTAGCATTTACAATGCCAAGTGCCTCTGCTGTGCCAAGAGCCCTGATCTCTTTGACTCTTTGATCCCAAATGCTCATTCTTATGTATATGCCCATTTGGCCTCACCCACGTTGGGTGCCAATATAATTTGGATTAATTGACAAACCTTTGTCTATTATACCCCCAAAACCCTAGGGTGAGATTTTATCTAATAAGGAAGGCAAAAAATTAAAAACTGTATAATTGCAAGTTGAAAAAAAAATGCTATGAATGCAATGAATAGAGTTGTGGTGTAGAATAAAGGAAGAGACCTACTTCAGAGACTCAGGCAAAATCTCAGAAGGAAATGGTTGAGCTGAGAACTGAAAGACAGAATAGATCTATAGACTGAATCCATGTTTATCTCCTTTCTACCTTCATTTATATTTGCACAATATTTAAAATACTGCATTTTAAAAAATATATTGAAATAAAATACTGTGCCAGTTGGTTTGAACTTTTCTTCTTGGCAACTCAAATTTTGCAGAATCACAAATATAATTTACAAATAAAGTCACTGCATATGTAAATGTTGCGGGTTTTTAAATTATTAATTAACTTAATTACATGTCACTTAAATTCAAATGCTATCTTAAAATCTCCAAATGTAATTGCTTTTAGTTAAAAGGCATATGCTAAACTATCTTGGCAGCCATTTGTTAAGTAGACATAATCCATCGAAGTATCATTCCCTTGTGAAATATAACCAAAGGCTGAGATTTAACATTACTTAAGAGATTGAAGATATTTATTAAATATGCATTAGCAAAATCAATGTTAGAAATTCTGTAGGTCTTTGCTATGAAAAAGAAAAAAAACAGATTCACAAATATGTAAAAATAATATGCCTAACATTTAGCTAGAGGGATTATTCCATTTCAAAATCAAAACATATTTCTTTAAAATTTAAAAAAAATAACTTTGCATGTAAAATGTTTTCCTGACGAAAGGTAATTTAGATACTAATTATGTAAAAGATTCATAAAGAAGAAAACATACATAAATTCTGTGCAAAAGAGTAGTAAATCAATTTTCTCTGCCAGAAGCTGCATTCACAGATTTCATAGGGTTGGCAGCTAGAGCTTGGCAGCTTAGTCTTTTTATCCTTATAAGTCTCTTTCATAAGAATTAAACAGTCCATTTCCATCAATTAAATAATTCCAACAACAGGATAAATTACTAGTGAAGTAATTCTTTTAAATGTATCCCTTTTTGTTTAGAAGTAAAATGGGAACAAAATAGAGGAAAGAAAGGTAGCAAATGTCCATCAAAAATTTTGTACACAAATGTTGAAGGCAGCTTTATTTGTAATAGCCAAAAATTAGAAACAACTCAAATGATTAGCAACAGGTGACTGGATAGACAAATGGTGGTATATCCATCTAATAGAATACTAATCAGCCATGAAAAGGGAATAATCTATTGATACAAGCAACACCATGAATGAATCTCAAAATAATTAGGCTGAGTGTAAGAATTCGGATCAAAAAAAGTACATACCATATGATTCTATTTTTATACAGTCTAGAAAATGAAAACCAATCTATAATGAAAAGACAAAAAGCAAATCAATGGCTGCCTTGCTGGTGGGGACAAATATTGGGGGGCAGGGAGTTGAGGAATGGGGAAGGCAGGAAGGAGTGATTATAAAGGCATGAAGAATCTTTGGGGGTAATGAATATGTTGATTATCTTGACTGTAGTGATGGTTCCACTTATGTACAGATATGTCAAAACTCATGAAACTGCACACTAAACATGGGTAGTATTTTGTACTTCAATTACTTTTCTTTTCTTTTTTTTTAAAGATTTTATTTATTTATTTGACAGAGAGAGACACAGCGAGAGAGGGAACACAAGCAGGGGGAGTGGGAGAGGGAGAAGCAGGCTTCCCGCGGAGCAGGGAGCCCGATGCGGGGCTCGATCCCAGGACCCTGGGATCATGACCTGAGCCGAAGGCAGACGCTTAACGACTGAGCCACCCAGGCGCCCCTTCAATTACTTTTCAATAAAGCTATGAAATAAGGAAAATCTGTGAGTAATAATCTCCAAGTAGTATTGCGATGGATTAAATTGGGATAGACAGTGTAGTTAGAGAGATTCGTTGGGAGGCTAATCTAAAAAATCAGGTAATAAATTTTCTAGGGCAGAACTAAAACACTGCTAAGGGGAATTTTAATTAAGAAAAAAAGTACGTGAAAAAGTAAAAACTCTGAATTGTATTTTTTAAACACCAATTTTGTAGTTCGAAGTATTTACAGTCATTTGTTAGTTTAAGAAAATACTTTACTCCATGATGTTGCCTAATAAATGTCTGTTAAGAACCTGTTTAATGAAAAGATAAGATAAATGGGTAATTTTCATATTAACCAATAATTTCTGATTTGTAGATGGTTTACTTCCAAGAAGGAGGTAGGGGAGAGGTATGTCAATTATTGGTATAAAATGTAGGTATATAAACTTCAAAGGTAATTGATAATTTATTCTCTTATTATTTAAAATATGCCTACCACTCTTAAAACTATGAGATTATACCATTTTAGGTGATAATTTGTCCTGTCCTTGTCCAAATTATCCCAAATTCCATATTAGTAATCTCTTAAATATTTGTATGTTATGCATAAGTTTGACAATGTGGTAAGTACAAAATTAAATAAATGTTCTACAAGAGTATTTTATAGAGTTTTATATCCTACAGTTTTATCGCTAAAATAACATAGGCTATATTCATTGGCATGGGACAAATCAAGTGTTCCTCCAGCTAAATTCAAAGGTCCCTGTGGACCTTGTGTTGCAGAGATGGATTTGTCCAGATGAGAATGAAGATTTCTCAGTGGAATATACTCTCTCTATCTGATCTTCTGGTTGACAAAATATATGAGTCTTCTTCAATTGGTACTTAAAAACACTAGTGCTCCAAGATCACCCCAGAAAGATGAACCTCTATAAATACCAGGTCCTGTTCAAAGACAGCAATATTTAAGGACAAAATATAAAGGACCATCCATCCATTTCTCTAAAGCTATATTCATACCAGATAGGTTACTATAAGCTCTATACACGGGAATTTCTAAAATTGTTCCCACAAGAAAACATCTTCAACAAATTACATTTTAATGCTTTGCTTTCAGTTTTTGTCTGAGTAATACAAGAAATGGCCGTGTAAAAAAGTTTCTGAGTTTTCTTTAATATTGTATTTAAAAAGCTTTGTGTGTTCACTATATTTTTAAAAAATATTGACTTCACTGTCCCTGTAAAAGAAACCATTTCTTTTAAAGTTTACTATCAGGAAAAAGTTTGTGTCAAGAAGAAATATGTAATCTATCATGGTATCCTTTCTTTCTTGCCTGATAGATCTCCCCTGGTTCCTGGAATCTCCTCATACCTCAGGTTCCACCTTGATGAAACCCACCTGGCTAGGCCCTTTGAACTTGTCTTATACCCTTCATCCCTCAAATACCACCTAAGGACAGTTTTAAAGCCCGCTTTTCCTTTGCCTCATTTTCTTCCTCTGTTGCTCTGCATTAGTTCCCACAGAGAACAGGCAGCACCAAAAAATGTGGGAAAATAATTTAAATGCATATTTGAAATTATAAATTGAAACAGACCATGCTGAATCAAACTACTGTTGGGTAATTTTGTGGTACACTCAAAGAGTCATGCTTTATTAAAAGTCAATATTCAGGTAAAAAAAAAAAATCCCAAAACAAATATTGCACATTGTAGAGCTACTCATCAAGAACAAGCAACCTACTTCACCTAATTTGAAATCCCTTTAATATGCTTCCCCAAAAGCTGTCCCATTCAGAAAACTGCAACAGAAAATGAGGGAGAAAAAAACTAAACATTTGGCCAAATATTTTAACAATATTGACTCTGCTTTAGTCAGCAGAAATAAATTAGTGAGAGAGTCCGCTACTGATATATTTTTATATAGAAAGTCTGCTTTTTCTTATTCCCACTAAATAAATATTGAATGACTTTTTAAAATCTCAGTTGGAAGGGACATCAAATGACTAGTCTGCCCAGAAGGCTCAAATGTCTCTGTCTAGCCCTGCTTGACCCATAGGAATCCTCCACTCCCCTGAAAGTTAGAGTGTACTACTAGGGATCTTTCATACTTCATCCAGACCCCTCCAAAAAGGGATGGTCCTGGTAAGAGGTGACCACAGCTTGTTACTGGGCCTTATGATCTCATGGTATTTTATAAACTATGAATAGATGCCCAGAACTCCACTGCGCTCCAAAGCACATTGACAAAAGGAGTAGCACCAGCTCTTGCAATCTGTAGCTCCAGGAGACCAGCTGAGGGGGCATCTTCCATAAACATGGTAGAACTGGGGAAGGGGGCACCAGCCTCAGCGGCCTAAGAAGAGCCTAAGGCCCTCCTCTAAGGTCTCCCTCCTCCACGGCAACTCTGAGCCCAAAATATATTAAATGTGTACTATATCATCTATCCAAGCTTTCTATCCAAAAAAGATTCATAGGTACACATACACATACATACACACACGTCCATAATTTCATTTTTGAATGAAAAGAATAAGAGAGAGAGACAAGGTAGTAGAATAGAATAGACTCTGAAATAGGAGAAAATTGGTTCTTGTCCTGGTTCTGCCACTAATGAAGTCACTAAAACTCTACGAGCCCCAATGTCCCCTCCTACATAACAGAAGACTAAGATTAAACAATATCTAAGATCCTTTGAGCGCTAATAATCTAGAATCAGTGTACAATGACACTGCCTATGAAAAGGACAAATGGGGAAGAGAAAGTTGAAAAAAGCAAGACTGGGCACCTGGCCTGCATAAGCTGAGCTCTGGATCGACCGCTGGCCTTCAGCTGCTCACTATGGCTAAGCCCAAAGCCTTTGGTCATTCAGGACCAGCAAATGCCCTTACAGCAACCGCCAGCTTCAGCAGTCATATACCTCTTTGGATTCAAGCTTTCACTCTGAGAATTTCTCTTAATTCTTTACTATCTCAGCCATGCATTCAAATTACCATTCTTATATTTTATCCAGTGTTTACAGTATTTTAAAGAATTTCACAGGCTCTTTCATCACATTGTCAGAATTAGAAGTTATTGTGATACTTTTAAAAACATTTATCCACTGATTATGGATAATAAACGCATCGGAAACAATGCTACAAACAGCATCCAAGCCAATGCATCTCTGTAGCACAATATCTCAGACATTTGCAACAACAAGATTTAAAAAAGTAATTGTCCAACGTCAAGCGATGAATCTGAGCACATCTACCCCAGTAATTAAGTACATATCGATTTAATACTTAGTACTACTCAATATCTATCTGACATACTTCATTTAAGCTACTATGATAATCCATAAAAAAAGAACCAATCAAATTTTTCGCCATAACTGGCACTTAGAATTTAATTTTAGCAGAATAACAAAAGTAATTTGCTTATCTGAAAGCACAAGTGAAGCTTCTACAGGATTATACAGCAAGGGTAAGAGCCAAATTCTGCCTTGGCCAGGTCACCCCTTCTCACCCAGATTCCTGAGAGCTACCACGTAATGTCATGACTCATGGAAAACTGAACTGCCACTGTCTTGTTAGCAAGGTGTGCAAGGCTTCAAGCACAGGGATCTGTGACAAATCTGGACTACAGCGCCTAGCTTCGGCCTGGAGCCAAAACAGGACCTCGCTGTCCCTATTAAATGTCAATATTATCATCCACCACAACCTGAAACAACCAGAATTCCCAAGCACTTAAGGGCTTTTGTGAGAGGGGGGATAAAAGCACAATAGCTAGGCCCAAAGGACTCCATAGTTCATCTTGCATATCCTTGAAGGAACCAGGAAAAAAGGAAGGGCTGAACAGGGAGGCATTCCCTTTCCATACTGCATGCCTGCCTCACCCCTAGTAAATGCAGCTTATCAGAGTCCTGAAATCTGGTCAGATTAGCACCCCCTTTGGGGGGTTATGGAGAAATAGAAAATAAGTTGTAAAAGGAAGAAGGGACCTCCTACTATTCACATAACCAAGTGTTTTTTCAAATCTCCTTGAAACAAAAACTTACTGTCTCAGCATTCAGATAAACATGCCAGTGTTAACTATATACATATGTTGTTTTAAATATATACATATAGCACAATATACATAAAATTATATATGCGTATATATGCACATGCATGAAAAGATTTATGACGAAAGCATTTGCTAAATGAATAGATTTCTAAAATGATAAGAATTAGCATGTTCACTCTCATACAAGTTTTGGTGAGGAAACATTTTAGTCCTAACTCATATAAACAAATTATCATTGTAGCTAAAAATATAGAAATAGCCTCATTATACAGACTGGATAGTATATAAGACTCACTAAAAGAAGATACTACTTGTAAACCACTTTGATTTTCTGTGAAAAAAAAATTGAAATAAACAATATCAAAAATAATAAGATAAAGAATAATTTAAAATTTGAAATGAGATTGCCGGATTTGTTTTAAGGTGAATTTTCATAATCTCATGTCTAGCTGTTAAAATGAATGCATTATATAGCAATTTGGAACATTCCTAACCAAATGAAGCTCTATTTATAGGTAATCAAGCTCATGTACATGCATATACCTTAATATTTTAGAATAATACTATCCTCTCTGATAATAGCAGAAATAAAAATACTGAAATTACTCCATGAAACATTTGCCTTCTCTTAAATTTTACCTTTGTAACGAGCCACTAATTCATGTTGACACCTTCATTTTATTTTTTTTAAGATTTATTTTTATTTATTTGAGACAGAGAGAGAGAGAGCACAGGCGGAGGGGCAGAAGGAGAGGGAGAGAGAAACACAAGCAGACTCTGCATTCAGCGCAGAGCCAGACACAAGGCTCGATCTCAGGACCCTAAAGTCATGACCTGAGCTGAAACTAAGAGATGGACAGTTAACCAACTGAGCCACCCAGGCGCCCTGACACTTTCAATCTATTCTGAAAGAGGATAACAAATAATAACTCCCACCTATTAAACACCTGACCTGCCTCAAGCACTTTGCATACATGTTAAAAACAGCTCTGCTAGCTGGGCAGTATGGTGCACATTTTACAGATGAGGAAACTGAGGTAAGTCATGTAGCAGCTATGGATAAGCTGGGATTTGAGCCAGTCTTTGTCACCACACTCATGTGACAGCGTAGCCTCTGTACCTGTCATTTGACCTACCATTTCATGATCCCCCAGAGGTTCTCCTGAGGTGCCTCAGAGGAAAGAACGATGCAGTTGCTAAGCAGGCAGTGCCCCAGCTGCCCACTCCAGCATCAGTTCCAACAGCCCTCAAGCCACTATCAAAGCCCGCTTGGCGGCACGCCCCATTCTGGTCCCGAGCATTCCCAAACCCCAGACCCAACCTGACGGTCAGAGGTTGCGAGGGCTCCTCCACCCACACCCCATTTCATCCATTTGTTCATTGAACAAACATTTGTGAGCTCATGTGTGTACCAGGCCCTGCTAAGGAAGGAAATTTTAAAAAATAAGTAAGACATACATAGGCCCTTCAAACATTTCTATGAACTTGGACCAGGAATCTCAAACTCAAATGCCTTTGAAATCCAGGTAGATAATAAAAATGATTGAAGCAAGCCAGATGTAAACAGTAGGAAGTGTTGAAACATGGGGTGGAGAGGCAACCCAGAAATGAAGAACTACAGGAAGCTGTTTCTACCCTTCAGCTGAGAGCAAAGGAAGGTGTTATTAGAACCCCAGGGCCTGGGTGCGGGAGCTGAACCTATGGGGGGGGGGGGGCACCAGCAGAAGCTGGAACTACAAAGGAGACACAACCAGTGGCTTTTTTTCCTCCTCTCTTCCTCCAACCTCCCACCCCTTCCTCCATCGGCCAAGCCTAACCGGAAGCCAATGAGTAAGGAAATCTGAGACATGCAGTGTGAGGGGGCAGACCCCGTGACACAGAGCAGAGTTGGAGAAAGGCAGGGATGGATTCAACAGCACACAGGCAAGTGACCCATCCAATCCAGGATTCTTGATTTCCAGGCCCCCACCCAAGTGCCCCTCCTGCCCTGTGAGCAATCTCCCTACCCACATCCCGACCCGCTGCCTTGTACTGCCTTTGTTTGCTGCAGGTGCCGTATCTTACGGACTCCCTGTCCCCACCACAAATCCCTCCCTGTTTGACTTGCTTCACTCTGAGGAACTCACATGGCTCCAGACTCTGGTTCCACCTAGTCATCGATTCCCAGAAGGCCCTCCTCTGTGGGCCATGCCTACAAGTATTTCAGTCTAGATTTAAGTTGTTGGCAATGGAGACGGTCACAGCTCCATGTTAATTCTAAGCGTGCCGCCAGCACACATCACTCAGACGCTGACATTTTGGAAATATTCATAAGTAACTGAAATAAGAAGTAATGCTTCCTCTCCCTCACCAGGGCACAGTAGGAAAAAAAGTAGCAAAATATAACCATTTGCACTTAATGAATAATTTATTTACTTTCAAAACTAGATTAGAGTCTGGACTGTGATAAATCCACTAATTACACATTAAAATGAGGACCATTCACTTCTTCAAAATTGTTCCAAACTGCTTAGCACAATTTCCAGCTGAACTTTGACCTTTGATCTTACCTTGAATAGCATTGATGGATCTTCCAAGCAAGAAAAGTCACATTAATTATTTTACATTAATGAAACAGAAAACCATGAAGGAGAATGTAGGCATTATTTTTTTTAAGTGTATTGAGTCAGAAATCAAAAAGCTTATTAGCAAGCATTTTCAAATTTCGTACATAAGAATGATATACTCCAATATATTTTCTAAGAAAAAAAAAATCACCTGCTTAGTGTTTTCTCATACCTTAAAGAATATGGTAATCAACTCCCTCCCAAATTGTTCCTCTCATGGAATGTTCGCTTCCTAGCAACAGCACTCCAAGCAAAGACCACTTCTTCAAACTCCCAATTTTACAGCTTTCCAATTTTTAATTACTTTTCAGTTTATGGAAATAAAAACTCCTTCACAGGTGCACTGGAATTGTGCCTAGTAAAAAGGAACTTGGACAGGAACCATCAGACTGCATATATCATCAATGAAATTCAAAAAGGACAACTCACTGACAATTGAAAAAACTGACATTGAAGCAGTTGCCTATAAATTTAAGAAATTAGTATCAAGTGACTTCTTGCCTCTATAGGTCTTAACTGATGTGTTTGGAAGCTCACTTTTGGGAAATAATTATTCAATGGCATTTAGATTCCTTAATCAAGTCATGATTATGGTGTTTGGAGCTCCAATGAGATAGCTACAAATTAAATATAAGTTTCCTTGGTATTACGCATATTTTAGTACATAATAGTTCAGTTAGATAACCTAATAAAAATGCTTCTCTTGGTTCTAATAAAGGCAAACCCATGGGGCGTACCATGGTTTCTCTCCATGTCATGCATCCTTCTAATACTTCTGCAGCTCCTCTCAGGAATAGAAGTTTTCTCAGTGAGAAACTCATTATATCTCATTGCATTTCCTACTTGCGGGGAAGATATTCACCCTGCTCTGAATCATCCAGAAGGGCATTCCTTGAAGTGCATTCCACAGAACTCTGGTGCTTCAGGATATTAACAGGTGTCTTCCATACACCCACATACATACACATAAACGAGTGTAGCCAAACAATTTCAAGAAATGTTAGATCAAAGAGTTAAATGGGATTATAATTTTCCTGCAGGACTTCTCAGAGATTTTAATATGCTAATGTGTCCTATGAGTCTCCACAAATAGAATATAATCAGCCTTGTTTATTAAGATTATGACCTTTCTGTCACTAAGCATCTCTTAGGGCTAACGTGCTACGGAAACACTTTGGCAAATGATGCTCTAAGACCTTCTTCAGGGAGATCCTGTTCCATAAGGTAGGATAAAGAAGCTCACACGAAAATCATGGAAACCAACCAGGAGGCACATCAAGTAAAGGGAAGAATGGAAAGATGATCAGGGCTGGGAGTAAATAGGGACAAATTAGGATTATCAACAATAAGAACTACCATTTATTTAAGTCCCTCCTACATGCTCAATATTTTGTGTGTTACCCCAGTCAATACTTCCAACAACACTTTGGTGTAAATCTTTTCTCCATTTTAAAGACAAGAAAATTGGGGCTCAGAAAGATTAAGTGGATTTCCCAAAATCACATAGCTCACACATGGCAGACCTGAAAATTAAAACTACATGTGTCTTGACTCCAGTATGTCTTCTCTATGCTACACTACCTACTAGAAAAAAATAGAAGGCAGAATAAAGTAGTAAGTGGTGGTAAAGAAGCAAAAGAAAAGACCATTTCTCAAAAAAAAATATAAGGGGCTTATGGCTGGGCTAACTGTTTCTAAGCCTGCTCTTTAAACCTTTGCCTCTCCATGACTGCAGGGATATGTACTGAGGTCATAGAGGCCTCTTGATCACAGCAATATGCTAAGCAATATCCTGGTCAAATCCAATGCCTGTCAACCTCAGAGGATGCAACTGGCTGGAGTAGTCCCTGGTGTGCTGGAGCTGGCCCAATCCAGCCCACAAAAGCCAACTTTTTATATCTCTTTCCAACTCCACATTCAGTGATATCATGTCGGTAGCTTGTAATCTGCCATGATGGAAGCATTTACACAATGGAAATCAGTAAACACTGCAAAGCAGGGAATTTGTGGGTTTTGTTTTGTTTTGTTTTGTTTTTTTCCAGAGAGCCAGGGTATCAGCACACCACTGACTTGAGTCTTCACCAAAAAGCAGAAGTAGAAGAGATCAGAAGGTGGCAAGACTTTGAGCTAAACAGAATGCCAGAGTAATTATCTTCCTTAATGTCAAATTCAAATATGAATAATCCATATATACCTGTGCTAATAAAGGTGACCAGTGTCATATGTAATGACATTATTCTCCACTGTCCTCTAATAAGTTGTAAAATGTAGCTCAAAGCAGAGAACGACCTGAGCAGAGGCAGTCCCTGGCCCCATCTCGTCCTAGTACCACACTGCCTGGGCCCTGTAGACTCAAGGTTACTTATTCCAGCCCCAGCACAGTGCAAATGTGACTAGGTCTCACTTTCCTTTCCTACATCCATCAACAGACCCCAAGCTGCAATCCTCATTCCCCAAAAGCTCACAGAAGGAGTAGTAAAGATATGGGGATATAAAGGCTATTTCCAATATTCAAAAGGTCTAATATAAATAATATATTAATTTCCAATAAGATCACACAGGCTAAATAAAGCTTTGTTTTTTGTTGTTGTTGTTTTGCTTTTGCTTTTATCAATTTAATCTGGTCATTTTTTATCTCAAGATATTCCAGTTTTTCTAATTGAAAACCATTTTTGAGAAATTTTTAAAAATAGACCAATGAGCTAATTACAACACAAATGATCACTGTAGGGGCACTTGGGTGGCTCGGTCGGTTGAGCCTTCAACTCTTGGTTTTGGCCCAGGTCATGCTTTCAGGGTCATGGGACTGAGTTCCGCGTGGGGCTCAGGACTTGGAGCGGAATCTGCTTAAGATTCGTTCTCCCTCTCCCTCCCCCCTGTGCCCTTCCCTGGCTCATGCTCTCTCTCTCTTTTTCAAATAAATAAATAAAATCTTTAAAAAAACAAAAAACAAAAAATGAAAAAACAAATGATCATTGTATGATAGATAAAGCCTCCTAAATCGGAGTGAAAAAGTGAAGAACCATTGAAAGCATATAAAGATATTTGAAAGAAAAAACTTTTTCTTTCAGCACATTAGACTCCCCCAGAGGAAGAGATTCTCACCAGACATTGAAAGGCCAATGATGCATCCCATTTTCCTTATGATAAGCCTCCTAAAAAGAGGCTTTACATTTGGAATCCACAGCACCCGCCACGGCCCATGGCCTTTCGTAGGAAACTCCACAGAGCAAGACAGAAATGCTACTCCTAACTTACAGAACTTTTCCCCTCGTACGACCGCCCCCCACTCTCTCCAGTGAACCCCTTGAGCCCTCCATGATCTTCCCTAAGGAAGGCATAGGGAGAGCAGCAAACCATACTTAAGGAATGTTGCCTAAAAGGCAACCAGCATGAACCCTTACCCAGCTCTTGTGTACATAAACCATCAGCAGATGGAGCTCTTTGCTAATTCAACAAGCATTCTAGGTCTGGCTTCAATTGCCTGTAATAGTTGCATTCTCAATTTTTATGGCTCATACTGAATTCCTGTCATTGTTGGGATTAGCTCATTACTGTATTTTGTATGGAAGCATCCAGGAACTATATTTCTACAAGTGAATGATAGAAAAATTAAGATGAGTTCTCTTAGTATTGGAGACAACATCTGATGTATTGTCCTTGTATTGTCTTCAAGTGTGTGAAAATAGTGCTTTAATTCATTCATTCCAGAAATATTAAGACCTGCATGTGTTGTCAGAAATATCACGTATGTTTGTTCTCTTTAAATCAACCTGATATCGTTTTGGGGCCCCATCTAATCAGGCTGTGGGGAAATTCCATAATAAGTAGAGGTTCCTGAACTCCCAAATTCAGGATCCTGTAAAGATTCCAGGGCTTACACAATTTCAAAGGAAGAGAAGGCATGGAGGGGAGGGTGTGCCTGTGGTCAATGGCCATCTCCTTGGCCAAGATACCAAGCCAGATGTGTCTGACTGGGTCCTTCTCTGCTCCTCCTAAACCAAATGTGGAATACAGGAATCATCTGTGAGTCTGGAAACCTTTCAAGGCCCATCTGGTCTTACATCCCCAAAGGGGGCAGCATGCAGCCATCCTTCTCTGGGGTGTTGCCAGAAGCACAGCCAAATTACCTGCTTCTCTGGGAACCATAGGCTTCTCCCTTCTCAGCTCTCAAAAAATCTCATTTTCAGTCAGATAAAAATGCTTCGGGGCACCTGGGTGGCTCAGTTGGTTAAATGTCTGCCTTAGGCTCAGGTCATGATCCCCGGGTCCTGGGATCGAGCCCCGAAGTGCTCCCTGCTCAGTGGGGAGTCTGCTTCTCCCTCTCCCTCTCCCTCTGCCCTTCCCCCCAGCTCATGCTCACTCCCTCTGGAGCTCTTTGTCTCTCTCTCTCAAATAAATAAATAAAATATTTTTTTTAAAAAAATGCTTCTCCCATCCTATTTCCCTTAGAGTAATAGTCATCAACCTTAACTGTACATTGTAATCACCTGGAGCACTGTAAAAAAAATGCTGATTCCTGGTTCCTACCTCCAGAGATACTGACCTAATTGGTATTCAGTGTGGCTGGGACAATGAGGTATTTCAAAACTCCCCAGATGATTCTAATGTGCAGACAAGTTCGAAAACTGTCATTAATTGTGACAAATATATGAACATAACATGTTAATAATTAGAGAGGCTAGGAATGAGGTATGTAAGAACTTTGTGTACTAACTTTGCAATTCTTCTCTTAGTTTAATACTGTTCTAAAATTAAAAGTTGGCTAAAAACAAAAACAAAAAAGCAAAGGGCACAATACTTCCATATATATATGTATGTATATATATATATGTTTTATATATATATATACACACACATACACATAATTACACGTGAGATGGAGGGCAATATTTCTTATTTTTTTTAAAACATTATGCACATAATAAAATTTTTTTCAAATACTACCAAAAGCTAAAAAATGAAAACTAAAAGTGAAAATAAACAAAAACTCTATAGTCAAGGAGTGAGACACCAAAAATTGTTTTTTTAAATAAAAAAGTTTTTACCCATAGAAAATACTTTATGCTATTTTAGAAAATTTGTGAAATGCAATAATATATAAAAGAAAAGTCACCTGTATTTTATACTTTTGTACAAAGCATATAATCAAATGTTAGGTAAAGAAAGCACAATCCAATAATGTATTACAGTCATAATCCCAGCTAAATCATGAGATTATATATCTTGAAATTTTATACTGTCTGTACTATGCTCAATTCACTTAATTTTAAATGTTTCCATTTACCCCTCAAATATTCATCACTGTAAAAAAAAAAAATTAAAGGGACTCTTCATGAAGCGTGGAAGATTGGAAATGAAGTGGCACCTCTTACCTCTCACTTCCAATCTTTGGTTCCCAAGACAGGACACCCTCAGATCCCAGGCATCTCTCTCCTCAGCTAGGGAAAGGCTGAAGGGTTGGGCTGAACCCCAAGACACCAACTGCCACAGCAGTCTTCCCCTGTAAGAGAACTCAGTCCTTTTCCACAGTTCCATATGCCTTCCCCCCAACTCTCTGCAGGCACCGCTCTCCAAGCTCCATGTTAGACTGGAAGCTGACTTTTTTTGGTACTTGGACTTCTAAGACATATCCTCCCCCCCCCAAAAAAAAAGAAAAAGGAAAAAGAAAAAAAACGGGCTTGATTAATATTATTAAGTTAACTGCTTTGTTTTACTTAGGGAAGCAAAGTTAAAATAATGCTAGGAATCAAAATATTATATGTGACCAGGTTATGATGGCCAGTACAAAATTATCTGTAATTCATTTTTTCAAAAACAGCACATCCTAAACTGAATAAATTCTCTGTGACTTTTAATTTTTATCCTAAAAAAAAAAATCATGTTTTTCAGAAAATTCCTCCTCCGTCACAATCACAGTTTTCCAGGAATCCCTTCTTTTGCTTGTGTTGTATCATGAATACCTCAGTTATGAATGGATTGTCTTTCATGTCCCAGAAATTCCTCAGTGTTTTTTCTCTTCTGACATTTTTTCTATGGCCGTGGCTGTGACGAATTTGTTTTAATTGTATCTTTCTTCCATTGTTTCAAAGGTAATTGTTGGGGGAGAAGGGGTAAGTGCAGGCTTTGCCCGCTGATTTTGGGGGACAGTCACTGAGAGAGCGCCCAGGCAGCAGTGAGAATGAGGGGCTGGAATGTAAGGCTGGACATCGGGAAACGGGGACTACTGTGATAATCCAGATGAGAAATGGCAAAAGTCAGAATTAGAGCCACATCAGTGGGACGGATATGAGGGAACATACTGTCCCCTGGTTTTTTTGTTTGTTCGTTTAAAGATTTTACTTATTTGACAGAGAGAGATAGCAAGAGAGGGAGCACAAGCAGGGGGAATGGGAGAGGGAGAAGCAGGCGGGAGAAGAAGCCACTGGAGAGGGACAAGCAGACTCCCTGCTGAGCAGGAAGCCCGACTTGGGCTCGAACCCAGGATGCTGAGATCATGACCTGAGCCGAAGGCAGACGCTTAACGACTGAGCCACCCAAGTGTCCTGTCCCCTGTTTTTGAGGACATTTACCATGTTGGTGGAAAGACAAAACATAACATAAAACACAACCTGAGTGTCTCAGGCTTTACAGTTTGTAGGTCATATAAAGATCACACACAAAAGAGTAATATCGCCAATGTCACTGGTTTCCCCACCTGCTCAAACAAGAGCTCAGCCCTGGGCAAACTTTCCCTTTCTTATTCGTGGAGCTGCCCAGGGGTGGCTCACATGTGCTCACGATGTGTCTATCCCTGCAGGGCTCTACTGCTCTCATGAACACTCCAGGGATGAACTAAGTCCTCATGTAACCACACAGTGGCTTGACGTGATGCCCAAGCTGCCATCAAGCTGAAGCCCTTGACAACTCAAGCTTTCTTATTAGGTCTCCTTAGAATGAGTTCTCACACCCAAGAGGAACTTCAGTTCTCATGTAAATAGACCTCTGGTATGATCACATCCACCCCCAACCCCTATCAGATTAACATGGACAAAACTGGATCCCATTCAATGCAAACTGTGACCTCTCTTCTCACCAGTCCCATTATATCCCAAATAAGCATTTAAAATAATACAAAGTGGGATGGCAGGAAAGAGATGGGTCTTAGTGAACATATATGTCATATGTGCACATGTAAGAAAATGATTATTAAAAAATAGCCTCCACCTTGAATTAGAATAGAAAGGAAACTATCAGAAACAAATAAATGGAAACAAAATGGCAGAGACAATGCAGGCCCTTCCACTAAAGAAAGACATCAATCTGGTGACCACATTCAGTGCTACCAACTTCATTTTAGAGAGGACAATAATAACAGGCCCAAGCTACGGAAAGTACTCAAAGGCACATTTTTTTAACTCCATGTCTTAAAGCCTTGAAGGAAGTTCACCTCATCTGAAAGCCTTGCCTGTAGATAGCAGTGTCCCAGGGAAAGCCTCTGAATTACACACATGTCCCTCACGTTGGGCTTAGCCCGCCAATATTAGCTGGAAGAAGGGATGGTTCCAAATAACCAAAAGACAAGTTGGAAATATTCACTTGCATCCCTAACCTCTCTGCCTTATCTTCCCATCCACCGTACGTCTCTCTCTTCCTCTCCCTGCAATGTCCATCCCAGGACAACTGCTCATGCTGTCTGACAGCCCGCAGCTTCAGCTCCAACCCAGCTGTCAGGAAACAACAAACCTGGTTTACATGGCACCTGAAGGATAGCACACTTCGGAAATCCCTGGAGAAGATGAGAAAAAGGCACAGGAATCATTTCAAGCTGTTGCAGCCCTAGCCCACATTTACCAACAGAACTGCTACTGAATGAAAGTCAAACTAGTTTTGTTCTTATCTATTGCTTCCTTTTATCTTTATCTGCTTTAGAATCAAGCAGTCAGGAGAGAGAGGGATGGGAGGACTCAGAGAAAGACTCAGAGAGAGTATTGGGAAAAAAGAGGGAAGAACTGCTTTTGTTTTTCCTATGGCAGATAGAAGAAGAGGAAGCATTCTCATCCGATTTGTTGAATTTAGCTCTTCAGAGATTCTTTCAGGAGTAATTAGAGCTTTGTCTCCTCTCTGTACTCAAGGAGAGCTGTTTCCTAGGTAAAATGAATTGAGCACTTTGAAGGAGCTAGCTTAGCATTTTTAGATAAGTTTAGGTCAAAGAAGCCAAATGGACAGAATGTTCTATTTAAATCACATGAGAAAATACAACTTCTTGTTTTAGGCTAGTTTACTGTTTTCCATATGAAAATGCAGCAAGCAATTCTTTAAATTGTTTTTATAGACATATAAATAAAACATGAATCAAACCATGTATATTATTATATGGAGTTATACTGGAAAAGAAACATCTGCTATTCCTAAGACACTCTTGTTCACAGGTATTGTATTGTTATATACAATATACAAGTTTACATGTATAGAAAAACCTCATAGGAATACAAATTGCTAGAGTATTGTTGAGAATAAATTATATTTTAAATTCTTAGTAAATGTTATGCTAGCCTATCAGCCCACCAGTGGCCATCCACCACCAGCTGAGAAGCACTGGAGAAATGAACAGCCACGTGGAATAAGAGTGTGAATGAAATAACAAAGACAGCCTGCTATTGGTTCCTGTATTAGCCAGGGTCCAGTCAGGAAACAGAAATACACCAAATATTTTAGCAAGGAGCATTTAACATAAGGAATAGTTAACCAGGTATTGGAGAGCTGGAAATGCAACAGGGTCCACCCTGAGGTAACACAGAGATGTAACTGCGAGGAGCAGCTTCCACCCCTGGGGCTAGGGCAACAAAGGAAAGAGTTCAAAAGTCTTAAAACTCAGAAGCCTGCAGGAGGGACCCCACAGAGCTGGCACCCAGATCTCCGAGGAGGGGATGCTGCCTGGCTGAGCTGTCTTCCCTAAGGGAGTGCACTGAGGCTGGTTCTGAACGAACTGCTTACTACTGGAATGAGCGGTCCGTGGTGATGCTGACAGGAACAGCAAGAAGCAAGTCCCCACTTCCAGTCTCTTCTGGTGGCCCCTTTAGATAGAGTGTAACAGATTCAGCTGACAAAGGAGAAGTTTGCAGGGACTAAGCCCTAACATCACAAAGCAAAGTTTAGAAGAGTAGGATTAAAGGCCAGTGACAATGTACCAGCCCAGTCTTGTCCCACATTTTTAAAGGATTCTAATATGCTTAACCTTATTTCTTCTGCTTGTAGAAAGTTTCCAATGTGATTATATTATTGCAACAAAACGTGTGCATCCTCCTATGCAAAAACAGCTCAAGGAAGGAGAGAAGGAAGGTGAGATATTACCTTATCATAAATAGAAGTGCTATCCTGGGATGGGATTGCTGTGAAACATTGTTTTCATCTTTAA